>NW_005366171.1:1079256-1117003 GCF_000412655.1 Myotis brandtii
AGCGCATGGGGGTAAAAGTCACTGGTGTGCACACATGTGGGAGGAGGGATTGTTTTGGGGTTCTGGGCAGCTTTCGAGGCTAATTGCTCACTTGGTAGGTCAGGGCCTGTGCAAATCCCTGGGTTCTTAAGTCCACACTTTGCTTACTTAACGCAGGGTGATTTTTCTCATTAGGGTTTGTTAGTACATTACAGTGGCAGTCATTTCACTGAGCAGAGTGAAGGATGATGGATACTTGCCTTGATATTCTTCCACAGCCGTTTGATGCACCGGGAGCCCCCGGGAGGACGCCGATGAAAGGATCATTTGGTTGGGATCCCACGCATCCTTTCCACGCTGAGTGCTGGTGATACCAACAGCCCACACAGGCGGAATGTGCGACCGAGCCTCCCCGACAAGGCCGGGGGCCACTCCAGAAACACCTGACACCTGTTAATCCTCCCCCGCAGAGGTCAAGGGCCTGGAGGCTGCTCTCAACATAGAAACAGCTGGGAGGAACAGCCCATTGAGTCCTCGATGCTGAGTCACATTAGAGACAAAGGAACTGCTCAGATTGGCCAGTTGCTGCTTCCCGGGGCTTCCTTCCTTCCTCTCTCCTTGGCCACTAAACCCCACCAGTGGCCTCAGTGTGGCCCCGGAGGCATCACTCCGGTCTTGCTCAGTATCACATCTCATCCTTGCCTTGGGCCCCAGGGCTGATCACTTTATCCTAATGTGTAATGGGGCTCACCTGACTCACCTGCCCAGGATGCCAGCTTTCTACGCTTAGAGATGCCCTTTGCTCAGACCAGCTTTGCCCCACCAGCCCTGCCTCCAGCTGCTGTGACTGAGGCCCTATCACTTGCTGATGCTCAGCCCTCCTTGCACCTGGCCATGGTTCCCATCACTAGGCCCGGCAATCTGCAGATACTCCTCCCCCTGCGTGGGATCCGGGGCATTGAGCTTGAGCTGGGTTATGCCTGGTGTTTGCCCCTATAGCCTCCTTGTTCCTATTGCTTGGCTAACTCTCAGGCAGCACCTGGGAGCAGGTGGAAGATGATCAAGGCGGGGATCCTCCCTACTTCCTCATCCTGAGCTGGCTCCAAATCAGGCCCCTTCACGCCCTCTCCCTCAGTGACTCAAGCTTGCTTTTTTATTTGTGGAGTCGCCATCAAGCTGCCCCCTGAGTGCTTGTGACTCTGGATATGTGGTCTGGGCTAAGGGAAGGCAGGGAGAAGACAGAGCTATAGACTCCGAGCCCTACATGCAAGGGCAGGCCTGAGAGGCTGCAATGATAGAGGAGGGTTCAGGGGGTGAAGAGAGAAGATGGGGCAGGAGGAGCATGTAGGACGCTGAGAAAACTGCACATTCAGAACGTAGCTGAGGCCTCACTGTGTTGTCAGCCTTGGGAAGAGAATAGATAAGTCCCCCTCCATCCTCCTCATCCCGTCCCCATTCCAGGGACCCTTCTGCTAAGGGTTCTGAGACAGATTCCCTGTGGGCCTCACAGTGTCTGGGGGTTAGCCTGGGGACCCATCCTCCCAGGTGGACATCGTTTCTGTGGAAAATGCATTCTGAATACCCGATGGCTCCCAAATGGGTTTCTGCAGTATAAATCCTGCAGAGCCAGAGCTCGCACTGTTGGACACGTGCAGCCTTGTTCCACTGGACAGGACTCCTGACGGCCCGTGACCACGGTAGCCTGTTTCCCTGCCTCTTTGCTGGCCAGTCCTACTTTTCCCAGAGTGCCCACCAGTGCTCAGGGCTCACACCTCAGTGACCCAGGAATGTGTATATTTAATTCTTCCCCATCCCGGTGATTCTAAGACACAGCCAGGAGTGGGAACTCTGATCTCCTCAATTGCTTCTTAAACTTTAGTGCGCATCCGAACCATCTAGAGCAGTGGTCGCCAACCTTTTGGAACTCACGGACCACCACTGGTTGGTGCCCACTGATCTAGAGAGCTTACTAAAGTATTGATTCCTGGGCCCCACCTTGAATTTCAGATTTAGGAGATCTGAGGCAGGGTCCACGAATTTATGTTTCTAACAAGTTCTAAGGTGAAGGACCAGCAGGTCCATGGACCACACTTAGAGTAGCCAGGGTCTGGCCCAACCTCTGAGCACAGCAGGGCGGGAATGCTGGTCACCCGGGTAAAGGCCTGTCTACGAGGGACCTGGTTCCCACGTGAGGAGAGCAACAAAGCTCAAGTTCAACCCAAGCGAGTTGCCACATGTGGGGCCTCTGCCCTGGCCCAGGCGTCCAGGGCATCAAGAGCGTCAGCCACTGTCATTGGCTGGTTCCTCATTGACTGATTGTCACTGTCGTCAGAAACTTGGCCAATGGCAATCAATCAGGGGGCCCGCGCTGCCTTAAATACCAACAGAGCAAACAGCCTTAGACAAAGCTGTGCCATATATCAATTACCAAGAGGCTGCGTGCTCCTCTGGGCGGGGGGAGCTGGAGCAAGCGGCCAGGGCTGCTGCCCCAGCTGATAAGGGCCCCGCATTGTTCGGGGACAGCTGGCGGCCCGATAAGGGCCTGCATGCCTGAGATAATGGCAGTGGGCAGGCGCCTCGCGGCAGTTTAGAATTTCTTGGGTCTCCAAGAAAGGTTCTATTAAGCCCACTGACCCCAATTGAATATTAATTAGCTAATTAACGGATTTATTGTTCCACGCCATTTCTGGAGAGGCCATTTTTTTCGAGTGCCATTATTTTTGTAAATGATTTTTTGCATTGTGCATAATTGAATCTTTGCAGCTGCCAGCATCTTCTGCATGATTTGGCAAAAAAAAGGAAGCAGAAGCACTTAGGGTTCCCCCCCCCCTCCCCTGTGTGAACAAATGTTTTCAGCCCCTCCTGCTAATGCTGGAGCCGGGGGAAGGGGGGACTGGCTCTGTTTCACAGGTTTATTTTTTAAGCTGAACTGCAAAGTCCGAACTCTTTTTTTCCTTTCTTTTGTAGGCAGCTGAGGGCTGAGGCACTCCGGGCGGTCCCGCGCTAGGCCTTTGTCTGGCTGTCTTCAAACCGGCCAGACTTAGCTTTTCTCAGCCCAAACTCCTTAAAGCATTGTGCTTTATGTTAGGGGGTAGGTAGAGGGAACAAGGCCTGAGCTTGTCCCACCCAGAGTCCCCAGTGGAGGGATGCCAGCTCGAACCAGCAGGCCAGGCCAGACACCCTGGGGGCTCTGCCTCCATTCCTGCCCTTACCTACCCCAGCCTAGCCTTCTCTGGCTGGGGCCTACCCTGGGTCTGGTTGCAGGGGTGGGGATGGGGGGACAGAACCCCACCTGGCACCTCTCTGCTGCTCTTTAATAAATCTTTGCTCCAAATTCCACGCCAGGGCTGCCTGGCTCCCTGGAGCTGGCAACTGCCCATAATAAGTTGGCCCGGACAGTCCCACAGGCAAATGGCTGATTGAATCAAGCCCATTCCTCAGCAGAGGATCTGGAATGGGGGTGGGGGTACGTACGATGGGGTGGGGCTGGTGTGCATGGCTCAGCAATATTGTCAGGCAACACTGAGGAGCCCCCAGGACCTCTCAGCCCCTTCAGCATTGTTAATGAAGTCAGGGGCAGGTGCAGACACCAGGAATATTAGTCAGGGCCCCCCACTAGGCGGGTCTAAGGAAGGCTTGTGCCCAGGACCTGCCCCTGGCCACCAGGGGCCTCAGAGCTTTATTGGGATTTTTTATTAAGCCACCTCTTCCTGCCCTCGGCCCTGTCCTATCCTGCTGCTTGTGCTCAGAAGGAATTCCAAAGGCTTTTCTGAGCAGAGAGATGAGGCGGAAAGCGGTCTTACACCCTCCTGTGCAGACACTGGCTGGGCCACGCCATCTGCCCATTTCCTTTGCTCTGAACCGAAATAAAGTCCCAGCAGACAGACTGACACGGGCATCCCCACCAGGTGCAAAAGTGGAAAGGACCCCAAAAGGCTAAGAACTGGAGGTGGCCCTTAGAGTGTGAGAGGGGGCTCATATAGCCTCTGTTGGAACACCTCCAGGAGTGGGAAGCTCATAGCCACTGAGGCAGCTTTAATAATGAGAAGGGTCCTCCTTATATAGAGCCTGCTGCCCTTCCCTATGCTTACCCCCTACTCTCCCTCTTCCCTATGACAGCCATTCAGCTAATAGCAGTAATCTCTCTACATAAAAGCCCAGAGACCGAATGGCGGAACGACCAGAATGACTGGTCAACCAATTGCTATGATGTGCACTGACCACCAGGGGGCAGACGCTCAATGCAAAAGCTGCCCCCTGGTGGTCAGTGTGCTCCCACAGTGGGAACACTGCTCGGCTGACCAGGATGAGTGGCGCTTCTACAGCAGGCCGATCCCCGAAGGCCATGCCCCCCAACAGTGCACAAATCCCATGCACTGGGCCTCTAGTAATCATAATAGTATCTAATACTAATTGAGGAACCACTATGGCCACCCATAGTACTAGGCACCTGTCATGTATCGCCTCGCTTAGTCTTCCTAATACACTGTGAGGTAGGTGGGATTCTGAGGCACAGACATGTGATGTAACCTAGGCGAGGCCACTGATGAAAGCAGTAGCACCAGACACCAAACCCCACTTTGTTAGACCTGAGCCCCAACTGTAGACCACTCCGCAGTCAGAAATGCCATGTCCCTGAGCTGTTCTTCTGCAGGGTAAACCAGCTCAGTTGCCATAGATGCTCCTCATCTAATAAGATCTTTCTCCTCCCTGCTGTCCTGGACCTGAAGTTCAGAGCCCAGAGGCGGTCTGGCCAGGAGAGAGCAGAGTGAGCCCGTCACCTTCCGCATTTCAGACACTATACTTTGTTAATGCAGCCTGGTTGGCAGGAAGGTTCTTAGCAAGGGGCCACACCCCTTTATAGCACCGTCCTGCCCTCCAAGGTTCAGACTCATTGTTTTGAAAAGGAACCAAAAAGATCAGACGTGAAGAACAAAGACATCGGAAGTAGGGCGGGCCCAAGTATGTACTACCAGCAGTTCCATTAAGCCATGGAGGACATAGGTGTTTCCGTTCCTCCGTTCTGCCTCCCTCTGTGTCAGCTTCATTTGAAGGCTGCTTTCCTTTGTGGTCCTAAGATGCTTCCAGTGGCAAACAGGGCTACCTCTTTCCTTAGTCACATATCAAAAGGACAGAAAGCCTCTCCTCCGGTCAGAGAAGGTAAGTCCTTAGCGTGATCAGAACAATGTGGATATCTATCCACCCTTTTTCATTTAGACTGACTATCCGCTCAAAGGAGGTTGGGAGCAAGCAAACACCCACCGCACAGGGTGTCTCAGTTGCGGGCTCCCTTGCTCCTCTGTGAGAGGAAGAGGGTCATACATTAGCTCTAGCTCAGTCTCTCAACCAGAATGCACTGCTTCCTGCTCAGTTTATCTGAGAGAAAGTCACCACTGCGGCAAATCCAATTCTCCCCGGAGGAGCACGTATTCCTCCCAGGATCTTGATTTTTATTTCTCTCCAATAATTCTTGGGCTAAGGCAGTGTTTAGACTCATTTCTGATCCTGCTTTCACAGGGTCCTCCATTCACAGAAAATGCCTGCCCCCCTGTGTCCTTTGGGATATTGGCACCATTCTCTATTCATTTCTCTACGAGCCCCAAATGTCCTCCCTGGTACTGGGGGGCAGAGGAGGTGGCCACAGTCCATCTCAACTCAGCCCTAACTGTTTGCCCAATGTGAACACCTTTCCTCCGGCTGTTTTATTCTCTGCGCTTGGAGATGCCCTAGAAGCAGGGGGTGGGGGAAGTCCCTGGGAGGAGATCCGGGAGGCTGGGTTTTCTGAGAAGGAAAAAAGCAGACCTTGCAAGCTGTGGTGATGGGGAGGGGAGCACTTCACCTTTGCATCCCAAGAGGGGTCTAGTATACGTTTTCTGAATGGATATAAAAATAAAAAAGCCCAGCAGGGGCTCATGAAGAGCACGCCAGGCAAAACTCATTTCTCATCTGGGCAATTGAAACCGCAGGTGTCCCCGCCCCTGGCGGCTGCTCCCTCTGACTCCCCCTGTATATCACCCCAGAATGAGCTTTCAAAGAGTGCAGATCTGGTCATGTCCTTGTTCTGTTACAAAGCTCTGACATTTTCCTGTTGTCTCGAGGATAAAGGCCCGTCTCCCCAGCCCGGCATGAGATTCCCCCGCCAGCAGCCTTGCCGCTCTCCAGGGCCTCTGCATTGGGTGTTGCAAGCACTCCCAGCTCCGGGCCACCCTCCACCCAAGCACCACTCTCTCCACTTCTGGGCCTTTGCCCACTGCCTCCTTTGTTTGATGGTTCAAGGATCCTTTCCTCTGAAACTTTCCTGGCGCCCAGGCTGAGTTAGCCACCTTCCCTCCCTTCTTTCTGACGCTGTCTTGACACTGATCACACTGAGTGATGACTTTTTTACAGGCTGCCTCCTGCCTCCTCTCCTTTCTGTGAGAGTTTTTGAGGGCAGGGACTTTGCTCAGTTTCTTTTGCATCTCCCTTGCCTCACCCTACCTTAGACGCTCAGCATATGTCGGGTAGATGGAAGGAGGAATGGAAGGAGTGAGGGAGGGTGGGAGGGATGAATGAAACCAACCTCACTTCTTTTCTGCCTAGGTCAGTAGACACCCATTGGGTTTGCTTTGTGACGTCTGGACTTTTGATGCATCCTTTCATAACCTCATCCAAGCCTGTGGTGGAAAACTGCGTTTGACATGGTACTGCTCAGCTGTTTGAAGAACTGCCCCCAAACAGCACCAAATACTGGCAGCCTGATAGGAGGTGCCGAGTGACCAGCCACGGGGCTCTGCCCTAGGCCATACCATGCTCAATTTTTAGCCAAGAGATGGGTTTCATCTCTGCTTTTAATCAGTAGTATGACTCCTCGGCAGAGGCCGTATTTAAAAACGTCATCTTGTGTTGTTGTGTTGAACTCTGCCACTTGCTGAGCCCTTCTGGCCCATCAGGCTTTGGAATCCTCCCCAATGAAAGGCATCCTCGGACCCCAATCCTGTGCCGTGTTCCAAAAGACCATCCAGTATCTCTGTGAACTGCACCCCTTCACCTGTGGCCTCCTTCCCTACAAGCACACCTTGGCAGCCCCCCTGTCCCCTGAGTACACCTGGCCACCTGCTCCTCCAGGAGCTCCCCAACATGGTCCCACCTCTAGGCCTTTCCACTTGCTCCTGTCCCAGCCTGAAGAGTCCTTTCTCCATGTCTCCACCCAGACAAATGCTAGACCAGCTCAGACAAGCCCCTTCTGCTTCGTGGGCCCCAACCCGACCCAGCAGCAGCCTTCTACCTCGGCACTCTGGCTCCACTGTGGCCGTCGCCCTGCCGTTACCAAGTAGAGCTTTGATAAGTGACGCCCAGTGAGTTTCTCTGTGTGCCTGCAGGAAAGGACGTATCCATGGGATTCGGGATTTAGAAATGGAGGACTTGTGTGCCTGCCCAGGAACCTGTGGCAGCTCCCTATTGCCTCATACACAGAAGCTTCAATGAGTCTGCTCAGCTTCTCATTTCCTGTCCCCCACGCCAGCTCCAAACCCATTCCACCTCCCAATGCCCCCTCTTCTGTTACAGGTAGCCCAGATTCCAGGCTCCCCCTGTCCCTATAAGGCCTCCCCTCCGCTCTCTAGCTTATTTCTACAAGAAGAAACTCTGCATCTGCCTCTCTCAGGTATTTCGTGCTACATGGGCCACCTCCTCTTCGGAGTTCTCACAACCTGACACTTAGCCACTCATTCTCACCATGTATTGCGTATGGTGATGATGCATACCTGAGATGCCCCAGTGCAGGCACCCTGTCCCAAGCTGTGACAGAGCTGACTTCTACTCTCTTCTCCACACCACCAACTACATTACAGTGAATTTTGGTTGCTCACCTATACAGTGAGATTATTAACCTGTGCACTCCCAGGTTAATACAATATAGCCCTGGAGGTGACATGTATTTAATAAGCAGAAACCTGTGTGGATAAGTTCCCAGAGGGTACAGACCTGTGACCTCAGGACAGTAGACTACCCATGGGGGAAGGGGGCATAATATCCTCTTTCAGCAATCTCTTCAGGCCCAAGAGTATTGTTTTGCTGGACATGGGGCCACTGATGAGCAGTGGGGGTAGGTAGAAAAGTGAGCATTCTCGTAGCGAATGAAGGCAACCAGAAGTGTAAGGGGGTCAGGAACCTGGAACCTACCTCTACTGTGGGACCCTGGAATCTGTGCTCCTTCCTCTGTATGGAGTGGTCATCCTTGCCCGTTCCCTTGAACAAATCAGAAGGCAGAGCTTGAAAGGTATATGGGACTGGGAAGGGGAGTTAGGAATATGATGCTTCACTCTTCAATGTTGTGCTAGTGGTGAGGGTCACCAGAGACAACGCCTAAGGTGGAAGGTCAAGTCTGAGCCCTCCTTAGACTGAGGAGGGCCCGGGGCTTCACAGTAGAGGCATTGGGGTCCCCAAAAGGACAGATCATGCCACTTTTTTTCTTAAATCCCCACTCTAACAGGGCCTGGTTATGGGCTAAATATTGCTGGGTATCCACTGCAGGTGGGGCTGGGAAGAAAGCATGCAGTGACAGCCCATCATCAAATGTCCCTTGGGAGGGGACTCAAGGGTTCCCAGAAAGTGGGAGGGACCTCATGGGTTATGTATCAAAACCCCAGTGAATACAGGGGAGCAGGGCCAAATGGAGTCAGTAGCCTAAGTTGAGACCCTAAGCTAAAGAAAACATGTTAAGGCCTTCTTCCTTTGATAAGCAGAAACCTGTGTAGATAAGTTCCCAGAGGGTACAGACCTGTGATCTCAGGACAGTAGACTACCCATGGGGGAAGGGAGCATAATATCCTCCTTCAGCAATCTCTTCAGGCCCAAGAGTATTGTTTTGCTGGACATGGGGCCACTGATGAGCAGTGGGGGTAGGTAGAAAAGTGAGCATTCTCGTAGCGAATGAAGGCAACCAGAAGTGTAATGGGGTCAGGAACCTGGAACCTACCTCTAGTGTGGGACCCTGGAGTCTGTGCTCCTTCCTCTGTATGGAGTGGTTATTCTTGCCCGTTCCCTTGAACAAATCAGAAGGCAGAGCTTGAAAGGTATATGGGACTGGGAAGGGGAGTTAGGAATATGATGCTTCACTCTTCAATGTTGTGCTAGTGGTGAGGGTCACCAGAGACAACGCCTAAGGTGGAAGGTCAAGTCTGAGCCCTCCTTAGACTGAGGAGGGCCCGGGGCGCTTCACAGTGGCATTGGGGTCCCCAAAAGGTCAGATCATGCCACTTTTTTCTTAAATCCCCACTCCAACAGGGCCTGGTTATGGGCTAAATATTTATGGGTATCCACTGCAGGTGGGGCTGGGAAGAAAGCATGCAGTGACGGCCCATCATCAAATGTCCCTTGGGAGGGGACTCAAGGGTTCCCAGAAAGTGGGAGGGACCTCATGGGTTATGTATCAAAACCCCAGTGAATACAGGGGAGCAGGGCCAAATGGAGTCAGTAGCCTAAGTTGAGACCCTAAGCTAAAGAAAACATGTTAAGGCCTTCTTCCGTTTGTGATTTAAAATAAGTATAATATCTAAAGTGCAAAATAAAATTACATGTTTGAAATAGAACACACTTACATATATGCTGAAATTAAGAATGCCTTTTTTAGATAGTCTGACTTTTTAGTTTGTTTTTTTTTCCACCTTGTGGGTCCCCAACAGTGGTCACAGGGGAAGAGGCACAGTGGTCACAATGAAGGGCAGTGTTGGCATCATTTCCTGGGGTCAGAGGGCCTGGGCATGGGCCTCCCTTCGTAGGATCAAGCTGCTTCTAGAAGTAGTGAGCTCCTGTTTTTCAGGCAAAGGCCCCATCGTGCTACTTGGAGGTGCTTTCCATCACTCCTTCCACTCTGTGCACCTATCCGGAGCCAAAGGCCTGGGGCTAGAAACTTCAGGACCACGGATAGCTCCAGAACGGCCTGCAGCCCTGACCTGGTTCTCCCTCCCAGAGGGTGTGTTCAAGCCTTGGATTTGGGGAGGAAGTTTTGCAGCACTGAGGCCCCAGAAGGGCCAGCAGCCACCATTCCGGGCTGGTTTTCCCTTTCTCCCTCTTCCTCAACACCTATCCTTCCTCTAACCCTGCCAGCCTTCCTGCACCCACTGGGATGTCTGCGTGCTGGGAGAAGAGCCTCTGATGCAGCCACTGCCCAGAAAAGCTCCTGAAGTAGGGCGGGTGGGAGGACAGGGAGCAGAGTCTCTCTTCAGATGGGAAGTGGTAGTAATTAGTCTTCACGGGGAGGGAAGGGTAGTCCATTCCGTAGGAAAATGGGATTTTTAAATCATTTTAAGAGCTGTGTCAGCTCTCAAATGGCCTGTAGTGGGGCCTCCGAGGGGCTGGTAATTAACTCTCTTGTCTCTAATGAAAGCAGAGGGGCAAGAGGAGGACTCACTTAATAAACCCAGGGATTAGCTTCAAAATGGGCCCCAAATAACTAGGCAGGTGCAGGGGAGGGAGAGGACAGGCCTGGGCCACCTGGGCCCCGGCTGAGGGGCAGCCAGCCTGTGAACTTGCCTCCCTAACCCTACTTTGTGCAAAGTCCCCCTCACTCTTCACTGGGAGAGGCTAGGGGTGGATGGAGGCCTCCCCAGCCTGGGAAGTTCATAGCCCTGCATGAAAGCCCACAATGAGTGGAGGTGAGGGAGCGGGCACTGGAGCCAGACAAAATAACCCTTCCTACAGGGGCCACCTCTGGGGCGTGCCATTGGCAGCATGCAGGAGTCCTCACACTTCCACCTGTCTTGGCCCCCCCGGGGACCCCAAGAGCCAGGAATGTCCTTTAGGAACCCTGACGCTGAGTCTCGGCCCAGAGCTCCTCCCCCCTCAGAACAGACCAGCGGGCTGAAGGTGGTGAAGCCTGGAGAAAAGGAAAAGGAAGGCTTGTCATGCCCGCCCCATTGCCCGTGTCCCTCTGGACATCACTAATTCCTGCTTTACAGAAGATCCTCTTTTTCCCTGGAAAACTGGTCGTGCGGAGTCTGCCCGGAAACCTACTTTCTTGATGTGTCCTCTGTGGAGAGCATAATTCCAAGGGATCAGAACAATCAGGCAGGAGTCCCTAGAAGCCATGGATCCAGCCAGCGTGTCCCAAATTAGTGGCAACGTGGGGCAGGGAGGCTGTGATGGCAGCCAGGGAGCCAAGCCCAACTTGGTGGTATTTTAAGGAATAAGCAGGAGTCAGGGCTGAGCAGCGCTTCCTCTCCTCCATGCACTGTGTGCGAACGGGACCCTGGGCTGGAATGAAGTCTCAGGGGGCAGCAGACAGAGCCCTGGGCCAGGCTGAGGGCCGGGACCTCAGGCTTCCAACCAGGCTGGCTCCAGTGTACCCTGGCCACCACTTCCTCGTTGGGCCTCAATTTCCCCAAAGTGAGCACCTTGGATAAGACAGTTTCTAAAGATGGGCGAGCAAATGTCAGCCCTTCCCACTCTGTCTCAAGCAGGCCTCCCTCCAGCCACTTCCCAGCACTCAGCATATCTGTAGCTCGCCATTGACCTGTTTATTAGTTTACTGCCTGTCTCCCCCACTGCACTGTAGACTCCACCTGGAGAAGGACCCTGTCTGCCATCTCCCCTGGCGCCTCTATTCCTCAGCACCCAGCAGCCTGGCATGTGGCAGGCACCTGATTTCATCTTGGCCGGCTACCTGGCAGGCTGGCCTCCTGACTGAATGAATGATGCTGCATTGGGGCCTGTCCCGCTAGGACACCTCCAGCCCAAGGTTGGGATGAGCTGCCTGGGGTCGGGCCACTGCTCCACCCTGCACTGCCTCTGACTACATCATCTGTAATAGCTCATCCCACCCAGCAGCCAGCACCCAGCACCCAGCACCCAGCACCCAGCACCCAGCACAGGCCACCCAGCAATCAGTGACAGGCTCAGTTAGGGTGTGCAATGAGGGACAGAAGTGCCCTCCTTACCCAGGGGCCGTCCTTACCCAGGGACCAAGCCCTCATTGGGGGGTGGGCTGTAGAGAGAAACATGGCTTTGTCAGGGGTAAAATCTACCAGATCCTTCCACTGTGGGTGCCTCTACGTGTCAGTTTCACATGGAAATTACCTGCATGGAATCTGGAGTCAGGTTCTATTACTAGAACAGCTCTTTGAGCCTCAATTTCTTCAACTGCAAAATGGGTTGATGATCATAATAGCCCCCATAGCCATGGGGGTGATAAAAGTAGCAGCTCTCTAGTAGTCATGGAGAGGCTTAAACATGTTAGATGTGTTTTTATGTATGAAAGCCCACTTGGTTTGTCCCCCGCTGGTGCCAGCGTGCCGTGCCCTTTACAGAGAGCACAAACCAATGCCCAGGGGCAGCTGAGGGGTGAGGCTGCTGGGGAAGCCCTGTGGGAGGGGCCCGGGCCTCAGGCCCAGCGACCTGGTGTGGGTGTATGGAGTGCGTGTCCCATGTTCACCACGAGCCAGAGCACCTGTGATCAGTGCTGTCCATGCGATGAGTCCTCGACACGCAGGGAGCCCTGAGAAGCAGGCACTGACCGCATCCCCTCGTACAGATGAGGACACTCATGGGTGCGGCTGCCAAGCGGAGGAGCTGTGATGTGGGCCCACGTAATCTGGCCCCTGGGCCACATGCCACCACCATGCCACACTGCCCTTTGCTGCCACGGCGGCCCTTGCCCCGCACCTTCCCTGAGGCTAAAAGGTTCTTCCCAGACCCTTTGCCCATTCTCTCTTTCTCTCCTCTCCTGCCCTGTCTCACCTCTTCCCATCTGTCTCCCTCTCTCCCCCTCCTCGCCCCTTTTCCCCATTTCCTCGTCCTCCTTCCCTCCCTTCCCTCTCTCCACTTGCTCTCATCTCTCTCTGACACTTTATCTCAGGGAAGGGTGCTTCTCCGACTCTGATCTGGCAGGTGGGGAGGAAGGCAGGAGAAGGGGAGACTAGGTCATTCTGAGGAGCCCTCGGACCCCCAGTGGGGGGAGCCCCTATATTATCCAGGAGCCGCAGGGAGACCCATCAGAATAAGGAATTTGGCCCAGGAACTGCCTCAGTCCCTTAACACCTTCAGACTCTGGAAGACAAAACTGCGCCTGCCAGAATGTGGGCAGCCCGCAGGGCTCCCGCTCTGCTCACAGAGCAGACCCAGGAGGCAGAGTCCATAAATCAGCTCCCGAGGGGCCCGCACCAGCTCCTCCTGGAATCTGGTTGTGCCCCTGGAGAAGGCAGGGGATCAGGGGGTGCAGGTTCCACCCCAAAGGGCTCCTGAGCCCCTGAGGGCTCACAGTTTCCCTGAAAAGGCCACACACAGTGCCAGTGGGATAGTCTGGGGACTGGGCTGTTTGTCTTGGGCTCAGAGAATCAGGGCTGAGACAGCCCCCACGGCAGTTTCATAGCAAAGGATTTCTTGCCTCTGCCAGCACCCCAGTTGGGTGCTCTGAGCAGCAATGGTATCCCCTTACCAGGTGCAGCCCTGAGCCCCTAGGAAGGGTAACACGGTCTGACCCAGGCCCACGGAGCCTAGCAAGGATGTTCCCTGCTCCACGAAGAGGGTGCAGGTGGTGAGAGGGAGAAACCACGGGGTGGAAAAAGTTTGATGTGAAGCTTACAATACACGCACTGGAGCTTAGAGGGGGTGGTGAGTGCTGGAGACCATTGGAGCCCATGGGGGTCAACATGGCGGCAGGGGCAGAGTGGTGACACATGGGGCAGACTCATGGTGGGAGGCTGTTACGGGGTGACAAAGATGGTACTAATCGGAGGGAGCTCACGAACAGTCTAACCTGAAGATACCAAGAGTCCGAGAGATCTGGGGCACCCTCAAGCTCACGCCTGGGGCGGCGCAGGAGGCCCCCAGCCTCGCTGGGCTAAGGCAGGTGAAAGTCTGCCCCAGGCCCAGGCGCAGAGGTGAGGTTTGCTCATGAGGTTCTGATGAACTCCTTTCTGGGTTTTAGCTGCACATGTGTGTGTGAGTGTGTGTGTGTGTTTGGTTTATCTGGTTATTTTCTCATGACAAATAAAGCTTGACCTAGTGTGGTGTTTTTTTGTTTTGTTTTGTTTTGTTTTTTCTGGACTAACTCATCTTCATATCAGCCTATCTTTATTCACTCATTTTTAGGCAATTACAGTTTGGAGGTAATCTAAATGTCAACTTATAGACCGCCAGCAACCTCTCAGGAATTTTCACCAAAGGTGATGCCCAGTCACAGCCGCAGAGCATCCTTCCTGAACCTCCCCTCACCTGCTGGCAGCATTCCCAGGTGGGAGGTGTGGGCGTCACCCGGCACCAGATTCAGTGAGTTGGGCCACAACTACCTAACTACCTCCGACAGCTTTAAGAGAGGGGCAATTGTCTCCATGCAGAGATGAGGTTTCCCAGGCTAGAATGTCACCCGGATTCTGCCATGGCCTCTGAGTGTCTCCAGATGTAGGGCGTGGATTCTAGGACCAGACCCAGGAGAAGAGAGGACCCAGGTGAGATTCCACGATGGGTCCTGCAGCAACGTCAAGATCAGAATCAAACTTCTTCCAAACACAGACTACGGGGTCCAGCTTCAGTCCCAGGAGTGGGGGCATAAGCCGGGGTCGTATTCCATGGGTCTCAGGCCCCTTGTTAGGGTGTCAATGACACCAGGCTGCCACGGAGGGCAGGAGGGGAGAGAGGGGCCCATGGACTGGTTGGGGGAAAGGTCCATCTACATCCCACCTCCCTCACGCCTGGGCTGAGGGTCGAGCTGTTGCAGACGCTAATGGTTCATGTTCAGTGCTCCCTTGCTCCCCTGTACCCCAACCCTCTGTGATGGGCTGCGGCCCCAGCCAGGACCATTCATGCCCTATACTTAACCAAGTTTCTCCTATGCAGTGTCTTAGGGGGTGGGGGTGGGGGGTGTCAGGCTTTCCCTGGGTCCCCTCTGCGAGTTGCAAATCCTCTCCAGGTGCACACTCCCTGGCCTCTAGTAACCATTCCAACCCTACCTCCTTTGCCCTGCTACAGAGAGAGCTTGGCCTCCTCTCTGCTCCCTCCCCTGCCCCCTACTGGTTCCATACCTGCACAGGCAGGCCTGTGTGGGGGCAGCTCTGGGCTGCGGTGAGACTTCTGGATGAAGGCTCTTCTACTTAGGGCCTCAGGATGGTGAGCACAGCGCTTCACAGTGTAGACCTCAGCCTCCTGGCTGCCCTGGGAAACAGACCGTCCATTTCCTGAATGAGGACAGTGAAACGGCAATATGTGGGCCCCTGGTGCTGGACCAGGTGTGTTCCTGGCCAGGCTGAGCTGGGAAGCCCCGTGGTGAGGTCTGGGGTGGAGAGTGGGGCTGGGGTCCTTTTCAAAGGCCAGCTCTGCTCTTGGGGGCTTTCAAAGCCTGGCTGCCTGACTTTGAGTCTATCTCATTGTGAGTGAATTAATTGTTGTGCAACCTAGAGTGGTGAGACAAGTTAATTACATAATTACTACAAAATGACATGTTATTTCATGGCTGCAATATGGTAACTCTGTTGGAAACAATTGTAATTGCCCAGAAACTGCATTCGAGTGGCTCCGTTATCTCTCGATAACCATGTAATTAACTTGTGTTACAACTTTATCTGCAGCAAACTCTGAAGTTAGTAGTTGGGAACCTTGGGGTGGGCACGGCCACCTGAGACCTAAGGGCCCAGGAAGGGTCTGGCGTTGGGGGCTCTGCTATGATCCAGGAAGAGAACTTGCCTTTTCATGTTGAGCAAGAAAAATCCTGTATTCAGGGCTCCAGCCCCCAAACTCATTCACCATCTCATCAGGTCGCTCCCCAGTTTCACCAGCCTCGTGGCACATAATAGCCACAGCAGCCAGGCTGCCTGGCTCCCTGCCTCTCTTCTCTCTCACACACATGGATGCAGTTCCTTCACAGGAGGGGGAGCCCCCAAAGTTGAAAACTCCTACCCCAAGATCTTTGGCCCTAGCAATCCTTTCCCGTGGAGTAGGCCACAGGCCACAAAACTACAACTTAGAGACCTAGCCCATCAGAGCCTGGAGAGCAGCCTGAAGTCAGGGTGACAGGAGGCCCAGGCCCGCCCACCCCAGCAGCCGGTTCCGGCCCAGGGTCAGGCAGTTGAAGCAGTGGGCCGGCTCCCTCAGCCCTGGGCTCTGTTCTGTGGCCAGGGTAAAAAGTCCCTGGGGAAGGACAGCAAGTGGCCTGATGGTGGGGGAGCCTGTCCATACAGCCTTCCCTGTCAGGTTGGACCTCAGGAGCCCCCCACTCCCCCGCCTTAAATACTGCTCTAGGATGCTTTTTCAGTTCTAGGCTCTGTGCTGGGTGCTGTGGCTGCAGCCAAGACAAGACAGCATGCCTGTTGCCCTGGGTGAGCCTGGCTCAGCAGGTGGACAGAAAACACCCGGGTGTCTGCCTGCCAGGCTATTGTCTGGCCTGAGTTCAGTGCCTGTCCACTTGCCAGTCTGTCCCAGCCTATCTCTGCCTACACACCCACCTCTTGTGTGTCCCTCTCTCCTGCCAGCACATGTGTCGGACTGGGTGTCCGCTGGCTGATCTGTCCCTGACTCTGGAGTTGTCACCAGTGGTCCTGTGTGCACTGGAGGGAACTGGCCTGTCCCAGGTCCCCCTGCAGTGTTCATCCTCACCGTGACACGCTGTTTGTTTTCCCGGCTTTCTCTCTCCTCTTCAAGGGCACGGACTGTGTCCGATTCATGATTCATCCTCAGGTCTGGTGCTTAAGGCTCGGGGCTGAGACAGTGGATTAAGGTTTGCCGACTGAGTGAACGAAAGCCTCCAGCTGCGTGGGCTGTGTTACAGGGGAGCAGGATTGTTCTCAGTCATCCAGAAAGGCAGGGGGCTGGGCCCCAAGTCAGGCCCAGCTGCAGGAATGAGACAGCAAACGCTGCCCATCACTCTGAAAGCAAAGAGGGGTTTCAGGGTGGTACTCCCATGGTAGGGGGCTCCGGATTGGGGTCCCACTATGGAGGAGGTCAGAGCTAGGTTGCTCTCTGGGCAGAGAGAGAGGGGGTCTCAGTGGATTGATATAACAGAGGAACCCAGGGAAGAAAGGTCTTCATCTTGCCTCTCTTCATCTTGGGGGTCTGCTCAGAATCAGGGTACATGCTCTGCCAGGGGAAGGGGGCACCCCAGTTCCCACCTCTGGGGTGCTTGGGGTTGCCCCATCCCTCCAGCTTTCCCCCCCTAAAACCCACCTGGAGAACCCCATGCCCTGCTCCATGTCCCTCCACCCCCAAAAGCACCCCCACTGTCAAGCAGCAGGGAGGGGGCCCAGGTCTGTGTCAGTCATGTGATCAATGCAGAGTAACCTCCCCGGAAACATTCATAAGTTTAATCCACGCCAGTAATAAAATCGCATTACATTTCTCATAAAATAAATGTTCCCATTTATATACAGAAGACAGACTGTACAGGCCCAGCCTGGCCCCAGGAGGGTCACACACAGACGGGCAACGGCGGAGGGAGGGCCGTCCTTCCCGTGGAGGACGGAGGAGTTCTAATTGGCGGGAGAGCAGTTGGCCGGCCGGGCGGTGGGCAGGCGGGCAGACGGACAGATGGGCCGGAGGCCAGGCGCCGGGCATTACTGAACCTGCGAGTCAAAGGTGCCATTGAGCTGCCCCTCCTCATAGTCCATCTGACACAAGATCATGTTGTTCTTCAGGAAGAATTTGTCTCCCACACAAAATCTGGAAAATCCAAGCAGGAGAGACAGGTCATAGAAGGGTCCCAGAGGGCAGTGGGGGCCCCCAGACAGAACTCAGGAGGGCTCTGGCCCCATAGAACCCAGCTCGGCTGGAGTGGACCATGGGACATGAGGCCCTGGGGGGCTTGCTCCTTGAACTTTCCAGAGGGCACACCCTAAAGTCCGTGGGTTAGCCCGGCCCTCCACCAGGCCCTGCAGCCTGGGGGGTGGGACAGGCAGATAAGCCTGGGCCACAGGCCTTCCAATCAGAGCCCCCATGGAGGGCTGGGGTGAGTGGGAAGGGATGGGAATAAGCTACCCCTGTCCCAGAGAGGGAGAAAGAGAGAGGAGAACAAAGAAACAGGAAAAGACCCAGAGAGGACAGAGGTAGAGATGGGAAGGAGAAAGGAGTAAAATAGTTGATTTTCCCACCCTTCTGTCCCCTCCCCAATTTAAGAGGATGGTCAGTGAAAGGCACTCTCTCTAAACAGAACCTGTGGGTTTCCTGGAGCATCTGTCCAGGAGGAGGGGACCCTGTTCCACCATCTGCCCCCTACCAAGGAGGGCTCTGCCTTTCCCTCTCTTCATCCAGTCTTCCTTAAGTCCTGGAGGATTCAGCCCTTCCCTCAAAGATGTCCCCAAGGTGGCTGAGCAGACCCCAGGGTCCTAGCAGATCCCACTATGACCACCAGGTGGCGCTGCAACGTCACCGAGCCCTCCTAGCAGTGGGTCTGGCAGAGCCCCAGCCAGGCCAGTGTTCCCTACAGGTCCCTCAGGACCTAGTCCTCTGGGAATACTTGCATACGCTCCTTCCTATCCCCCCAGCCAGGAGGGCGCTAGCCCCATAGGTCCCTGAGGTCTCCCACAGGGCTGGGGCCAAAAGACCAGAGAGAAGGCTGGGCTGGAACCAGAATCACAGAAGAGGGGTCACCAAGGAGGGGCTGTTCCCTGAAGAGATTTCGCCCTCCAGGCCTGGGAACCCCTTCTCACTAGAACATACATGCACATGGCACACACTAAGGG
Source organism: Myotis brandtii (assembly GCF_000412655.1). Lineage (NCBI taxonomy): Eukaryota > Metazoa > Chordata > Mammalia > Chiroptera > Vespertilionidae > Myotis > Myotis brandtii. The sequence continues at coordinate 1,097,877 of NW_005366171.1, forward strand.
CACAGGGCATGTGTACAGAACCCTTGTACATGCACATTTAAAATGGGTCTTTTCCTGCACATGCCTACTCATCACGCACAGAGTACACACATACCCCCATTTGTATATGGACACCTAGAAACACATGCATATACCCAAATGGACATGGATATTTAAAACCACACATGCACATGGCACCCTGTGCATACACAGTAAGCCCACACATGCTCCCATCCACTACATTCACACAGACAGAACAAAGAAACAAGAAAAGACCCAGAGAGGACAGAGGTAGAGATGGAAAGGAGAGAGGGGTATGCATACACAGTGCATGCACACACAGTGTGGGAACACACACATTTGACTACAGGGCTTAGGTATATATAAAACACACATATGTACACACATACTAGTACTCAGGACAGCGTGCACATGCAGCCACATGCACACACAGGACCCACATCTGCATGCAGGCCTCCACAGCTTCTGGTCTTTCTGGCAGGAGTCACCTGGGGCCTAGTGAGTGTGTTGGACTTTCTACCCGTCTAGCACTCACCTCTGGTTGCAGAGCTGGCAGGCGAAGCAGTCGAGGTGATACACATTGTCCCGGGCCCGCATCACCATCTCGAAGGCTGGGATCAGCTTGCTGCAGGCAGCGCAGTTTCCCGTGGTGCCAAACAGCCTGCAGAGGGAAGGGTGCAGATGCTCAGGAGCCGGCCAGGGAGCTCGGGAGAGGGTGGCAGGGCAATTGCCTCCACCCATGGCCCCCCCAACCCCGTCTCCCTAACTTTTACTAACAGATCAGGTTTCAGAGAAATTGGCACATCAACTGAGGGATGGAGGTGTAGGGGCTCAAGGGTCAGCTAACACTGCCCATCTCTGGGCTGGGCTGGCAAGGCCTCCTCCCAGGTTCCCACTGGGGTCCCTCAAGCCCCTTGGTGTCACCAGAATACTGGGCTGGACCCTGAGCAGGACTTTAGATTCACACAAGCCAGGAATTAGAGGTAGCTGGCCAATCATAGGCTGTGTGTCCTCAGGTAGGGCTCCCAGTCTCTCTGAGCCTCATTTATTTCAACTGTGCAATAGGGACTGAAATACAACCTTCACAGGCTTGTTGTGAAAACTTTTGCAAATGCTCAGTTGCAACTCATGTAGTGAACACCTATATAGTGTTTACTATGTACCAGGAACTGTCTTAAGGGCTTTACAAAGATCAATCCATTTAACCTTGACAACAACCCTTCAAGGGGGTCTTTTTCAGCTACCAACTCAACTATGCGACTTGCCTAAGTCCCTTTTCCTTTCCCTGGACCTCAGTCCATCCCTCTTTAAAAGGGGATGATGGACTAGATGATCCTGTCCAAAGATGTTTCTACAACAGGATAGACGTCAAAAGGAAGTTCCAAGGACCTGTGGCACAATGCCACTTTGAGGCAGACAACCCTTCTCGTAGCTGCTGCCTGCCAAGTTCCAGGGACAGGGAGCTCACACCCTCCACGCCGGCTAATCCCTGACTGGATGTTTCAATGGTCTGAGCCAGCCAGGCTTCTCTTAGCTTCTTCCCTGCACACTGGCAGAGAAAGCCCCACGTCAGGCAAGGGGCTGAGAGGCAGGCAGGAGGCCCCTCTAATCCCTGATTTGTCCAGCTCAAGCTCAGGCGTCTGCAGACGAGCTTGGCTCCATTATTCATCAGTCCGAGCTGCGTGGTGGCTCAGATTAAGGCAGACAAAGGCTGGGCCACAGCATCTGCCTGCCAAGAGGGGCCATTCTTGCCACCAGTCCAATAAGGCTGCAGAGGGGGCAAGCTCTGGAGAGCCATTTTTCCGGGGCTGAAAAGCTCAAGGAAAGCCACACCCCCACTCTGGCCCACTGGCCTACCTGGCCCCACAGTCATTCCTTGGCCTCTGCCAGCACCCAGGAAAACACCTCCAGGCTCCAGGAGCTGGCAGGGCCCAGAATGCTTGTGGGTGCTTCCGCTCTCTGACAAGCCCAACCTGCCCTGTGGTCCATCCTCTCCAGGTCCCGTGGACTCATCTGTCATCTCCTCTCAACCAGGTGATGTCCTAAACCTCCAGAGTTGGACACTGTATCCAGGTCATTGGGGGGTGAGTCCCAGGAGCATCCCTTCCTTAACCTCTCCTCCCGGCCTCAGCCTCTCTCTTCCAGCCCCGCCAGGAACACTGAGTCACGGGTCCTGGTTTATTGCATCACTTAAAAAACCAACAAACAGCAACAAACTCCTGCAAAAGGCAGAAGTTAAAAGGGAAGCTGCAAGCAGGTAAATCTTAGGCTCTTTGGGGAAGCAGGGAGCCTCCGCTGATACGCCCACCCCTCACCACGTCCATACCTGAGCAGAGGGAGCCCCAAGAATCCCTTGCCCCGACCTATTAATTAATGAGATGGGCCTTTCTTCCCCACAAGGCCCAGCCACCACCCAGAGCCTGTGTGAGAGCCAAATGCAGATGCTGGGTCTCCGCCAAGGCCCTTGCTCTGTGGCCTCCTTCCAGCCTTGCTGATGTCATAGACGGCCTAAGGGAGGGTTAATTGGGGGAGGCAGTCCCAGGGAATAGGATGCAGGCTGTGGGGGAGGGGGAGTTAGAGATCTGATGAATGCAAAGCGGGAAGTTATCCTTTTCACCACTTCACAGAGGGGTAGACTGAGGCTCGGAGCTAGTTCAAACCCAGGTCTTTCAGCTTTGACATCAGCAGTCCTTCTCCCAGGGCCTGGCTGTCTGCCAGGCTCCCCAGGCATCCGGGCGTCTAATCCCAGGGCCCTTCTGGAAAAGTGGGGGGAGCTGGGCCCTGGGGAGAGGTGGGAAGGAGGACCCAGGGCCGTCAGAGCTTTCCCACCTGCTCCTGGGAGCCCCTCTGAGGCAGCCCCTCCCAGATCCAGGGACAGGGGGGTCAGAAGCATCTGACAAAGGCAGGGCAGGGACAGGTTGGTGCCCACGAGAAGCTCAGCTCAGGTGCCTGTGGTTACAGATGCCTGCCCGGAACCTGTGCTGGCCACTGAGTCCCAGGAGTAAAAGGCATGGCCCTGCCATGGGGGCTCCGCGGGCATGTGGGGGAACAGGGCAGGGGCAGGACAGTCTGGGATGAGCACACACTCAGGCTGTGCACTCTGGGTGCTGAGTCCACAGCCGAGGGCTCTCTGAGCAGAAGGGCCAAGCGGTGGGAGGCGGCCCACCTCAGGTAGTCTCGGCGGCACAGGATGAGGTTGGCCTTGGTGTAGAGGGTGGAGCCCACCTCGCCCAGGCGGCAGTCGCAGCAGGCGCACTTGAGGCAGTCCTCGTGCCAGTACTTGTCCAGAGCCTTCAACAGGTAGCGGTCCTTGATCTTGCGGTTGCAGCCGGCGCAGCCCTTCTGCTTCCCTTTGGGCTGGACGGACAGCATCGGCACGCCTGCGAACGGACAGACAAGAGACAGATGGACACAGGTGGGCCCTGCGGCTCTGTGCCCTCTGAGAATGGGAGCTGGCTGCTTCTCTCTGCTGTGCCCCTCCAGGATGGGGTTCCAAGGAGCCCTCGCTTTCTCCCTGGCAACCTCCTCCCTGGCCTTGGGTCCTGTCCTTTGGGCTGCACGGCACAGTCTGTTCCCCTCCCCTGTGAAGGTCGGTCCGGAAGCTCCAGGCAGCACTGGGGAGCCCACGTCTGCTCTGCCACAGGGCACACACATGGCCCGAGGCCTGGCCCCTGATTGTTCCGCCCCATGCAACGGCTGCCCCCTCTGTAGCCTGATCTACAGGAGGCCTGAAGCCCGCCTCATGCAGCCACCATCCCATTGGTTCTTCCTGCAGCCCCAAGGATGGAACCTCATAAAGAGCATGGGGTCCACTACAACCCCCAGTTCTTCCTGCCATCTCGAGACTCCCTCACACAGCTGTGCGTTTATCCATTTTAACCCCAAAGTCAGACTACAGCCTCTTGGCTTATTCATGCAGAACCACGGAGGCGTCAAGAATATAAGATGCCCTGTGACAGTCCCAGGAGGGAGCAGGACTCTGGAGCTCACGCAGGTGTGTGCAGGAAGCTCTCCTCGGCAATGCCTGCAGTTAGTCAGACTTCCTCCCTGGCCTGGCCCGAGGCAGGGGAGGCTCCCAGCCTTTGGATCCCTGTTCTTCCCACCAGGATAAGAATCTCAGAGCCACTGGCCCCCTCCCAGGGCCCACCGAGCTTCTCAACGTACAAGAAAAGGCCAAGTACGAGGGGCTGGGATCTAAGCCTGGCATTCACCAGAGGACGGTGAAGCACGGTGGGCAGGTGTGTGCATCACTCACACCCCATGCACGCGGGCACAAGGAGTGACCACAGGGAGGAACTGCTGAGGAGATGGGGACAGATGTCAGGTGTCATCCGGGAGCTTGGACATCCATGTGGAGCCCTGAGGCTTGAGTGTGGTGCAGACCAGGCTTGGTGGGGAGAGCACCCCATGCACGCGGGCAGAGTGACCACAGGGAGGAACGGCCGAGGAGATGGGGGGGGACAGATGTCAGGTGTCATCCGGGAGCTTGGACATGTGGAGCCCTGGGGCTTGAGTGTGGTGCAGACCAGGCTTGGTGGGGAGAGCAGGGAGTCTCAGAGCTCCCACCTGGGGGGAGTGGAGGTGCCTGTGAGTACTCGTGAAGGTGGTGGGGGTGGGATGTTCCCTCCCTGACCAGGCTCAGGTGGATGGAGGGGTTGGCTCTGGAGAGAACAGCCCCCCCTTTCCTGCCTCCCTGGCTCTCCAACCAGCTCCTGCCCTCTGCCCTCTGCTCTTGGCCCCATCGTGCCCTGCACTCTCCAGGGCTCTGGGTTCAAATCCTATCACCTGGCTCCCCCCCACCCTCCACACCCAAGTCCATTGTCTGAGCTGCTTCCTTGGTGTGACCCTTCCTCAGCGGGGCAGAACCACAGCCTCCAAGGGGCCTCAGTCTCAAAATCCACAGGTAGGAGGTCCGAGGGGCCTTCGGAGTGATTCTGAGCAAACGGTCTCCTTCTATAGATGAGGAAACTGGGGCTCAGGCAGCCCCAGGGGCTAGTGTGGGGCACCAGTTAAGCTGGCGCCTGGGGACCCTGCCCTCCTCCTGTGCTTTCTCAGCCTCATTGCCTCCTCAGACTCCTTTCTGAGAGGGGGTGGCCCTAGGGCCAAGGGCAGCAGGCCAGGTGAGGGCAGGGAGGTGGTGTCACAGGCTGCTGTGGGCTCTCTCCGCCCGCCCTCCTCCAGTCCCCGCAGGGCTGTTGTTGCTGGGAAGTTCGCTGCCTGATTTCCTTAGTGCAGCTCGAAAGGTTAATTGGTCTGAGAGAGTGATGGGGCTCAGGACGACTCTGTCCCCGGCCTGCCTGCGTCTCTTCTGAGAGGGTTCAGCCCGGTCACAGCTCCGAGGAGCCCTGGAGGCCAGCTGGGGACCAGGCACCCCTGAGAACTAAGGCGGGCGGGAAGGGCTTCTTTCAAGACCTGGCCTACATACAGGGAGGAACCAGGTGTGGCCAAGTGGGGGAGGGGTTAAGATGTGGGAAGGTTTGGGGGGTCTCTGGTGGGATGATTTCTCTCCAGGGCTTGTAGAGGGAGCACCCAGCCAGCATAGCCACCAACTTGGAAAATCTCAGGCCAGGCCTCTAGGATAGACGCTGAGGCTGATTTGCCCTTGCTTCCCTGACCCCTCCCCAGTAGCCAGAGCTCTTCAGCTGTGCTCCCACTGGCGAGGGGTAGGAGGGGGTGAGGCCTGGTATATCCATCCACCTCAGGGGATGCACCTGGCTCACTAAGTTATACCCCAAAATGATAGGGGATCTCAGCACTAGGAGCATCTGCCCTCTCCATCTCCCTCTGGCTTGGATCCTGGGCGGAATGCCTGGCCACTGAGCCACAGGGCTATAAACTGTAGCACTAGCCGGCAATTCCATCACCAGAGCAGGCTGGTACCTAGCGGACCCAGGGAGGCCAGGAGAAACAAGCTTGCCCAGGTCCCCCACCTCCTACCTGTGCCCAGGCTGGGCCTGGCATGCGGCAGTTTCTTGGTAAGGCTTGGGCACCCTGCTCTAGGGTGCTGAACTCTGCTTCCTGGGCCTGAAGTCTTAAGAAGCCACGTGGTTTCTGCCAGAAGTGCACTGAGACAGAACACCAGGGCCAGCCTGGTGGTGGAGGTCTCAGAACATCTGGGGGCCTTGAACTTTCTCTGCCTGGAAAGGCTGAGGTCCTGGGAGAAGTCTGACTGGTCCCTCCCTTCTTTATGGAGCGCCCACGCTGTGCTTTCTCTCCCTGGGTTAGTCCGCAAGACTTGAAAAAACTCCTGGAAAGGTAAGGAGGCTCTGAGGAGTTACCAATGGGTCCCTGCTCCCTAGAGGGTCCAGGCTCTCCCTGGGCACCCTGCCTCCCCAGCCCCCACCCAGCCTGTCAGCCGGCCCTGCAGACACCTCTCCCCCCTCCCTCCCCTGCCTGGCTCTGGGAGCTGAGCCTCGGGCCATGCACTTTCCATTAAGGAGATAGCATCCCTTTGCTGAAGTCCATTTGGGATCCATTTTAGTGTTATCTAAAAATCAAATCTACATGGTAATCCTTTTAATGTACTCCTGACTTTAGAAAAAAACAGGTTTGCGCTCCTTCAGGAAAGGTTTTAAAGCATTACCCAGTAATTACTACTCACCCATGAAAACACTGATCTTTTACAATGGGTGATGTGTGCGCCTGCCGCACACGCCCACACACGCTCAGACACATGCAGGGGACCTGGCCAAACAAACCAGTTCACTCAGCCCCCGTGCTCCCCTCAGATCTCAGGGTGTGGAGGGGACATCTGCGGGGAGATTGGCCAAACCCCTACCCTGTCTCCACCCTGGGCGGGCTGACAGGGGAAGGAGGCAGCCTCCCAGTCTGACTCATCCAGCTGCCAGACACTTACCCTCAGCTCTTTAATCTGGGAAAAAGCCAGACAGTCCAGGTGATCGGAGGGACTGCCAGAGGTCATTCAGCTCTTCCTCCCCACTTCCCTCCAACCAGAGAGCAGCCCTCCTCTTCGCATGGACTCCCCAGGTGGTCTGCCAGCCAGGCCCAAGTCTGCAGCCATCCTGCCCACCAATCCCAGGCCAGCTGCCTTTCAGATCCGGCAAGTGGACTTCTCCAAACTGCCAAGCCCGTTGGCTCCTGATCCCACCAATGCCTCCAACTTGGAGAGGAGGCAGATCCTGGCTGTGGAGCACTCCTGCCCCCTCCTAGTGAGCTCCTCCAAGGCCCGTCCTCCTACCCAGAATGCCCACCCCACCCAGCCCCAGGTCACCCCGGGCCTGCCGTGTGGCTCCCCTGCCTGCAGCCATTGTGGCCACCACTGGCAGCTCCACCTGGCATGTGCGGCCCCTTCCACAGCCCAGCATGTCCTGCGGGGCACTGTTGATCTGCTCCCCGCAGAACCCTGGAATAGCACCCCCTCCATCCTGCAAGTGGATCTTGTTTGCTTCTGTCTGGGGCCCTCACACTGCCACTGCTCCAGGAAGAAAGGCCTTACCTGCCCACCCCACTCTGCCCCAAAGGGAAGAGGCAACAGATGGGTTGAGGCAAAGAGCACAAGCCTTGAACTCGGAGCCCACTTTCCAGTCTGGGACGTGTCCTAAGCAGCTGGAGGGCCTGGAGCAAATCCCGTCACCTTCCTGACTTGCATCTGTGACACGGGGGCAATGGTCTCTTCCCACACAGACTGTGGCGAGGGTAGAATGAGGTTGCGCACGGGAAGCCACAGCACAGAGCCCGGCGTTCAGAGGGGACGAATAGGAACCAACATGCACTCCAGGCCGACCGCCTTCCCCGCTCTGCCACTCGGTTTCTTTTCTCTATAACTTTTTGTCTTGATATAATCGCAAGCTTTCAGAAAAGTTGCAAGAATAGAAAGAACTCCTGTATATCCTTCACCCAGATCCCCCAAATAATCTTACCATATTTACTATCTATCTATCTACCTACCTATCTACCTATCTATAATATTTTTCCTGACTCATTTGAGTTGTTTTAGAGATGAAGCCCCTATACCCTTTAATACTTTGGTGTTATGTCCTAAAAGCAAGGGCATTCTCCCCCACGAGCATAGTACGATTATCAAAACCAGGACATTATCACTGACATAGTACTGCTATCTAATCTATAGATCTCATTCCGATTTCACCAATGATTCCAAATGTCTTGTATGGCAATAAAATTCTGAATCATGCATTGCCTTCAGTTGTCAAGTTTAGTCTACTTAAATCTGGAAGAATTCCTAAGCCTTTGTGCTTCCAGACACGGACATTTTTGGAATACAGACTAGGTTTTTATGGAATATCTTTCAATGTGGGTTTATCTGACATCTTTGACTGTGTGACTTTCACTCCTCTGTGCCTCAGTTTTCTTTGTTATAAAATGAGCGTGAAGATAGTACTCACCTCACAGCATTACCACGAGGAATAAAGGAGTTAATATGTGTTCAGGACTAACTGGACCTGAGAGTCGGAAGTTAGCTCTGCTGAGGGTCACCCCACCCCATTCGGTCCATGGGAAAGGATGACGTCAGTCACAGCTCCATCTCAGATCCCCCAAATAGTGATGGGCACTTATTTTGAGGAGACTAAACTGGTATGAATGTGCCACTGTGGTAAGAGTCACACGGGTACTGACTAGAGTCCAGCATGACCCAGAGGACGCCCAGTGGTCACTGCCAACGTGTGCAGAAGGAAGTCAGACCCTCTGTTAGGCTGTCCCATGTCCAGCGAGTGGGAAGGGTTTGCTGTGGCAGCTCAGAGGGTGGCAGTTCGGGGCAGGTCCCTCTGGCTGCTCTGGAGCAAGCCCTGGGGGCACAGGCACGTGTGGCCTTGGTATTTCTCATAATCTCCCCTTGTACCTCAGTCCCAGTGCCAACCTGTGCCCACACAGCACCACACAGCTGCCCAGTCCCGTTCTGGGGCTTCCCTTTCTCACCATGGGCGCCCTCCCCTCCTCTGGGGCAGGCAGGAAGCCTGGGCGGGGCTTTCCCGGGGCTAAGAGAGGTCTGTGGGGAGACAACGCCAATGGAACAGTTAGTGCTCAACTTCTGGGCACTTGGCTCACAACTGCCTTATGAGGTAGGTACCATCATTCTTCTCATTTAACAGCAGGGAAATGGGGGCACGAGAAAGGCTATGACGTGTCATGGGCGACACAGTTAGTCGGGGACAGAGCGGGGATTTGAACCCGGGCAGTCTGTTTTTGGGGCCCCAGCACTGGACTCACCTGCTCTGCTGCCAGCCTGTGTGTGGCTAACCCAGGGGTGGGCAAACTTTTTGACTCAAGGGCCACAATGGGTTCTTAAACTGGACCGGAGGGCCGGAACAAAAGCATGGATGGAGTGTTTGTGTGAACTAATATAAATTCAAAGTAAACATCATTACATAAAAGGGTACGGTCTTTTTTTTTTTTTAGTTTTATTCATTTCAAACGGGCTGGATCCGGCCCGCGGGCCGTAGTTTGCCCACGGCTGGGCTAACCTCTGAGGGGCTACGGACCCAGGTGGGAGGCACTGCAGAGATTAGGAAACCTGGGTGGTACACAGGTGCAGGACACACATGCAAATATACACAGCCACACACAAATACAGGTACATGGAATGACACACACATACATTAGGTCCACAAGAGGCGGGACTGTGTCTATGTATTCTCCCCACAACAATTTTATTCTAGTGCCCAGCACAGTGTGAAGTATAGTAGCTGCTCAGTAAGTTGCATGAAAATACATAGGCATGCATCCAAGCACGCACATGCCTGGATGTGCGTGTGTAAACATATGCACACATACGCACAAGCAGTCACCTGGGCTTTTATTGCCTTTTGAAAAACTGCATTTCCAAAGAGTGGGACGTCGCTCAAAATCAAGCTCTGATTTGAACAAAAGGCTTAGTGATCTGTTCTCAAAACCACTTTCCCGGGGAAAGGAAGAGTGCGAGCCCCCAGGTTCCACCCACATGGACTTATGTGGAGTGGTGGAAGCTATCCAGGAAGTCCCACCATCATCACACCCACTTCAGCTGCTCTGTGTGTGTGTGTGTGTGTGTGTGTGTGTGTGGTGGTGGTGGTGAGGCGTCTATGGCCTTCAGGAATCTGGGTCCCTACCACCTGCAAGGTGCTGTACCCACCTGGGCCCACACCTGGGCCTGGAACTGCAGTGTAGAATCAGAAACGGAGCCAACCTCAGCCCCTCCTTGGCATCAATGCCGTTTAATAAGGAAATTTGAAAGTGTAATCTAATTCTGCAGAATCTCTTTAAATCTCGTTTTCTCAGAAGTCACTTCATTTCGCACGGACACATCCAGCCTTGTGAGAAGGCCTCCATTTCACACCAGTTTTATCTCCACAATTTCTCGTCTCACTGCACTCCTATCCCAGGGCCTTGCCACGCGGCAGGCGAGGCCTGAACTAATAGCATTTCCTACTCATTTGGAATCAAAAGCCAATGAGAACAACTGTTGAAATGCACGGCGACAGCCGCCTAGGGCACGCTCATCACCGCCCTCTGCGCCCCCATTCGCAGGCAGCGTGCTTCCTGGGTTAGTGAGGGAGAGAAGCAGGGTCCTGTGGCCTCCAACTCCCGCTGGGGCCAGTGAGGGAGGCTGAGGCTTGGCTCACGGGGTGCGGTCAGCTCAGCGGAGGAACTGGCCCCTCTCATGCTGGGACTGCCCCTAAAGGGGGTGTTAGAGTCGTAGAGGCTAAGACTGGGGGCCCTGCAGACAGATGGCCTCAGCTTGAATTCCACCACTTCCTAGTTCTGCCTCAGTTTACTCACCTGCTAAACAAGGACAGCCTACTCTGAAGGATTACTTTGAGTATTAAATTAGATTAATAGACATGACGTACGTAGAACAGTGCTTAGCTTTACAAAATCAGCTAAGAAAATGTATGTGTATCTCATGACCCAACAATTCTATTCCTGGCCATATGCCCAACAGAAAGGAGACCTTATGTCCACCAAAGGAGATATATACAAGGATGTTCACAGCCATTTACTTCATAATAACTCCCAACTGAAGACAACACAAATGCCCACCGACAGTAAAATGGATAATGAATTATGGTATATTCATACAATAAAAGGGTCCACAGCAGTGAAAAGGGACAGATCACTGATACACACGGCAATATGGATGAATCATAATGCTGAATGAAAGAAGTCAGACACAACAAGGCACATACCATATAATTCTATTTATATGTAATTCCCCAACAGGCAAAACGATCTGTGATAGACGTCAGAATAACGGGTGTGCTATCGCCTGGCAGGGGGTGCGGGGAAGCCCTCGGAGGTGCTGGGAATGCCCTCTGTCTTGGTCTGGGTGGTGTTAAAATGATGTATACATATGTAAACATTCGCTGGAATGAACATTTGAGACTCTTGCAATTTACTGCGTATATTTCACATCTCAATTTTTTTTAAAAAAGAACTACTAGTAAGATGGAGCCCCCTCAGTCAGGACTTTGTATGTCTCTTCAGGAAACCCACCTTTCACCAGCACTTACTGCATCTGTCCTCTCACTGAATCCTCATTTTAACTCCCAGGTACTCAATGATCATCCCCATCCGACAGGTGAGGAAACAGAGGCCCAGGGAGGTCCAGGCCCTTCCCCAGGCCACATAGCTGGAAGGGTACAGGGCAGGGGTTGGAGCCCCAGCGCCCCAGATTCCAGAGCTCAGGTTCTCACCCAGCACACGCCCACGGCCTCCCTGGAGCAGCATCTGGGTGCTCCTGTACAGCTGCAGGCCGGATGATGCTGGGCTGGGGTGAGGGCATGTGTAGAGCAGGGCCTGGGCTGAGACCAGGGGGAACTATGGCCCATGCTCTGGTGGGTCACAGGTTGTTTCTGCTCATCTGCTGGTCCTTTAGAAGTATGGTTGCTGTCGGATCTTAAAAGGGCATCTGGGCAAGGTCAAAGGGAGACATGGACCAGAAACTAAGGACATAGAAGGGACAGGGGCTGGGCAGGGAGCAGGAGGGCTGTGTAGAGGCAGACCCAAGATATTTGCTTTGTAGCCTTGACAGTGACGAAGAAGCCTTGAGATGGCACATGGCCTCAAGGGGGAGGGTCGAGCTGTGAGGGAAAAGCTGGGGGCTCCAGACCCAGAGCCACAATAGTGGGGGGAACCCTCAACCAACAGCCAGGGGCTTGTGTGTCAATGAGGAAATGGGAAGGAAGAGGTCCTGGAGAGGGGCTGGCTCAGGTAAGACATTTAAAAGCAGTCCAGCCCCGCAGCTGTGGCTCAGTGGTTGAGAGTCAATCTATGAACCAGACAATCACAGTTCAACTCCCGGTCAGGGCACATGCCTGGGTTGCAAGCTCAATCCCTGGTGTGGGGTGTACAGGAGGCAGCCGATCAATGATTCTCTCTCATCATTGATGTTTCTATCTCTCCCTCTCCCTTCCTCTCTGAAATCAGTAAAAATCCTGTATAATAAAAGGCTAATATGCAAATAGACCAAACGGCGGAATGACCAGTCGCTATAATGCACACTGACCACCAGGGGGCAGACGCTCAACTCAGGAGCTGCCCCCTGGTGGTCAGTGCACTCCCACAGGGGGAGTGCCGCTCAGCCAGAAGCCGGTCTCATGGCTGGTGAGCGCAGCAGCGGTGGCAGGAGCCTCTCCTGCCTCCGTGGCACCCGAGTGCATGAAATTCGTGCAACGGGCATCTAGTAAATAAATAAAGGCTGTCCGGCAATGCTTGCCTTCTCTAAAGCACCCAGTCCCTCCTGGTCTCCACAGTCCACCACAGTAGGGAAGAGTATAGATGTCTCCAAACATCTGCAGCCACTGTAGTCCCATTCAATCACATGATAATACCCTGTATTAAATACCTACTGTGTGCCAGGTGCTTTATTCTCATTAACTCTCATCCTCATCACTGAGGTCAGGGAAATCATAGAACCTGCCGGAGGGCACAGCTGTGAGGGGCCAAGCGGGCCTTCAGACCCAGGCGACTGGCCCCAGCCCCTCCCTGCTCTCTATCAGGGCCAGAGGCAACACGGCATCATCTTTTTCCTGAGCCACGGCGACAGTGAACTTCTGCTTGGACCCAATCTTGACCTTGGGAAGAGAAGAAGGCTCTAGAGGCCCCTTGCTGGGATCCACCGGTCAGGGTGGGCTTCCGGTCCCCAAGGCCCCATGGAGGAGCATTCCTATGCAGGAGCACGAAGCAGCAGGCATTTCTGCAGCGTGTGCTGGTGGAGGCAAACCTTCCTAGGAATGGAGTGTCCTAGAGCCTCAACCCGCAGTGACCTTCCAGTGTGTGTAGACAATGGGGCGGAGGGGCTTCCACACACCTCATTGTGGAGGGAAGCTGGGCCCCACACAGCCCTGTGTTAGGAAACAGCTTGAGGGGACCCAGTGGGGAACTTGCAGGGGCCTGGAGGGTTCACTGAGAGACACCGGAGCAGGTCCGATTGGAACCGGCACGTGAACCACACACAGTTTCCTGGGCTCTTTGGTGAGGGGAATTTAGAGACGTCAGAATGTGCTCTTTGTTTGTCGCTTGGAATGATGCTTAAGTTAACTGCGTAGTTAACTGCAGGGGGGGAGTGTAGGCATTTTCTTCCAACTCTCTGGTGGTCTCTGTAAAGTCCCAGATGTATCTTGAAAGCAATAGGACTCTAGATCGCCTCCTCCAAACCTGGGCTCTGCACTCTTACCCAAGCTTCCCCTCACCATACAAACACCATCACCCACCCAGATGTTCCGGCCAGAAACTCAGTCATCTTCAGACCTCTCGTTATCCTCGTCCCCATTCCTCTGCTGACTCCTTCTCCCCATCCCACCTGCTTCTTTTCATTTCCAGCACTGCCACCATCTTTCGCCACATTATCAGCATAACTCCCCACCAGCCTCTCGTGTCTAGGATCTACAATCCGTTCTTCACACAGCAGCTGGAGAAATCTTTCCAAAGTAGGTCATGTTACTGGTCAGCTTAAAACCCTTCCATAACTTCCAGTGGCCTAAGAGTTCACACTCTTGATCAAGCCCATGATATCCTCATGTGGGTCTGCCGCTGCCTCCCTCTCTCATACAGCACTCCAGTCACATTCTAGATCTCCCTACTGCCACAGGGCCTTTGCACATGCTGTTTCCCCCTTTATAGAACACCTTCCTGCCTCTTCACATGGCTGGCTCCTTCTCATCTTTGGCTTTCGGCTTCACTGCCATCTCCTCAGAAAGGCCTTCCTTGACCTCCTTATTTCCTTATTTAAATGACCCCCTTGTCATTTCCTTTTGAGTTTTTATCACAATTTGTAATTGTTTTACTTTTCTGTGATTTTACTTGGGAAAAAAAAATGGTCTCTCTCATAAGATTGTAAGCCCCATGAAGGCCTGTTTCGGGCCCTGCCTGGCTTGTTCACCATTGTGTCCCCAGTGTTGAGCCCCACAGCTCCCTTTTTAACCATCAGTTCAGTTAATGAATGAAGATACTCAGATATGACTGGCAAGAGTCTGCTGGCCAGGTTGGCTGATGCAGATAGGCAGGCTCCCCTGAGACAGGAGCCTGAATCAGGCTTGCTGCTGACCTGAGCCCCCAGCCCCAAAGCACCTGTAGCTTTAAGGCCTAACAAACAAAGCAATGCCTAGGTCCTGCCTGCCACAATCTGGATTTTTGAGAGGCCCATCGCAGCGCAGTGCAGGACTCCCGCTGAGAAACGACGGCTCTTGTACAAATACAAGCTTTCTATCCCTTCGATAAAGGAACAGCAATCCTGCCCTTCAGGCCCTGCAGACCCTTGCATGTAACTACTCCATCCCAACCCTCAGGGACTGGGGGTGGAGCCAGAGCACAGGCATCTGTGTAACCACAGCAGCTGTCTTTCCCTTTGCATTTGTGGCCTGGGCACCTCCTCCTCCCGACACAGGCCTAACCTCCCCAGTCACCCACCTGAGGGTCCTCTTGGCTGACAGATATGACCACTCTTCCGGTCTAGTCTAAGCGCTGGGGGCCCAGTGGGAGGAAAAAGCCCCTGAAATTTGCTGCAGAAAATCCCAGGCCCAAGCTTTTCTCTCTCTGTAGCCTCCACCAAACCCTATCCCATCCCGGGCTGCTGGAGCTAGCCCCCAGGGCCCTTGACAGGATGCTGCTTGGAGCTGCACAGCTGTGGGGACCAGCAGGGAAGTGTCTGGAAGGTACATTCCCCAGACAGCAACCCAGCTGCTCCCTGGGCACCCGCAAAGCCCGAGTCACCCGTCTAATGAAACAGGGCTCCCGAGGGGCCTGCAATCTCCGCAGAGAAGGAGGAGGGCACGGACTCCCAGACGAGTCTCAATTTCACAGCATCAGGGACGTGAGCACCAAGGCACTGAACCAGAAAACGAGAGTCTGGCAGGAGCGGCAGACACACCGTGAGCGCCAGGGGATCGGAGATTAGGGCCCTTCAAAATCAATTTTGAATTCAAACTTTTAAATGTGTTCTCCAGACGCAAAGAAGGGACCCTCCAGGCAGGCTGGGCCCGGCCAGCTGCTGAGTCCTGCTTCCTCCTGGAAGCAGCCAGGCCCACCTGCCAGCCACTGGGCTGGATGACGAGGGAGGCAAGCTGGCGAGGAGGGAGACTCCAGACCCCGCCCCCGGGAGCTGCAGGGACAGGAACCCCTGGGGCTCACCTCACAAGCACTACCTCTGGGGTGCCTGCCTGAGATGCTGTCCTGGGGCTTCCTGGTGAGGCTTTGGGGGCTCCTCCGCCCTCCTTTACGCACCTGGATGAGAGGAGCTAAGTGCAAGGCCCCTGCGGGCCAGATTCCCTTAACCCCCACCCCCAGCCTGGCTGAGGAGGCTCATGGGGCACCAGTGGCTGAAACCATTGGGAATGCGAGCCTTGGGCTCAGACAGGCAGAGATTTGTAGCCTACACCAGTCCTGGGCTCCCAGGGAGGAGATTCTGGTTCAGAAGTGCATTTCCCCTCTGGAAGCGTGGTGGGAAGAAGCCTGTCGTGAGTGTCGTAGAATGCAGGCCCTGTGGAGGGCGAGTGAAGCCCCCAGAGCAAAGGGACAGACAGTGGCATCTGCGTGCGAGTCAGCGAAGCAGCGGGGCTGCTGGGAAAGCTGGCGGGGCCCCAGGCTGCATTATCGGAGGCGAGGCGTCTGCGGGCCAGGGAGCTGACAAGCATGCCGCCTGTTACTGGTCAGACCACGTGTGGAGCACTGCGCCCTGTTCAGGGCCCTACCCTGGGAGGTAGACAGGGACACACAGGGCAGCAGGCCCCACAGGCCAGGGAGCTGACAAGCATGCTGCCTGTTACTGGTCAGACCATGTGTGGAGCACTGCGCCCTGTTCAGGGAGGTAGACAGGGACACACAGGGCAGCAGGCCCCACGAGGACACTGAGGTTAACAGACCGCTCCAGCCACACCTTGGAGGAGGCCCCAGGGCCCGCAGAGGATGCTCCTGGCAGCCCACCTATGGCTCCCTGCTCCTGCCAGGTCCCTACTCAGCCATATTTGTTCCTCCAAGCCTATGATCAGCCCAGCACTGAGGCCTTCCTCATTGCTGGGTGAGGAAGCCGGTCCATGACAAGCCTGTCTGACCCCAATGACCTCATAGCCTCTACTCGCCAGTCTTCCAAACTCAAGACTAGCCATCAACTTTAAGCCACACTCCTGAGACAGAGACACGAGTGACTGGGAACCACTCTTCTGCTGAGAGGCAACAGAAGGGGTAGCCGAGGCCATGGGTCCGCAGAGACCTCACAGGGAGCCCCTGCTGGGGTGAGGTGCGCCGGGAGGGGGCTGGAGTCAGCAGACCACTTAAGGGAGAGCAGGCAGGGATGCCCTAACCCCTCCTGCCCTGGCTTGGGAGTGGGCTGCAGGCTCTGTAAGGAAATTACAACACAGGCCTGGGTAATGCTCCTTTTAGTTACAGCATAAACTGCAGCAATAAAGCGTACCTGGGGAATGTTTAGAGAAAGCACTAATGATTTCTTCCCCAGTGGTTAATAAATTCACTTCCAGATCAATTTGTTCGCGATAGAGCCTGGCGAGCGGAACCCGCGAGGCGGGCACAGCCGAGTGTGTCTTTTTCAGTATAAATGATTTATTACGATGATTAGCGGCACATAAACAATTTAAAATACAACGCTAATTAGTTTGGGGAAAAAGGAGGGGAAAAGCCACACTGCCTCTCTCCCCATTATGTTCTACTTCCCTAAGTGTGTACTTTTTAATTAAATCCAAATGTCACAATAAATTTAAAGTGTTTTATTACCACTCAGGCTAACGAAGGCAGTCATGCAAGCCCCCTTCTCAGGCATCCGCGAGCTCGGCTGGGGGTGAGGATGGGGGTACCAGCAGGGTCTGTCCACAAACTCTCCTGGAGGTGGGAGGTTTTTGTGAGATCTCTGGAAACCCCTCCTGGTTTCTGGCAGCCCCAAGCTGGAGACTTCTGGGACTCCCCTCTTTCTCTCCCCTTCCTGGCAGCCCGAGTGACGACGCCTTAATGCCGGCTCTGACCAGCCCAGACGCCAGGCACGTCTTCTCGGTGGTCCCCCAGGCCTCTGCACCCTCCTCGAGCCCTCCTCAGGGGTTCTATCATCATATAACTAATACCTCTGCCTGCCCAGCATCAGGCTTGGCATTTCCTATGCATCTTACCCTGTCCTCGTTCCAGTGCTATGAGTAGTAATTATTGTTTCAATTTTGGGGATGGGGAAATTGAGGCTCAGAGAGGTGGGAACATTTATCTAAAGTCACACAGCTATAAAGTGGGCTTTTGCAACATCCCTATTCCTATCCCACTCATCTGCATCAGAACCCACATCTAACCATGCCCCGGTTTCCCAGCCCCCAGAATGCAGAATAGAAAACAGAGCACAGAGCCTTGTTTTGCCCAGAAACACATTTGAGGCAGAATTTCAGGCCAGGGACCTGGACTCTGATGAATCTGGGTTCAAGTTCAGGCTCTGCCTTTGACCCACAATATAAACTCAGCGAGGTTCGTAGCCTCTCTGAGCTTCAGCTTCCCTGTCAGCAGAGCTGGAGCAATAACACCCAATTCACAGGCGAAAGAACCAAAGCGGCTAAAGCAAGCAGAGTGCTCTGCAATCCGTGACACACTGTGTAAGTAGAAATTACTAACAAAAACCCTTGAGGTGAGCAGGGCTCTGTAAGAGCACATAGTGCCCATGTCACTCGTGAGAAAATAGAAGCCAGCAAGGAAAAGGACTTACCCAAGATCCACTGAACCTTAGGAGCCAGGGGACCAGGTTGCAGGCAACCTCCCTTCCAAAAGCTCAGCCAGCCAAGAATGACTTTTCTCCTAAACACTCTTGCACTGTTTATTTGAAATTAAAAACAAATATCCCTAAATGTAGAGTTACCATATGACCCAGCAATTCCACTCCTGAATACATACCCAAGAAAAATGGAAACAGATGTTCACACTGAAACTTGTAGATGAATGTTCATAGTAGCAGCATTATTCACAATAGCTAAAAATAGAACTCAAAAGGCCCATCAGCTGATGAATGGGTAAATAAAATGTGGCATACACATACAATGGAGTAATATTTGATCATAAAAAGGAAGTACTGATTACATGTTACAACATGAATGAATCTTGAAAACACAAGGTGAGGAAAGAAGTCAGCCACAAAGACCACATCTTGTAGGATTCCATTTATATGAACTATCCAGAAGAGGCAAATCCATAGAGACACAAAGTAAACGAGTGGTCACCAGGGACGAGGGGAAGGGGAAGTGACTGCCAATGGATATGGAATTTCTTTTTAGGGTGATGAAAATGTTCTTGAATTAGATGATGGTAATGGTTGCATGATTCTGTATGTATACTAAAACCACTGCATTGTACATTTAAAAAAGCTAACTTTGTGGCATGCAAATTATATCTCAACAAAGCTGTTATAAAGCAAAACAAACCAAACATTCCTTTGAGAACAGGAGAAATTAGTTCATAAAAAAAATTATTTCTTGGGAATCAGGAGAGAGGCCCTGGGAGGTCCAGCAGCCAGCCCTGGCCACACCATCTCTCGTTGGCTGCTCCACAGGGAGGAAAGAGCTCCAGAGCTCCCCCTTGCCTCCCTCCCCAGTCTCCCACACCCAGGAAACTGACTGTCTCCACTCTTCCAGACTTGCTGGATCCATCACTCTTCTCTGCCCCATTTGCTTCCACCACTGTATTCATGTTTTGTCTTCCCA
>NW_005366171.1:1117715-1128012 GCF_000412655.1 Myotis brandtii
GAGACCCCGAGAGGCCTGCCCAGGGATATGCTGTGAGCTGGGGGCAGGGCCAGGCTGGGGCTGCAGGAGTTCTGGCTCCCAGCCCTGTGTTCCCAGGAGAGCCCCTTTTAGCCCAGCTCTCATGGGAGGAACCGCTGAAGCGGCCTCTGCCCAGGCCACCTCAACAATGCCGGCTCCCCCGCACCTGGCAGCAGCCAGCAAGCGGGGAGGCCCTCAACCCCCAACAGCTGCTGGGCGGCTGGCTCAGGAGGGAGCCACCTTCATCTCCTCTGAGGGTGTGGTCACCACTGAGTGAGAACACAGGCCCTGGGGTAATGGACGCTTGCTTTGCAGGCTCCTAGTGGCCTCGGCAAACTTACCATCTGTGAAAAAAGGAAGCCAGCAGGTCCTACCCACAGCCCTGACCCCTGTGGGTACGTGTTTATAGTCAGTGCTGGGCTCAGGAGGGAGCCACCTTCATCTCCTCCGAGGGTGTGGTCACCACTAGTGAGAACACAGGCCCTGGGGTAATGGATGCTTGCTTTGCAGGCTCCTAGTGCCATCCGTGAAAAAAAGGAAGCCAGCAGGTCCCACCCGCAGCCCTGACCCCTGTGGGTACGTGTTTATAGTCAGTGCCATCCCCTCTCACCACCACAATCAGGGAAGGCCTGGGAGTATATTCACCACCACCTCCCAGGATTCACCAGCACCTCTCATCTGAATTCTGCCACATACCAACTTGCTGGGCTCTCCCAGGCAGCGTCTCTCCCTCTCTGGGCACAACCTACTCCTCCACAAAATGGGGCTAGTATTTGATTTCGCAGCCTACCATGGGTGCTATAAAGATGAAATGAAAGGCTCTGCCACATCTGGGGCTTCCTTGGCATGAGGTGATGCAGGAAGCGGAGGCACTGGGACTCCCAGGGCTAAGGCTGGTGATTCATTCTCTCTGGTGGCAGCTAAACTTTCAGGCACCTGGGGCCTGAGATACTGTTCCAGAAGCTGATCTCTCACAGGCTGATTTTTCGAAGACAGTCCCCAATGATCCTCCGTCTCCTGATATTAACAACCTCTGTGCAATTCCCCCCCACACACTTCCTTGAGTGGGAGCTGGACCTAGTGACTTGCTCCCAAGAAAGGAAATACAGCAAAGTGATGAAATGTCACATCTGTGATTAGATGTGTCACATCTTATAAAAGACTGTGACTTCCTGCTTGCCAGCAGACACTCTCGTAATGGCTTTAAGGAAGCAAGCTGCCACGCTGCAGAGGCCCACATGGCACGGAACTGGGGGCCGGGTCCGACCACCGTCAGTGAGGAGTGGAAGCCTCAGTCCACCAGCCCATGAGGAACTGACTCCTGCCAACAATCCAGTGAGTGAGCTTGGAAACTCAATTCCCAGAGTAATCTTGATTTGAGACCGCAGCCCCGGCCGACACCTCTATTATGGCCTGAGAGACCCTGAGCAGAGGACCCAGCTAAGCCATTCCTGGACTCCTGGCCCACGGAAACTGTGAGATAATAAATGGATGTTGTTTTAAGCTGCTAAGCTGTGATTTGTTGCAGAGCAGTAGACGACTAGTCCACCGCCTCACTGCATACACACACAGGACAGGAGGGACTTGCCTCAGGCCAGAGAGCGGCGGGCCTGCAGACAGATCTCTGCCCCACCACCCATGTCGTGGTGAGCTGCCCTCTGGAGCCCAGTCCTTGCTAAACGGTTGGACACATGGACCTTGAGGTGCTGTTCCAGCTGCGGAGTGTTTCCAGGAGAGGTGCCCAGGAGATAGAGCCCACTCCCTGGCCTGCCCTAACCAGACTCTCTCTGCTGGGCAGACCAGGAATATGGGCGGAGCTGATCACCTCTTCCTGGTGCCATAGCCTGGGGGCTTTAAAAAAACAGCCCTCCCAGGGCTCTGCACCCCAGGCACCTCTGGAGCAGGATAAGCATTTCAAAGCACACCCACTCCCCCCTCCTCCCCTCCTCACCCAAACCTAGGTAGGTTAGGGAAACCCCACCAGTCACCTACAGAACCTTCAAGAGCTTTGCCTATTGAAGGCTCAACAGACCGAAACGGTGGTCATGATCATATCCATTTGACTAGTTGGAATCACCAGTACAATTTACTGTTAAGAATTACTGTGTGGCAGAGGCGGGATTTGAACTGAGTCTGTCTGATACAAAGCCCATGCTGGTTCCACTTGCTTTAAAATTGGAACCTGAGAGAGAGTTCAAGCATTCTGATGGCACCCACAGGCAGCCCCTACGCAGCCCTTCTAAAACAGTCTATCACCAGGGGTCAGGCACTGGAGTTTTTAAAAATTCAAGGGAGAGGAGAGACAGGATGGAGCAGGTGCTGGCTGTGGGCCCTAGATGTTCAAGCCAGAGCTGCTCCCACTTATCTGGGAAGAGCGGGTCTCCCTCCCCCTCTCTATCAAGTCATTGCGCCAACCGGCAAAATTGAATTATTAAAACTCCCTTCTGGGGTACCACACGGATTTTTCTCCACTGAGACTCAGAGCGGAGGGGCGGCTGCTCCCGCCACACAATATTAAAATGTCAGGAGTTTAAGGCCTGCGTTGGTTGAGTCATAAGTTATCAGCACCCAGTGAGGGCCGACAGAATGCCTCCCTTAAATTATTAAGCAGAAAGCGTCAGACTGTAATATTTTGCTAAACCAAAGTACAGACACAGACAAAGATGTCATTTCAATATTTGAAACCAGCAAGTTTAATTTAAAATAAGAGCAAACCAATAAGCTCAGAACACAGCCGCGCATGAGAGGAAAATTATACTGTGAGAGGAAAAAAAGTGGAAGGACTTAAGAAATTTATAAAAGTAATCTCCAAGTGGAAATTAGAAATCAAGGCCTAGAAACAGAATAACACAAAAGAAATATTACTGTCCACTTTCTAAATCAATATAACACTGCTCCACGCCAGAATTACCATGGTAACTCAAGTAAAAAGAATCAAGCAATTCTTATTATTTCAAAATAAAATCACAGCCTGAAGCCTGGGTTTTATTACAACCACTGATAGATCGCTGGCTTGTATTTATCTGAAATATTGCTTTTCAATCAGCTGGTTTATGAATGTACACAGGCCTCTCACCAGCCCACTTACCGCCCCATTTTGAGGCGAGGGGCTAACCAATGAATTGAGTCCCGCCTGGCCGCTTCTGCATATATGTCCAGGTTGAAGTTAGCTCTTGTAACCACAGAGCTTCACACCCATCCCTACTGCAGGACAGAGAAGAAAAGCCAGAGAAGGCAGTGGGGGCTGATCTCCTATGGTCCTCCATCCCATGAAGGAAAAGGCCCGGGCTCAGATGGCAGCGCAGACACTCTCCCCCACCCCCACATTAGCAAGCCTCCCTCACCATCTTCCCAAGTCATCTTCTCACCGCTCCTCCCCTACTCACTCTACAGTCAGGCAGCCTGGGTTCACAGCCCAACTCTGGACTTGCGAGCTGTGTGGAGCCTGCGACCCATTACACAGCCTCTTTCTACAGATTTCTCATCTGTCAAATCAAGATCACAATAGTCGCTGTCCCTAAGGTGGTTAAGGATAATAAATGAAACCATACATGGAAGATGTTTCGGTGGTTTGAGTACAGAAATGGCCCCCACTCTCTACCCCTCCAGGTACCCACATCCTGTGCAATGTGACTTTCACCTCCTCTCTTCAAGGGTATCATCTATTTCCCCACCCCTTGAACTGAGGTTGGCCTTGTGATGTATTTTGGCCAAATGACAACATCCAAGAGCCAAACCTAGACCATATGAAGTTTGGTGTGTGTCCACTCTCTCCTGGACCTGTCTCCACCATGTGAGCAAGCCGGAAGAGTCTGCTGGATGAGGAGGGACATGCAGCCTTGTCACCCTCAGCATCCAGTTGATCAGCTCTCTGCCAGGCATGAGTGGGACCCAAAACTGCAGTTCAAGAGCTAAACAGATGCTTATTTTGAGCCTCTGAGTTTTGGGGTGGTTGCTTATGCAGCAATAACTCGTTGTTACACATCCATAGCACGACATCTTACTTTTAAGTAAGGTTCAGTAAAATGATAGCTATTATGTCTTTATGACCCCTAAGGTCCAAGAGTGAAAGAGTTCATACTGCAACTGTGTGGAAAGCAATGTCACTTCACACAGGCATGAAGCTTCCTGGCTTATCAAATGTGTACATGGACACTGGGTACCCGTTAGGTGTTGTTCCCATTGTAGAGATGGAAAAACTGAGGCCCAATAAGTTGTCTGAAGTCACATGGCAGTCATCTGGGACTAGAATCCAGGTCTCCTGAATCATGCCAGCAGGCTGCACCTGAAAACTCAGTTAGGAAGGGGCAGGAGGTAGGAATTGGGGAGCCAACCTGCCCCTGCAATCTGGACCAGCTGCTTACTCCTTTCACACCTTCTGCTTTTAATTTGCTCGTGTCAGCCACTGTGAGCTTCTGTCTGAGAACACAAAATAAACCCACTCCACCCAATGAGAGATGAGCTTGTTGCTAGGTTGGGTGGATGTGACTCTGGAATGGCTTTGGCCACCTATAGGCTCCTGCAAGGCCAACCAAAGGGGAAAGGGCATGTTAGGCAAGGTGGTCAACACGAGCAAGGGTAGAGAGGCAAAGATCCCCTGGGCTGTCAGTAGGCTGGCTAGGGCCATGACTGGGACGTCCAGGCACATGGCACCAGGTCAGCTAATGTTCCTTTTCATCAGGGTTCTCTGTCACCCAGCCTCATCATGCATCTGGGGCCAGGGCAGAGGGTATGGAAGCTGGACATGGAACCTGAAAGATGCTGAAGCTCTGGGCTATGACTCCCAACATAACTCTGGGCAACTTAACTTGCCCCCTTCGTGCTTCAACTGTTCCCCTATAAATGGAGGGACTTGTAAACAGTGACCTTGGAGGCTTCTTCCCCTGATGCTAGTCACCTTGGAAGTCTGGGCAGTGGTAAGCAGTGGAGCTAGCCTGCCTCCTGGGCAGCAGTGACCGGTGGCCATGACAGAATTGCAAGAGGGAGGGTGATGTCCCACTGCCCAGAAGTGAACAAGGCACCAACCGGGCACAGGATATTTCTGATCACACTGTCGCTGTGCAGAAAGCAATGTCGCCTCACATAGACATGAGCCTCGCTGGTTTATCAAGTGTGTACGTGAACCTTATCTCATTTAATCTTGATAACAATCTAGCCAGTTAGATGTGGTTATTCTCATCGTAAAGATGAGAAGGTATAAAGGCAAAGCAGTCTCAACACTGGGTGGGCATGGTTTTGTGATCCATGGACATATTGGACCTGCAGAGTTTAGCAGGATGGTAAAGGTGGCAGCCAGTCCAATAGTACCTGGCCCACGGGGGTACCCATGCCCTTTTCTCTACCATTTTTTCCTAACTCCTTCCTATCTTCCTAACGCCACTGATCAAGAGTTCTTAGGAGGCCCTCTAGCCCCTAGAGATAGAGCTAAACAACAGCCTTGACTTCCTGGCTACTTGGGGACAGCTCTGCCTTGGATGGGATGCCGCTTGGAGGGGCCCGCACTTGCTGAGAAGCCCTGCATGGCTTGGGTCAATCCCCCATCAGCCTCCCCTAGCTGCACCACCCCAGCTCTGCCTTCTGCTCAAAGAAGGCCAGCCTGTCCAACCACGGCCACTTCCCAACCTCAGCAGCCTGTGCCAGCAGCCCAACTGCACAGAGCCGGAACCTCATGTCTCCGCCCATGACCACAGAGGGTCAGCCACTGATGCTGGAAATCATTCATTGGTTCCAAGGAAGAAAGACCAGAATAGAACTCCTGGTCCTGCTGAGGGGCTCCTTAAATAGAAGCAGGTGGGGCAGCTGCTGGGTTTGACTCTGGGACGCCGTGTGGGGTGGGGAATCCATTCTCTGGAGCAGTGGTCGGCAAACTCATTAGTCAACAGAGCCAAATATCAACAGTACAACGATTGAAAGTTCTTTTGCTTAGGAAGAGCCACACTCAAGGGGCCAAAGAGCTGCATGTGGCTCGCGAGCCGCAGTTTGCCGACCATGGCTCTGGAGGAGTGAGAGGCAGGCCGTGGGTCTAGGAACATACACATTTCTATGTGCTAAAAGCATCTTCGTGGGACATGTTGAGAGAGAGAGAGAGAGAGAGAGAGAGCAAGAAAGAAAAGCAGCTCTTGTAGCCACAGAGGCCGAGTGACTGGCCAAGCCAGCACCATGGCCACCCCGGCATGCAAAGGGTGAAGCTTTTAGGCGAGCAGCGGCCAGTGATCTCAGCTTCCCCCAGTCCTAATGCTCCTGAAAGGCTCTCTCCCACTCCCTGTAATTGGGCATCAGTAGTTAATGCAGTATTGACTGCATTACACGCTCCCGTGCCTCCCCTCGCTAATGCCAATTGCATCACCTTGTACAGTCACCGGCTTGCTTAGCCAATAGCCGTTAAAAGCAATCCAAATCATGAATCATATGGGAAACTTTTAGCAAGACACCGCCATCCAAGGAGACAATTTACAGTTGAGTTAATCTGGGTACATTAGTGAGACATGGATTCTGGACGACAGACCAATTTATGTTGTTTCCCTGTCCCCCCTTAGTGCTCCATGTGGGCAAGTGAATGGAAGAGCAGGGAACAGAGAGAAGCACCTGCTTCTTAACCCACGGCTCAGAGGGGGGGTGGAGGAGACCCACCTTTACAGACTCCCACCTTTGGGCAGGAAGGGGAAGCGGCTGTGCGTGCTGCTCAAGATTTGCGATGCTTCATCCCCAGCCGTGAGGCGGTGGCTGCTGCTCAGGCTGGCATGGTAGGTGCAGATGGAGACCCTCCGAGTGCCAGGCCTGATCCCCACCCTGCCAGCCTTCCAAGGCCTTTCCCAGGCCTCAGGAGGCAGCAGTGCCCGCTGGGATCCACCTTCCTGTTGCCCTGCTGGGGTCTCCAGCATGGAACAGTGCCAGGGCCCATTCCCTGCCTCCACTCCAGGCCAGGGAAGTACTGGCCACACTCTGCCAGGAGAGGCCCCCAGGACCCTCTGTGGTCCAGAGCATGATGGGATATCCCAGGAGGTCCTGCAGCTCAGCACCCAAGCATAGCCAAGAGCCTGCCCTCATGGATCAGCTGTAGAGGCTGTGCGCACGGCGGTCATTAACAATTGAAGATTCGCTGTCTGGTCCTTCTCAGGCCAGCTCCACTCTCCTTGGGCATTTTTACTTATTAAAAATGCTCTAGGAATCATGTCTGGCTTTTGGTTCTACAGCCTGCTCGCTGCTTCCTGTGGTCACCCCAGCCTTCCCACTGGGTCTTTGCAGAGGCAGCTTACACCTAGACCCACCCTTCTCCAGCCTGCACCTAGGGACACACTAGCACCCCCCAAAAGGGTATCCTCAGCATCTTCTCCTGCCCATTCCCCCGCAATCAAAGGCTCTCATTGTTCTTGGGGTGGCCTGGACCCTCTGCTCTCTGCCCCTACTCACAGGCCTCTTCTCCACAAGCCTAAGGGCTAATGTGACTCCTGGGGCCCAGGACAGTAGCTCTCTGCACCCCTAGGACTTCAAGCCTCACCGGAAAGCCCACAGCCTGGTGGCAGTCCAAGCGCAGGTGCCAGGGAAAGGGGGGCTATTTCTCCGGGAAAGTGGGAGCTGGGCTCCCTTTGCTGACAGGCAGACCCGACGGCATTTAGAAAGCCCGGACCCTGAGTTCCAGTAAAGTGGAAATGGCTAGGCCAAGAGCAAGCGTCCAAATGAAAGCAATTAATCTTAAAACCCGAAGTTTAACCGTTTGCAAAACAGATCTTTCCTCTCTGTGGTGGCCCTTCACTGCTCGACCTAATGGATTACTTTATTAATAATGCACTGTGCTTAAAAGCAAAAAAAAAAAAAAAAAAAAAATTTTTTTTCTGACGATTCAATACTTCAGAAAGTCTCTTAAACCCGTTGCTACGGCGAAGCGATTGATATTTTATTATCTTTCAGAAGTGCAACATGAAAGCCCAGCAGCCCAGCAGAGCAAGAGCTTTGGTCCGTGGCAGCTGGCAGACCCGACTTCAACCAGAGGAGCCCCGGCCTCTTCCGACAAGATGCTGTCAGGTGGAGAAAAGGCATTGGGGGTGGTTAATAAGAGCCCTGAGTCCCTGCGGCAGCCAGACAATGCTGCCCTTGGGGCCAATGCTGCCACCCGGCCCAAATGGCCACCTGCTGAGAGGGCATAAGTGCTAGGGAGAAAGTAGGCAGCAGGTGAAGAAGGGCAGGTGAGTGCATCCAGAGCCTCACCCCCCCCCCCCCCCCCCCGCTAATTACAGGTACCAGCTTCGAGGTTTCATGGAACCAGGAGAGGCCAGACTCTAACAGGGAGTGGAGGGTGGATTTAGGAGCAGAAAGGTTACTTTTGGGGGACAGTTCTGCGCAGGACAAGAATCCAGTGCTCCTCGGGACTCCGGCTGTCTGCAGGCCTCGTGCTATAATGGGCCCCAGAGCTCACAGGCATCAACGAAAGTGGGCACCATATTATTTAGACTGGACAAGGCGGGGCACTGAGGGGCACCACACGCTCCCTGCCACAGGTCTGGAGGAAACACACATGTCTGGGGTGGTTGAAGTGCACTGCAGGCTGGAGTCAGGACACTGGCTCAAATGACCTCCAGAGAGCCATTCCCACTCAGGGCTCATCTGAGAGCCTTTAGGACCACAGAGCCCACAGCACTCTGGGTGCCTGGACAGAGAGCCACCTCCAAGAGGTCCATCTCCCTGCCTGAGGCCTCCCAAGTAGAGGGCCCGGTCTACTGGATTTCTGGCCTGGACCTAAAGACATATCCTGATTTCCACATGCTTCCCACAGTGAGAGTACCCCAGGCACCAAGCGAGACCCCGGCACTGGGTTCTCTAAGCCCCTCATGTTACCAAGAGGGAAAATGAAGTCTAGAGATAAGCATGACTGGTCTGAGATGACACAGGGAGTTAGAAATAAAAGGGGCTACATCAAGGCCTCCTCCCTCCCTGTGCGGCCCGGCCCGAGCCCTTCTTTTCGTCCCATATACAACTATAGCAGTCCAGTCCTCTGATGGCCCTCACAGGGCCCCAGGGAAGGGGTCCAGTCCTCTGATGGCCCTCACAGGCCTCCAGGGAAGGGGTCCCCCGAAGAGAGAAGAGCATACAGGAGGTGGATGTCACACCCCAGCTAGACGCTGGCAAATGGATTCTTTTGGCCAGAAGCGTTGAGTACCCTCTTCATCTCTTACTACACACATACCGAGAATCAGCCTTCATGGGCTTACTGGCCACGGAGCTCCCCCACATGCCACCCTGAGGACAGACACTTTAATTGCCCCTCCCGGCTGGGGATCTCAGAAGGTCAAGGGGAGTCTAGGGGCATCAGCACGTGGTAGCAGCAAAGTGAACCTCCTGTGTGACCTTGAGCAAGTGACTTAACTTCAAGTTTTTGCCAAGTGACCATGTCAATAGCACCATTGACCTGGTGGGGAGAGGGCACAGGCCCAGTGGAGACTCACTAGAAGGTCAGAGGGCGCCACCACAGTTGCTCTAACTCACAGAAAACCCACCTTCCAGTTCCTTACCAGTAGCAGCCTGTGTGTCAACTATTACATAGACATACATCTCCCTACAGCCAACAAATTGAGCAACCCTCACCTACAGGGCAGGAGGGCCTGGGACAGCCAGGGGACGGCCTCTCCTCTGACCCTGGGGTCTGTGCGTGGATCACAGGACACCCACTTGGTTTTACCCTCCAGGGGACTGGGTTCCCCAACCTCTCCTGTGCACACCAGACACTAACTGCTGGGCACCCCCAATCAGGAAGGCTTTGGAGTAGGAGGGACCACCTGCTAGTGGCCTCCAGCAACCACGGACCCGCTCCGTTCTGGCCTCTGAGGAGCCCTGAGGATCCTGACCACGGCAGGCCCATGCCCCTTTCGCGGGCCACTCCTGCAGGAGTGCTACTAGCCTGTAGCGCGACACTTTCTTCCTCTGGGCCAAACTCCTGTCTCCGCGCTCAGGAGACAGGGAGACAGTGGGCCAGCACGGGAGGCGCCTCATACTTGTGGGGAGCTATCTCCCCGAGGGTCCAGCCCGCCTTCCCCTCGCCGGCCTGGCACCCAGGGCGGGCGCCGTCTTCCCCGGAGCGCGGCTCGCCGCAAGCCCCGGAGCCCGATTTTCCAGAAGCCACTGATTTGCTCAGCGCTCAGCACCTCTCCGGTTACGCGGCGACGCGAGGGTGATGGCTGCGGTGAGAGGAGCAGCCGCAAAGACGAAATGCTCTGCACGAACCGCCGCCGCTGCGCGGAGATCTAAGGGGAGCCGGAGCCTCTGGCCCGCAGAGCACCACCTGGCC
>NW_005366171.1:1128406-1132723 GCF_000412655.1 Myotis brandtii
GGCGGCCGGTCCTCGGGCAGCGAGCGGGCTCTAATTACCCGCTTGTCCGGCTCTTAACCTAGATTGCACTCAGCTAGAATTACATTCAGGAGTGAAGCACTTCGCAGATACAAAAGCCGTCTCACCTACTTTTGTGCCTCAGAATTGAAGGAACTACGAACTGCAATTTAGAGAGAGAGAGAGGGAGAGAGAGAGAGAAGGGGAAGAGAGGATCAGAGCCGTTTCTTTGATTCTCACCTTCTAAATGGCTCAATTTGCCCAGTATAATCTGTCTTAATGTAATTGCATTTGATAGCTCATAACCCGGGCTCTGGCAACGACACTGCTTTCAGCCTCATAAAGTGTTTTCCCCTCGGATTTAATCTGAATCTCAATCTAAAATTATATTCAAAGAGATGGGGGAATCTCGGCGGCCGTCTCCCGCTGCCTTTCTCTCTCAATGTATGAGGTTTGCACTCCTGCTACTGAATAAATGCACACATTTTCCAGGCCCCCCCTTCCTCCGGGTTAATGGGGAGTGGAGACGCGCGGCTGCTGGCTCCGCAGCGCCACCTGGAGGCCGCTCGGCCCCAGCTCGGCGCGTGGCTCCGCTCAGGCAGGACCCATGTCCTCATCCTGGAGATTTGTCTGAAGGACCCCTGGTCTGTCACTCC
The DNA here is from genome assembly GCF_000412655.1 of Myotis brandtii. Lineage (NCBI taxonomy): Eukaryota > Metazoa > Chordata > Mammalia > Chiroptera > Vespertilionidae > Myotis > Myotis brandtii. The sequence goes on from NW_005366171.1 coordinate 1,129,060, forward strand.
CAGCCTCCCAGCCTTCATTTCTACCCCCTCTCACCAGGGCAACCTTTCTCTGACCTCCTACCCTCTCTTCCTACTTGCTCTGCCCCCCCGCCCCCTCCCCCGGGGTTTCTGGTTATTCCCTGGATCTTCTGGCAAAGTTAACTCTGTGCCGGGCACAAACTCTTCCACTGTGAATCTCACAGGAACACCTTTACCCCAGCAGCCCCTTCCCCCACAAGGGCATCCTGATTCCACAGAAACTGGGATCCTGTCTTAACTTCTTTCTGAGCAAGCACAGCATGGCATTGAAAGCTTTTCTCATTCCACAGCCGTTTGTTGAGCATGTATTATGCGCCGAACACTATTCTAAGGCACTGGGGACACAGCAGTGAACAAAGCAAAGATTCCTGCTATTACGGACTTCACAGTTCTTGCTCTGTAACTCAAGAGGCAGGAGGAAGACAGTGTCCAGCTCCTTTCCTCCTGAACCCCGTGTCTCCCCAGAGCCCTGGGGGTGGTGCCCAGGCTGCCTTTTCCAGGAAGGCCACTCAATAGCCAAGAGCCTTTTTTCCAGCCCAAGGAGGGCTCCAGGCAAATGTGTCGAAGGCTCAATCCTGGTAGCTCTTCTGAGGACTAGACCCAGGCAAGGGGAAGGGAGCCGAAGTCCCTGGAGGGGCCAAGGGCCACCAGTTGGGATTTCACACCATCTCAGCCTATTATCAACAGTGGCTTAGCAAATCACTCTCTCTCTCTCTCTGGGTCTCAGTTTCCCTGTTGGTGAAGTGGGAGACCTGCTCTTCTATCTCCAAGGTTGCGATGGGGATCAGATGGCATAATGTATGTGCATGTGCTTTGTAAACTGTGGCACCCCAGACAATGAGGGGGTTTACTGAGTACAAAGGAGACCTGGAGGCCAGGCTGTGCCCCATAAGCCCTGGAGGCCCAATGCAGGTGCTTGACAGGGGTGAGGAATGGGGGAGCTGGGGCCGTGCTGCAGCCCGCCTTCCTCTGTCCTAGGCAGGAAGTCGGGCTTTGAGAAAACAGGAGAGAGGAGGCTTCTAATGAGATGCCTCATCCGCAGCTCAGAGGGTTTTGCTTTCCTCTTCATCTTGAATACTTAATCCTAATAGTCCGCGAGTATATTTGGTATTAAATATATCATTTTGCTCAGCCTGACCGTCCCTCAGGACTGTGAGCTTGATCTCTCCCCTGCCGCTGCAGCCGGAGCTGTACCCTGAGGGTCTGAGGGAGCCTTTGGCTCTGCTGCCACTGGTTCATTTAGAGTCAGCCCCTCACCCCAGCCTGAGCTGGGGGCCAGACAGTGCAGCAAGCCACGGGCCTGGCAAGCTGGCAAGGGCAGCTTCTTGCTGTAGACACCTCTGGGGGACCTGGGGGCATTCATTCCACAAGCACTGCTGCTTTACTTGTGACCTCCAGGACTGCTTCTCCTCACTTCCAGGGTCTGGCCCTGACCCACAAATCACTTTTCCACTGTCTTGTCCATGCGCTGTGCTTGGGACTCTGTCCCAACACCAGCTCTCCCAGCCTCCAAGGTAACCAATTAGCAGCCACACAGCCAGCATCCCTTTGGGGAGGCAGGAGCCCTATGTGCCAACTCAGGGACTGAAGCAGGCTGGGGGTGCTAAGTGATGGACTACAGAAACAGGCTAGGTATGCAGCAGGGGATTAGTGCTGAGTGTGAAGGACTGCTTGTGCCCAGAGGTGGCTCTCTCTGCACCCCCAGTTGTGAGCATTGAGCTGCACACTGATCTGGAAAGGGGCCTCCATAGAAGTTGGTGCACAGAGCTATGCAGCAAGCCTTTGAGGGTTTGGATGACCGGAGCTCATGGCCAGGAAGGGGTCTGCTGGGTTGGCAGAGGCAGACATGAGCCTCACTCATCCAGTGGCCTCCCTTCTCAGCTCCTGGGTAATTGTTGGTCAGGCAGGTGATTCCTGTGTCCATGCTCACCCCCACCCACAACAGCAGAGTGGAATCCTCAGCTCCCCTGGGGCTGGAGGAGGTAGCTTGCATCTGACACATTCCACAGGTGATGAGCATGTATCACTTGGACACTACCAAGAGTGCTCCAAAATGCCCTTGAAATGCCCCTGGGGGCAGTAGAGGGAAGCCACGTCATCAGCCCCCAAGGTTACAGTGAGGAGAAAGGGGTTGTTACTGGCTGCCTTACAAAGTTCTGGGCAGGTCCTAGCAGCAGTTTGTCACTGCACCTGGGAGAGAAGTACTGAGGAAGGGTTCCTGCATTGGAGGTGGGAAGGGGGCGGGGAAAACTTGGTGCCTGAGGGCCTGGGCAGACCAGATATTCCAGAACTCTTCAGTGGAGGCTGTCAGATGTGCCTGCACCTGAGGGCCCTGCTCCCAACACTGTCTTCAAGATGGGGTTACAAGCTGGTTTTACACGTGATGCTCGGAGAGGTATTCAAAGTGACAAGGGCCCCTTCCCTGTGGCTACCACAGGTGACAAGACAGGGAACCTATAGACTTTGCAGTATCATCAGGATGCCTGCTGGCCACATTCAGACACTCTGCTCTGCCCTGCCCCCTAGTCACACAAAGGCAGCCCATGCACAGAAACTGATGCACACTTTTACTCCTTTGGTTATTGGAAGCCCTCGACAGGCCTTCTAGGAGCCGCAGTTATAATTCATTAGGCCTTGTGGAGGCTTAGACCAAATCTGCACCCCAGAAAGCAAGTCTCTCTTTCCCACCCCCTTGTTGAAGGCTAACCCATTCCTGCACAACAGCTCTGAAAAGGTTGTGGATGTAGGCTGTCCACCTGTCCCAGTTTGCCCAGGATTGATCAGTGTCCCAGGAGGTAGGACTTTCTGAGCTCAAACCGGGTGGTCCAGGCAAACCAGGCCAGTTGCTCACCAAAGAGGGAGGTGGTAGGTAGGACAAGGGACTAGTGGAGCCAGAGGGAAAGGCCAGTCAGCCAGACCCTTCCTGCAGACCAGCAGCTGCCTCCCAGCCCCATGCGTCTCAACCTTCCAACTCAGGGCTTCCTCTCCCAGGCACTGAGGGGTTCCCTGGCACCTGGGGAGGGTGGATGGGCCAGCAGGGCTGTGAGCTGGCCTGAGAGACTGGCATTTAGAACGGAAAGGGTGTGAGTTGGACCCTGGGCTGGATCCAGATTTTTGTGAGAGCCAAACTTACGTATGCAACTGGGGCAAAGGGGATTCTTTAAGAAAAGGAACACAAGATCACCAATGAAGCGTAAACTTCATCAGCTTCAAGACAAATCCGCCCCCTGATATTTTGGATACATGGCCCACAGCCGGCAGGCACCTCCTACCATGCTAGGCGGAGGAGAGGAGGGGGGCAAGACTGATGGTGAGCGCCCTCTCCAGTGCCTCCAGAGGTGAAGCAATGTCACCCATCCCGCAGCTCTAAGTTCCAGACCCCCGGAACCTCAGAACCATGCTGGTTTGACTCCACCCTCAACCCCAGGTTCTCAGGGCATCCCCCTGGGAGAACCATTTCACAGTCCGATGCAGAACTGGGGACATGCAGACACCCCGGGAGGCTGGGGGGCTGAGGGTCAGCGGGCACTGCGGGGAGGCGCGGGGAGGACCCGCGCTCCTGGTGCCTGGGAGGCGGCAAGAGCCGGGGAGAAAGTTCTCGGCCGGAGCGTGTGGGGCTGGCTGGCTTGGGGTGGCCCGTGGGACT
>NW_005366171.1:1133204-1148204 GCF_000412655.1 Myotis brandtii
CGCTCGCCGCAGCGGAGTGAAGCCTGCGTTTCCCAGGGCCCCTCAGATTCCCCTGTTAATTAAATCAATTCATTATGCTCAGATCTGATTAGCGGCCCTTCCCCCGCTTTGAATCAATTATTCAATACACAAACATAATTGCTTGGGCCAGAGGTGCCCGCCATTAGCTTATTTAACTCCAAGGACACTAATTACCCGCAGGGCACGGGAACTTTTCTCATTAATTCTGACAAAACACAAAAGCACAGCCAGAGTGTGTGCGTGTGAGCGACTGTGTGTGTGTGTGTGTGTGTGTGTGTGTCCGCATGCCAGAGAGCGAGGGCTCTGTGTGTGTGTGTGTGTGTGTGTGTGTGTGTGAGAGAGAGAGAGAGAGCTGAGGATGCGCCTGGGGTGGCAGAATGTGTGCGATGGCGGGTGGGAGTTTGGGGATGCAGTTCTGAGTCGGTGACCCCGCCGTGGTGAGCGTGGGGCTCCGTGGGTGTGATGGTGAGGGAGCGACTGTATGCGTGCATCGGGGTGGACGAGGCTCCGGGTCTGGGGACTGCGGGCCAGGGTTTGGGACCCAGCACAGGAATGTGTGAGATGGTGTGAGTGCTTGCTTCTGTGTGTGACTTTGGGAATGTGACTCCGGGGCGACTGTCCCAGGCGCCCCTGCCCCCTTTCTTTTTTCATAATTGATCCACCATTGCCCACTGCGTGCCCAGACCCACGGAGGAAAGTGCAGACCACAGAAGAGAAACCGGGGAAGATCAGGAGACAGTGGGTGGGTGGGTAACTCAGTGCCTCCCCCGCCCCCCGCCCCCACATCACCCATTTGTATGCTGGTTGAGCTTTGCTACGTACGCGTCCCCCAGTTATAAACCCAAGGTTTCCATCGCTCCCTTCTTTGGCTCTCTCATTGCACATCCAATATTTCCCCACTCTCCACTTTGATCCCAAAGCCCTCCCGCGCCCCTGCACCCCTCCCCCCACATCTCCACAAGTGCCTGACACCCAGGCACACCCCAGCCGCACTCCATTCGCCCTACCCTAGTTCTTAGCCCCCTGTCTGCAAGGCTGAACCAAGGGTGTGCCTATGGTTGACCAACTTCTCCACACTTTCCCTCCCAGGAAATCTCTATTGAGAGAGAGGAGTGAGAGAGCCCTCAGAGGCAGGGACACAGAGGGTAATTGATTCCCCCAAATTAGGTTTCTGCTTTCTAAAGACCCGCATTGTTCCTGTTCTCAATGTGCACAGAGGTATTGAAGATTTCCTTTTTGTTTCCTCGGGCAATGAATGAGCTTAATCCATTTGGCTTTATAAATCAGGAAACTAATATTCGCTCCTTCCATAGCAGCTTTTTTAAAAATTTAATTGCTGGGGGAGGCACAGTTTGTCACCTTTATGCTGTCCCCAAGCCCCCACTTACAAAAACACATTCTGATTGAGGGGTGGAGAGAAGGCTGGGAGTGCGGAGGGAGGGCTCATCCTGACTCCTCCTGCCCTCCTCCATCCTTGCACATGGACCCACACAGTATCTGGAAAAGTGTGTGAAATGACTGAATGGGTTACATTCAATGCAGTGATGAAAAGGGGAGTGTTCAGAGGTGTTCTTCAGAATCACCTCCCAAACCTGCTGCTCGCAGTCTCCCACTAGCACTGAACGTATCCATGCCCAGGTTTGGCAAATCCTCCTCCTCACCATACTGCACAAGTCTCCAGACTCATCTTCCTGATGCCAAGATCTGACCCTGCTACTCTCCTGCTCAGAAACCTTCCATGGCTCCCCATTGTCCACTGACAAAGCCCTAACTATTTATTCTATCATTCCAGGCCCTTCACCAGATCTGGTGAAGCCTTTGTGAGCACCACCACCCTTCACTTTAATTCAACTGGTATCTATTGAGCAATAAAAATCTAACATTCTGCCCTGGCCAGTGTTTCCCAGTGGTTAGAGCATTGGCCTGTGAACCAAAGGGTTACGGGTTCAATTTCAGTCAAGGGTACATACCTGGGTTGCAGGTTCCCTGCCCTGTTTGGGGTGCGTGGTGGAGGCAACTGATTGATGTGGCTCTCTCACATCTATGTTTCTCTCTCCTCTCCCCCTCCCCACACCCCTCCCACTCTCCCTAAAATGAATGGGGAAAATATCCTCCAGTCAGGTTTAATAAAATACAAAAAGCTTACATTCCTGCCCCTCTGGTCTGTTTTGCTGTAATTCAATACACCTTGTAGGTTCCTGCTCCAATGACTCTCCTTTTAGAATCCTTTTCTTAGAAAGCCCTTGCCCACCTCTCAGAGTCCTAAGGAAACGGCTCCCCTATGTTCTTAGAGGATGTCTCTTTGTGAAGGCTTGGTTGCTGAGTGGATGAGTGGACTGTAGATTATTCCATCGAATCCTGGGGCATAAGATCAGCCCCCAAGGGCCTGATTTTAGCTCTCTCCTCTGGAGTGGGGGGACAGGTGTGCTACCAGGAACCTACACGGGGTCCCTGGAGAAAATGGGAGCTGCAGAGGCAGGGGAGGGATTTAGATACAAGAATGCAGGCTCAGAAGGAGAGACCCTTGGGCACTATCTTTTTCTCCAGGATTTTGGATGGCATGGAACCAGGACCCAGGCACATGCTTCCTCTGGAAGCCCACTAGTTGGACCTCCACACTGTTTAGTTCTTTGTGTAGCTACATATGGCCACTGCCTAGATTGGTGCCAGCTGTTCCCTGCACTAGGGCATCTGGCCAACAGGGCAAGAGGGGACTGAAATTCTGCCCTCTCTTTGCTCTCTAAGACATATGCTTGGCATGGGCTGCATCCACCCAGAGAGGGCACAAAGGCACCACATGGACTAGTATGGCCCTGCCATTGGGTATCTGTGCTTAGCCAGAGTTCACTTAGAGAAGCCGGCCTGACAGGTGAGCGCCCAGCCTCCCCTCCCCCACCCTCACTTGCACCAAGGGCCTGTGTGAACTCCTAGAAGACCAGCCTCCTGGTTTTCATAGAAAAGGAGAAAATCCAGAGAGCTTAGCCATTATGGAGTGGCTGGGATACTGAAACAGATGCCCAGCTCCATCTCTGAATTTTTCTTTTTTTAAAAAATATGTTTTTATTAATTTCAGAGAGGAAGGGAGAGGGAGAGAGAGATGGAAACATCAATGATGAGAAAGAATCATTGATTGGCTGTTTCCTGCATGCCCCTCACTGGGGATCGAGCCTACAGCCCGTTGCATATGCCCTTGACCGGAATTGAACCCAGGATCCTTCAGTCCGCAGGCCAACGCTCTATCCACTGAGCCAAACCAGCTAGGACACCATCTCTGAATTTCTATGGGGCCCCAAGCCCTGGCGAAAGACACTGAACTCCATCCACAGCTGAGATTCAGAGAGGGACAGACCTACTACAAGGACTAAGGCTCCCAACGGGGGCCAGGCTGGAGGAGAGAGAGTGAGGTTCCTGAGAGGAGATCCTCCTGGGGGAACTAGACTTGAGCCACAAGCCTTGGAAAGGCAAAGCTGGGCCTGACCGACTCCCGATCAGCACTTTGGGAAGAAGAGGGCAGTGGTGCAATGGAGGAGCTGGATCACTCAGGGCCCCACCGCTTTGCTATGGGATCCACATCTGAAAGAGGTGATCACTAGAAGCAAAAGTTATTTCCCTGTTGGGCTGTGAAGGACAAAAGTAGTCAGGGTCAACAGTTTTGTGGCACTGACAGTAGTGCATGCATGGAATACACAACAAGATGGCAAGAGCACTGGGCAGCAGCTCTAATTATATGGGAGTGGTCAGATAAGGTGAGACCCAAAACTAGTCCTATTAATTATCTTCTAGCCTATCAACCCACCTCCCAACTCTGGGGCTGTTAGAGAGAAAATGACTTTGTCCAGAACTCAGAACCTAGTAGGTGTCCAGAGGGCACTTGGGTTACATGTGTAAGCATCCTTAGAGGATCCCACAACATTTCTGAGAGGAGGATCCTGAAGAGGAGAATCAGAGCATCAGAATTTGGGGCTAATTATTGTAAACGTGTGAGCTTTGGTGCTCGGCATGTATGGCCTTTAAGTTCCAACCCGTCTTAGCTAGATGACAGACATGCAGGGAAAGGCTGTGTGAGCAAGAATGGGCCCGAACAGAACAATAGGGGAGCAGCCCCACCACCAGCTTTGCATGGTGGCAGTGGAGCTCCGCAGGAGACTCAAAGGACAGCTCTCCCTCAATGCCAGGAAGACCAAAGGCTTTGCTCTCACTGCCCCTCCCCTCCAGGAGGGCCTCCTGAAGCCACGCTTGCTCTCCTATGCTCCTGAATTCCCATCTCATTTCTCTTCTCTTCTCCCCAATCATCTGGTCCCGCTGTTCCATTCCAGTCTCAGCAGATGCCATCACTTCCTACCTTACTGAGATGAGAGAATCCATCAGACAGGAAGGCCCTCCTCCTCCTGCCTCCTATCTTCATCTTCAGCTTCTGCCACAGGCACCTGGTCACATGCACCTTCCCTCCTGAAGCATTAGAGAAGGTGGCCTTCCTCTTACCCGCGCCCTATCTTGCAGCATGTGCTCTGGCCCACCTGCTACCACCTGCAAGGTGTTCCATTGGCTCTCCCTTCCCCTTCAGTCTTCTCATTCTGCTGGGCCTTTCACCACAGCAGCAAACAAACTCTGGTGTCTCACCCAAAACAAGCAAGCAAAGGAATTCCCTGGACTGCACATCTTGAGATAATTTGCCATCTATTCTCCTTTGTCGTCATGCTTTCTCACCTCCTCCTGTCTCCTCACCACATCCTAACTGGCTTCAGCCTCCAAGCTTGCCAAGGTCACCAGTGACTTTTCTATCACTAAAGGACTGGTTTTGGGTCTCACCTTATCTGACCACTCAGCTTTTAATACATTTAATGCCTTCGGTCTTAAACATGTTTCTTCTCTGGTCTACACATTCTCTGGGTTTTCCTCTTAACCTCAGGGGTGTTCCTTTTAGTCTTGGTTTATTGCCAGCTTCTCTCTTTCATCCAAACTTCAGCTGTTGGCATTTCCCAGCCTGGGTCCTCGGCCATCCTGGAACCCCTTCCCCCTGCATGCCATCCACAGCTGTCAGGGTGTGTGACCTTCACTCAGGATCACTCCTTTGAGTTCTACTCAAGAATGCCCACTTGACATCTCAAAGACATCTTACATTTTAAAATCCAAATGGAATCCTTGATTTTCTTCCCAAATCTTTCCTTGTCTTGTTTCAGTAAAACAGTCACCAGAAATCTGGATGTAAAGCAGAATTTCAACCAAACCAGCAAAAGTAAAAAAATAAATAAATAAAAGGAGGTGGGGGCAGAGCCGCAAATATATAAAATAAGATAGAATAAGAAAAACTAAGTATATCCATATATTACACTAAACGTGAAGAGACTGAATCTTACTATCAAAAAACAGATTGTCTGAGTAAGTTAAAAAAACAAAATTACAGCCAAATGCTGTTTACAAGAAATACTCCTAAAACAAGGTGACAAGAACTAAAAATAAAACAATGGGCAATGGTATACCAAGCAAATGCAAGCTCAGAGGGAGTAGGAAGAGCAATATTGATGTCAAAAAAAAAAAAGCAAAATTCAAGCATAAACTGCCTGGAAATTAAGAAACATTCTCTTAAATTACTACTGGATCAAAAATCAGATCAAAACTGGAATTGTAAATCAACTAGTAAAGAAAAAGAGAACACAGCATACCATACAGAACTTATGAAACATGCTGTACTCAGAGGAAAAAATATAGCCTTAAATGCTTTTCTTTTTCTTTTTCTTTGTATTTATTATAGGTATAACAGAGGTCTTCATAAATAGTTGCATCTTAAATACTTTTAATATTTAAAAACAAATTAACTAGGTATTTGATCTAAGAAACTAGAAAGAGAACAAACTAAGCCAAAAGAAAGTAGGAGGAAATTAATAAAGCTAAAATCAGAAATTAATTAAATAGAAAATAAAAATATAATAGAGAAAATATTTTTTTAAAAATTAAAACCTAAGCCTGGTTCTTTGAAAACAAAACAAAACAAAACAACCAAAAGAATAGATAAACCCTTCCAGGTAAACCTGGGTAAGGAAAAGAAAAAGCAAAAAATACAATATTATATGGGTTTAAGAAAAGAGATATATCACAGGTACAGAAAAGGTTAAAGACATAACAATTATGTGTCTAAGCCTATGAAAATAAAATGTGAAAACCTAGAGGAAATGGATGAGTTCCAAGCAAAGTCGAAAATGATAAAAAAACAACAACCGAGTATAGAAGTTGAAATCCTGAGTAGGCCAATAAACAAAGGAGATTTTAAAATAAATGAAAATTTTGCCATTAAAATATTACAAGATACCATATGACACAGCAATTCCATTTCTGGGCATATACCCAAAAGAGTTGAAAGCAAGGTCTTGAAGAGATATTTACATATCCCTGTTAAGAGAATCATCATTAACAACAGCCAAAGGTGGAAGCAACTCATGTCCATCAATGAATGAGAGGATAAACAAAATGTGGTATATACATACAATGGAATATTTTTTAACATAAAAAGGAAGGAAATTCTGACACATGCCACAACATAGATGAACCTTAAGGACATTATACTAAGTGAAATAAGCCCGTCACAAAAGGACAAATACAGTATGACTTCACTTATGTGAGGTACCTAGAATTGCCAAATTTATAGAGACAGAAAGTATACTTGTGTTTTCCAGGGGCTAGGAGATAGAGAAATGGGGGTTTCTGTTTCTGAATAGAGCTTCTATTTTACAAGATGAAAAGACAGAACAAAACAATGTGAATGTACTTAACACTACTGAATTGTGTCTTTAAAAATAGTTAAGGTGGTAAATTTTGTTATGTGTATTTTACCATAATTAAGAATAAAGTAAAAATATCATAAGCACAGATTACATTAAAATAAGTTTTATATAACTTTTAAAAGAGATGAATTTTAATGTTATTTAAATTATTCCAGACAAGAAAAAAGTTTAAAGTTTATGGTTAGTTTTATGAGCAAGCATTTTCTTAATTCCCAAATCTTATGAAGAATGAATTTAAAAAGAAAAACAAAATCACAGACCAGTTTGAATGAGTGCAAAATCTGAAATAAGATGCTAGCTAACTGGGTATGGGAAAAGTATCAAAAGAATATACCATACGGGGTTTATTTTAACACCATAAACATAATTCCAAATCATGAAATTTATTACTATAAATAACAAATAAGGACAACAAAATATGATTATAGTAATAGATGCCAAAAATCATTTGATAAAATTCAGCAAGTATTGCTAATAAATATGAAACAAAATAGAAATCTACTTCAAGTTGATAATGACTATTTACAAAAACCCAATAGCAAATATATAATGCCATTAAAAGCTATTTCCAGCAACTGGGAACTAGATAGGATGCTCATTATCATCACTATTACTCAACATTTTTGGAGATTTCAACTAATTCAATAAGATGAGAAAATAATCAGAACAAATAACTAGCTTTTAAAAAGGACAAAAATGTGTTTGTTTACAAATGACATGCTTATATATCAAGAAAATTCAAGAAAATTTAGTTTAAAAGCAATTAGAATAAATTAGATAATTGGGAAGGGAGCTAAATACAAGGTAAATAGACAGAAATCTATAGTTTTTTTCTAAATAACATAATATATTAGAAATGGAAATGAAGAATCAGAACACTTACAATGGTGACAAAACAATAAAATACTCAGGAATAATTTTAAAATAACAACTATCACAAAGGTAAAGCTCTTCTTTGAAGAAAGTTATGAAATCATATTGAAGGACATAAAACAAGATTTGAACATATGGAAAGATAGCCATGTTTCAAAGAAAAGACTTATTCTCATAAAAAGTAAATCCTTTCAAAATTAATGTAGAGATTTAATGCAATTTCTATTAGAATCTCAAATAAAAATGTTAAAACTGTAAAAATATTTAGTTTGAAGTACATTTGAAAAATAAATGTCTGTACTGAGATAAGAAAACATGAAAAGAAAGACTAGTTGAAGAGAACTTGCATTATTCTATATAATGAAGAGGTAATATGCTAATTAGACCAAACAGCAGAAAAACCGTCTGGATGACCTTTGGGACGAAGCCGGGGCAGCTGGGGCTGCAAGGGCCGAGCCCCTTGCACAAATTTCATGCATCGGGCCTCTAGTTAGATAATAAAACATACTACAAAGCCACCATCATCTGAACAGTATGGAGATTAGAGGACCAAAGAGCCAATAAACAAATCCAAATATAGAAAGAAATTTGATATATAATAAAACTTGCATTTCAATTCTTCAGAGAAAAAGATTAATAACTGGTACTACCATCTGAATAGATTTCTCTAATGAATATATATGAAAAGATGCTCTACATCTTTGGAAATGCACCACAATAATATATCACTTCACAACCACTAGGAAGCTAGAATAAAAAAGTCAGATAATAACAAATGTTGGTGAAGATGTGAAGTCAGAAATCAGACACTGTCTGTGGGATTGTGAAATGGCCCAGCCACTTTGGAAAACAGCCTGGTAGTTCCTCAGAAGTTAAACATAGAATCACCCTATGACCCATCAATTCTATTCCTGGGTATACAGCCAAGAGAAATTAAAACATGTCCACACAAAAACCTCCACATTAATGTTTATAGCGCCATCGTTCATTATAGCCAAAAGGTGGGAGGAAACCAAATATCTGTCAACTGACGAATGAATATTATTGCCCATAAAAAGGAATGAAGTACTTATACTGCCAAAAAATAGATGAGCCTTGAAAGCGCCATGCTAAGTGAAAGAAGGCACTCACAAAAGTCCACGTCTTGTGATTCCATTTGTATGAAATGTCAATAGGTAAGTCTGTAGAGACAGAAAGCAGATGAGTGGTTGCCAGAGGCGAGAGGTCATAGGGGGATGACAGCTGAAGTGCATGGGGCTTCTTTTCAAGGTGATGAAATGTTCTAAAATTGACTGTGGGGATTCACCTATCTGTCTAAATGGGTGAATTGTATGGTACATGAATTATATCTCCATAAAGTTGTTTTAAAAATGGTGCCATCATAAATGGTCATCCATCTGGAAGAAACAAATTGGACCCCTACCCCCCTAAGTATAAAGATTATGTTCCAAATGGGCTAGAGATTTTCATATAAAAAATGAAAATGTTAGAAGAAATTTTAAAAGAAAAATGGAATAGATTTGGATAATAACATGAATAAATTTGGTGGGAGATACCTGTAAGGTAACAAAGGAAAAGATAGATATATACTAGGTTCAATTTTGAAAGTTGCAATGGTAAAAGCTACCAAAAACAAAGAATAAAGACAACTTGCCAGAAAAACATGCAAAATATACAACAGAAAAGGGAAACTATGTTGTATATGCAAAGAATTTCTATAAATTGTAACAAAAAATGCCCAGGAGAAAAATGGAAAAGAGGTATGAACAGACCATTCCAAATTGAGGAAATCTAAATGGCTAATAAAATGCTTGCCCTCATCATTAGTTGGGAAAATGCAAATTAAAGCAAAATAAGTTTTCATTACTTTAATTTATCAGATTGGCAGAACATTTTTAGTGAAATGTTCAAGTCTGCTGAAAATTGGAGAAAATGGGTACTTTTGTTTCTTGATGAGCAAGTTATCTGGCACTATCTATTAAAATTAAAAATACATATGCCTTTGACCAGGAAATCCTCCTTCTAAGAATGTGTTCTATGGAGGGAAGTCACCTTTATATAAGTGGAACACTATAATTTCATTTGTGGTGGCAGAAAATTGGACTCCTTGAACATCAACGTCACTCAATGATCAAATAAGTCGTCACATGACCAAGCTGTGGAATATCATGTCGTGGTTAAAACATGAGTTAGAGCTTCAGCTACTGACTTGTAAAGGACGTCTGTGATGTACTATCAAGTGAGAAAAGTAGGTTGCAGAGCAGCAAGTAATATCATCCCATTTAAAAGACAACCTCTCTCTGTTTAGATGCACATGAAAGAAAGATGTGCAAGGCCACCCCTGTGTGTCAGCCTGGTGAGACCTTTGTAGGTGAGAATGGAAGGTGGCGGCTAAGGGGAAAATATTACCTTTCTTCATTAGACACTTAGAATCTTTTCATTACTTATAATGAATAAGTAATTTGTCATTTAAAAATTTTAGAAATAAATTAGAGTCATTTTTTATATTCCCTGTCATCACATACTCACTGTGACTGCACTAGTCTGAGTGACCACTATCTTTTTCACACTTTTGCAAGAGCTTCATACTGACCTCCCTGCATCCACCTTAGCCCCACTAAGCCAGCCTCCATATGCAGCCAGAAGGTATTTTTTAAATTCAAATCAAATTTTGTCAACCAACTCTCAAGCCTGAAATGGCTTCCCTTTGCTCTCAGAAAGGCCCCATCCTCTGCCCGACCCCTGACTCTGCACACACAGGCTTCCCTGAAGCATCTCCCATCATTACACCCACCGCCTGCTCCCATCCTGCAGTGCGTTACCTGTGCCATTGTCTGAACCACTGCCTGCGTCTGGGCCTGCAGATGTGATATTTCTTCTGCATGGAATGTCCTCCCTCCTCTTCATTTGGACCACCTCTAGCTCACCCTGTGGGCCTGGGATTTAATGTCACTTCCTTTGTCAGGGTGGCCTCTCCTCTCAAGACTAGGTTAGACCTCCCTGTTGTAGTCCAGCACAGCCCTCCCTACTCTTCCTCCATAATGCTTATCACAGCAATCTAGTTAATTACAGAGTTATTTGTATAATTATTTGTGTGACAGGGATAAAAGAAAAACTATTAACCTATAAGGATTTGCATCTTCTCTTCCAGCTCCCTGCTTTGGGAGAGAAATGGGTCAGACAGGCGTCTAACCCAACTCTGAGATTCTGAACTTGCCCTTGTCCTCCTCATGCCCACCACCCAGTTAGGAGAATTTGCCTGGCTTGGATATTTCCCTCCTCTCTCTTACTGATCTAGCCAACCAGCTTGTTTTGAGCTTTGGTTATGACCGAGCCCTCTGAAGAGCTGGTGAGCTTGCAGGCGTCTCCAGACAGTTAGAATGAGCTACAACTGGAAGATGGGACTTTCCCCATCTCCAAATGGCTTTCTTCTGCACCTCCCACCCTCCAGAGACCCTCTCCACGTGGGCTCCCGGAGGCTACAAACACCCCAACAACAAACCCCAGCCTGACCTGCCGCTTCAGAATCTCCATCTGAACCCCCACTCTGCATGCTTAGGGTCATCTGTTCCCTCTCCCACCCTCCTAGTCACCTGTCCACCGAGGACTGGAGACCTGGACCGATCCTGGGCTGGTCTTGGAGGCTAGGTGTTCCCAAGTGCTTCTGAGGCGGGTGCTGGTTCAAGAGCTTCGTTGATTCCAACCGACTGGCCTGTGGGGCTGAGCGCTGTGACTCACTCCCAGAGAACAGACTTTCCCGACAAGCTCCTCAGAGTGAACACACCCACATGCAGGTGGTCCCCTTGCAGCTACGACCGACCGCATGTCCCAACAGCACAGGCATCTCAAAAGCAGTCCTGGATGCTGCAGGCAGGGGCCCGGTCTGTGGCACTGCTGGGGGAGCACTCCTACTCTGCTTCTTTCTAGTCTCTAGTAGGTCTCCCTGTCCCGCCCCTCCCCCCCAAGATCTTAGAGGCCAAAGGGGTGCCTCCTCGCTCCGTGTCCAACCTGTCTGAGAGGCCTCACCAACTCCAACATAATACAAGTTTGGAGAAAAAACCGTCCCCCTGGAAGCGCACAGTCCTCCATGGCTGCTGCTCCCAGAGCCTGCCTGGGCTTCTCCAAGCCAGGTGCTGAGCCCCCGGCCACCCCTTGTGGTGAGTCATAGAAATGCCTGAGACCCGTCAGGGCTCAAGGTCACCGTCACCTAGAGCCTGCTCTAGGTGTGCCTACACCTGACAGATTAAGCCACCCACAGCTTGGGGGACCACAGCCTGGGCATAGGCTGCTCATTCAAACCCTCAGAGCCTGCAGTGCTGCCCTGGGGCCTCTCAGAGTTAGTGGTGACTGCTCCGGCCTGGATCCTGGCTCGGGCTCTAACTCCACTTCTTACAGATCGCAAGCAACTCCCCTTCCTGAGGGTGGCAGACGGCTGGCGATGTTGCCAGTCTCTGTTCTCCCCTCTCTTCAGGGCACACAGCTGCCCAACTGGAAACTATCTTTCCCAGCTTTCCTTGCAAATAGCTTTAGACAAGTTACTATTTCCATCTGTAGGCAGGAGAGGTATAAGCTACTTTTGCCTCTCTTGCTTCCAAGAAAGTTGCTTATCCAGGGTTTCCTGTCTTCCCCCCCTTCCCACAAGCTAGACTATGGACATTCTAGCACCCAGATTTGACTGTGCAGATAAGAACAAAGAGATGCAGGGAAAAGATGGAAAGAAGTTGGATCCCTGAGTGACTTGTGGAGTAGACCTGCCAACCTGGGCTTTTTATCTCCTTTTGTGTGAGAGAGAAATAATGTTCCATCTTATTCAAGCCATTGTGGTCTTGGGTCTCGTTGTTACAACAGCTTAGCCTTTTCCCTAACAAATATGCTGAGCCTGATTCTCCATCAGTAACAGTAGTCCCTATGGTTGCTGCAAGTTCCAGATTTCTAACTCTAGGCTGTGCTTTGCTAGGCCCCTTGCTTCTGAGAAGCTGCCCAGGATGGGAACCATCCTGCCTTAACCTGGAGCCTAAGATGAGCCTCACTATACTCCCTGCTCCCTCTTTACTTCCAGAAGTTCCCTGATGCTCACATAAGGGCCTGGCCCTGGGAGAGATGGGGGAGAGGTTATGTAAAAGCATCGAAGCCCCTCCCCCCACTTTTTTAAAGCTAAGGTCACAGCTGGAAGAGGATCCAAGGGAAGGAGGATTAGGGTAGGCTGCTGCCTCTGTCTAAGGCTGCCTAACGTTTCAAGACCTCCCTGACATGAACCTAGTTAGGTATCAATCATTACCCTATCCTTGGCCATTTTAGCCCAACTGCTCCAATGGTAGGCCTCTTGCAGGACCTACCCCTCACTCACCCATTCTTCCAGCTGTAGGCCAGACTCTGAATGTGAAGATGGGGTCCAGACCTGTGGACACACAAAAAAGGCTACGGGGCTGCTTTTCTCAAAGTCTACTCCATAGGATCTCAGATGAGTCCCTGGCTAAGGTGGCAACTACCTACTTCATGCCTGGCCTGCCTGGCGGGGAGGGGGGGCGGCCCTACAAGTTGGTTTAGCAGCTGTTAGAATGATGTGATAGCACACAAACCTGTGCCCTGGTGGGCAGCCCCTAGTTTAGTCTAGCCCAAGCTGACCTTAAGAATTTGCCCAAGGGTGATCCTAACAGAAGCCCAGGAGCTGGAAGCTGCTGACCTAGAACCAAATGGCCCAGGGTAAGCCCAGACCTCCTAAGAACCATGCCAAGGAGTGGAGGTGGGGCTCAGAATTCTGCCTATTAAGTCTGGACTGAAAGCCTCATATCCTCCCTGAGGTTCTTCTTGTCTACAGCCAAGAGTGTCTTGTGCCTCCTATGGTCAGGTCTCATGCTGGGCACCAGGGTTATCTGTTTAGCATGCCTCCACCCAAAACACTTTCCTCCACTCATCATTTTATTCACGTCTCCTGTGAAAGATATCTAGTTCTTATACAATCCCACCCCCAATGGTCAAATGGGCCCTGGAGTGGGGACCTCATCCAATCTAGGCTGATGGGTCTTTCCTCTAGGAGTTCTGGGCTTAGGACAAGAGAGTTGGGTTAGACCCTCTTTGGTTGCTGAAGCTTTATGATGTAAAAGTCAAGACTCATATTCTCTGCCACGTAGATAAAGTTACTCTGTGGAGAGACAAAGACTAAAGCAACATGAAGAGACAAGCAGAGACAAGTGACAGGCACAAGCCCCACAGTGTTCTGTTTCCTACTTCTATTTTCCCCTGAAGCTCAGCTCTATTCCTGCCCTTCCCTGGGGTTGGATGTTCTAAGACTAAATTGGATTTAGATCCCCTGCAACCCAAAAGAAACTCAACTAACATACTCTTGATTGTGGAAAGTATGAAGGACTCAAACCTTAGGCAGACACACTGAGGGAATTGCAGGCATTCATTCCAGCAAGGAATGAGTGGCCTAGGTTCATAGAGGGCTCCCCAGGATGAGGCACTGAGGGTGGTGGAGGCTGTGTCCCTGGCTCTGCCAAGTCTTCTGTAATGCTGTATAATATGCTAGCAAAAAGCATCTTGTCCAAACTTTTCAGGCCAACATTTCAAGACCTTCTTTCTCCACATGCATTTTTCTTATCAGAAATGCACAGCTCCAGTCATGCCCCCTCTGCCTATACCTGTCTTGGATGCATCTGTCTTCCTCCAGGCAACCTTTTATAGTAATTTCTGTCCTGAATGGTCACCCCCATCTCCAGACTCCTATGTCATTCTTCTCCTTAGAAGAAGAACCGATTTTAGGATTAATCATAGTAACAGGCCTCATGCCCTTATACCTATTTTCTTTTCTTTTTTTTTTTTAAGTGTTTCTCACTGCATAGGTTAACTCAGGGCTGGCATAGAGAAAGTGTGAGTGAATAGATGGATAAGTCGATGGATGAACTGAAGGATAGTAGAAAATTAAATATTTGGAAAATTGATAGATAGATGTGAGACAGGATAGAAGAAGCTAGGAAAATCCTTTGGCAAGTGGGATGGGGAAGCTGAGACAGATAGCTGATTCAAACTGGCCTCATTCAGTACCTTCACACACCTGCCTCCTTCTCCGTTGCACAACCCTCCCTTAAGTATTAAACCCTTAGGACAATGAGGTTCTTATCAGCATCAAATAATTTTAGGAACAAAGCCTCGGGTCTGTTGACCTTAGGAACAAAGCCTTGGGTCAGTTGACCACAGAGCCAGAGTTTTGGTCAAACTAGAGATGACATCTAGGCCTCAGATGTGTTTCAGCTCAAGGCCTAGAAAAACTGCAAAACCAGATGAAGTGAGCCATGGCTGACATCAGGACCAGATGCACTGACCAACT
>NW_005366171.1:1153204-1184763 GCF_000412655.1 Myotis brandtii
TCCTTAATGGTTTCTCCTATCTCACAGTGAAACCTGCTCCATCCCTCCGCTGTCCTCCACTCACCCCTCCAACCTTGTCTCCCTCCAACTCTCCTACTAGCTAATTCCACTCCCACACACGGGCCTCCTTGCTGTTTCCGAATATGCCAAGCACCCTCATTCCTCGGGGCCACTGGGCTTCCGGTGCCCTCTGCCTGGAATATGTGCATTTATTCCTTGATCCATCACTTCATCCGGATCCCTACCCACAGGTCATCTTATCCATGAGCCCTCCCTGGTTACCACCTTCCTCCCCTGATGTATGTATGCTTTTATATACTTATTATTATTTATAGTACTTGTCACAAATATTATACAGTACTAGTGTGTGTTTATCTCTCCCATCACATAAAAGCTCCATGGGAAGAACTGTGTTTTTTCACAGATGTGTCTCTAGCCAGTAGGATAATGCTGGGCATGCAGTAGGTGCTCAGTAAACCCTTGTTGGTTACATTGAATATGGACCCCAGAGTTCAGTGAGGTGACCTCCCAGGGGTGTCAGAGCAGATGATGGCAGACAGGATCTGAGCTGGGCTTGTTTGTGCCGGGCCTTTCCCACAGAAACAAGGCTTTGTTCATAAAAAATCTGGGGAGTGGCAGCAGGCCACCTTCCAGATGGCTCATGGCCAGGCCTACAGGGCTCCTGGCCTGAGGTGCGTTCACTCAGTTATGGTCGCCACCTGTTGTGAGGGAAGGAGGACGTGCTCAGGGCTCTCAGCTCTTTCTGAGCTGCAGGGTCAGGGCCAGGTGCCAGGTGGATCCCCAGAGAAGCTGGACCTATTTAGGTGCCTGGTAACAGAGGGGAGCAGAGGGGCTGGCATCACACTGACACCACAGATCCTGGTTGGGCACTGGTTCTGGCTTTGCCACTAACTCACCCCAGGACTCTGGCAAAGGCTTTTCCCACTCCGGGCCTCGGCTTGCCTATCACGAAAGTGGGACTCAGTAAGGTCCAAGGCTGACTTTGACTGGGATCTGCCTTACAGAAGAGGAAACTGAGATCTTGCGGGTTTTGACGACTGGCCTGAGGTCACAGGACAGCATTAGTAATAGAAAGGGCCCTAAGCTTTTCACTCCCACCTTCCCACCCCCTGCACCCCTGTGTTCAAGTCCTGACTTAGAGAGCTGGTCTTCTTTTCTCAGATCTAGACTTGTTTCCCAATTAGTCTTCAAGGCCCTCAGGGCAGGAACCGCATCTGCTTCCTGCTTCTCCCAGTTCTTTAAGATTGGGCAACCAGCGGGTGCTGAAGGAAGGCTTGGTGAATAAGAGGGGATATCTGGTTCCCCAAAGCCACATAGGGGGATGGCAGCAAAGCTAGGATCCCCACTACATCTCACTGGTTCTCCCAGAGCCTCCAGATGCTAGGATTTGAGTCATTCATTCATCCAAACAATATTTGCCAAGCACCTACTGTGTGCCAGTTACCACTACAGTACAGGGAATACAGCAGTGATCAAGCCAGACAAGGTCCCTGCCCTCAGGAGCTTATGTTCCAGTGGGAAGCAGCACATGAGCAAGGACTAAGTCAGAGGTCCTCAAACTTTTTAAACAGGGGGCCAGTTCTCTGTCCCTCAGACATTCCACACATGCGCACTGCGGGCCCGGGACGAGTTGGCTGCTAAGCAGGACAGGCAGCGAGGGAAAAACCCCCAGCGGGCCGGATAAATGTTTTCGGTGGGCCGCATGTGGCCCGCGGGCCGTAGTTTGAGGACCCCTGGACTAAGTTCATACCCAAGACAATCTGACGTGGCAGAAACAAAATAAAGAGGCAGACGTGACTGGGGCAGAGCTGATTTCGGTAGGGTAGGTCTCTCTAAGGAGCTGAGACAAGAAGCAAAATCATACCAGGCAGAAGGAAGAGCAAATTCGAAGGCCCCAAGGCAGGGAGAACCTCAGTGTGTATGAGGCACAGAAGGGCTTGGAGTGGTTAAAGGTGGCACCTGAGGGGACAGCCAGGTGAGATGGGCTGGAGAGGTAGGCGGGGCTAGGTCATGGCCTAGTAAGGAGTTCGCATTTTACACAGGATGAAAAGATATGATGAAGACTTCAAAGGATCCTCTAACTCTGGAGCTTCTTCCTGTTGCTAGTAGAGGAGCCACTGGGCTCTGTGGTCCCTTTCCCAGGGGGAAGGAAGGCGCTGTCCCCAAGCAGACAGAGGTTGGGGTAGCTGGCAGAGTTAGGGTGTCCCTCCAGAGAACTATGTCTGAGGTTCTGGTCCAGAGAAGCGCAGCCATGTCCCCCCCCCCCCCCCCCCCCCAAATATCCCAGGAGTGTTACAGGAAACTGTGCCTGCAAGATGTCTAGGCCCCCACTCTTTGATTATATTAATGCCAAAATGTATTAAAGAAGCGTGGTAGAAATGCCATTCTAATTGTTCCGTACACACGCCACTGGGAGGGAACTGATTGGACACAGCTCACAGGCAGTATGTTAATACGCTATTTTCATATGATGATAGCTTTGCATAATCTTCCCTTCTCCCAGCTTTGCAGGGACCTGTTGTTAACCAAGCCCCAGGAGAGAGGGGGAAAGGCAATTTGACTTCAAGTCCACTCCCCGCCACATTAATTAGTCATGTGGCTGGGGAAAGGTGTGCTCACTCAGTACAAAGTAGACTTTATAATTTATACACCAGCTGTTTCCGTCCATTCTCCTCCCTGCCTGCCTCTAATGAAATCGTGTTACCAGAGAACTGACTGGCGTGAATTGAGCCTTTAATCCCATTGACCCTGGCCTGGCTGGTGGGGCCCAGGGGAGGGGGTGGGGCCTTTCAGCAAGGGGCTGTGATAAGAAAACCCTAGGAGGCACGACCCTTCTGTCCTTCTGCCCCCAACCCGGCCTGCAAGCCCACACAATGGATTGGCTTGGCCAAGAAAGGGGGGTTGCCGGGAGTAGGCCTGCCTGGCTGAGCAGCCCTCGTGGAGATCCCTGGAGGCTGGGATGGCTCACATTTATTGCCTCATCTTCTGAGATCCAGCGAAGCACAACATTCTCATCTAGGTTGTTCCTGTACTCAGAGAACAGGCCAGGCCAGACTGCACAACCAATGAGCGAATGCTTGCTTTTCTGGCCGTGGGGGTCGCTGGGAAAAATAGGGATGTGATTCTGCAGAGAGAAGGCTGCCCTAGCCCCCCAGCAGCAAACCTAAAATTTCCTGACCCCAGAAGCAGACTGGGAGCCCAGGGCCCCTTCCTGGAGGGGGGGATGGAGGCAGACCAGGAGGCAGCCCGTGGTCCCAGAAAGGCAATGCTGAGAAGGATGCTTCTCTTTGCCTCCCCACAAACAGCAAGATAAGCAAGACCAGGCATCCAGAGCCACTCAAGCAAATGCCTGCAAAACAGAGCGCATTTGGCGAGCAGGAATAAACGCAGCAATTAGCACCATGGCAGCCTCTTAAACAAACACATGGGACCAAGTCATAGGTGGGGGAGGTTCAGATGCATCTGTCAGAGGGGCCAGAGGCTACGAAGACAGGCTCGAGTTGAAGGAGGCTGACAATCAGGATGGTCAGGCTAAGATGTTGGGGTGGGATAGATCTGAGGGAAGGGACAAAGGGACAGGTAAGGTGCTTAGGGTGGGGCTGCAGTGCTGCTGAGCAGTATGTATGTGTGTGTGGGGGGGTAGCGGGGCATGGAGTATTGATGGAATGGGTGAGGAGGGGACAGGTTGGCGTCCAGGCTGCCATCTTTAATTTATTGGGAACCCTGATAGCCTCCCATGGACATGAGGCCCTCCTGTCTGGGAAGGCACAGTGAGGTGAGATGCAGTGTCCCCAGACCTCAATTCCCCGAGATCCTGAGTGGGCATCCTCTACCCAGGCCCAGAACACTCCCAGTCTCCTGCTCATTGTCTGGCCCAGTGAAGTCCTAGATCCTTCAAGACTAAGATCTGCCCTGGCCAGTGTGGCCCAGTCGGTCAAGTGTCATTCCCACATCAAGTGATCACCAATTCGATTCCCAGTCAGGGTAGTTGCCCAAGTTGTGGGCTCCATCCCCAGTAGGGGGGCGTGCAGGAGGCAGCCAATCAATGATGTTTCTCACTCTTCCTTCCTCTCTAAAATAAATAAAAACGTATTTAAAAAAGGAAGACTTAGACCTGATGTTGCTTCCGCCTTTCCTGACTCTCCAAGCTGGTTTGTACTGACCCACATCTGTATCTCCCTAACTCCTTGATGGCAGGGGTCATCTCTGCATGCCTCACAGCTAGCATGGGGCATGACAAGTCTCGTCCTTGGGTGCCCCTCAATTTACTCATCTGTAAAATGGGTTTGATTAGCTCTTAGAGCCACTCTGGCTGAATGGGCATCCCATGGATTCTCTGAGGCTGAAAACCACATACTCTGTCCTGATAAAAGGAAGGGAACATTTCAAAGCCACTTGAACTGTGTTGTGGGCATCTGAGCTGATTTATTAGCTCTGAAATAGCCAAAGTACTGCTTTTGCTTAATGGCATTTAAAAAAAAAGTCTGCAACCAGTTCTCTTTTTAATGAAAGTGTGGGGAACATCAGGAGAACCTATCCAGGGAGGGAAAATGAAGTTGTCGTTTTTCAACATAATTAAACTTGGTTTTCAAAACTCTCCTGATCTGAAATGTGAATTACGCTAATTACTTCGGGTGGCCGCAACATTGATTTCAGTGTTAAAGTTAATGGACTTAATGGACGTTGCTTTTCTCTCAGAGGTGGCTTGTTGAAGGTCCTGTTTGTCCACCATGAGGGGCCTTCACTGGACCCTCTGAATCCTCTGTCATCAGCTTCTGTTGCCTGAGGCTCTGTCTCCCACACCCCACCCCCTCCAGGTTGGTTCCTCCTTGTCAGGCCCTGGGTCTGGACTTGAGGCCTCTGGGGGACAATGGCCTCTTCTTCTTGAATATAGATCGAGTGCCTACTTTGTGCCCCCACAGTGTTAGGTCCCTTGAGGGGCTATAGAGAAGGCAAAGGCTGGGGGCCCCTGTTCCTAGAGTCTGCCCAATAGGACCCTGTGGAAGGCCTTGGGCTGGCAGGGCTGAGGTTCCAGGGAGAACTCTTTTGGCCCCGAGGGCCTTCAGTGATGGCTGGGCAGTGGCTCCAAGAGGAAAGAGGAGGGAGAGGCAGAGATGGGTGAAGGAAGACAGGGTAGCCTTGCTCCTGGGAATAGGAGTGCAGCAGCTGGCTAGGAAAGTGGAGTAGAGGAGTGAGCCAGCCAGGGAGGGGGTCCACTGGGGCAGGAGGAGCAGCTGGCATGGCCAGGTGACAGATAGTGTTCTCCATGGGCAGTGGTGGGCATGGGGTGGGCCTTGGAGGCCAGGAGGAGTCATTGGGGATGGTCTTGTGTCTTGACCAGAATAAGATGGAGCCTTGGTATGACAGCACGACCTGACACCTTTCTCCTCTGGGAAGAATGACTTCGGGGTGCCCTGGAGCAGGCCAGGCCAGCTGCCTCTACCGGTTGGCATGGCCACCTCCAGAATGCCTCAAGTTTCCCCATTAAAATATCCTCTCGCCCTAACCAGTTTGGCTCAGTGGATAGAGCATCGGCCTGCAGACTGAAGGGTCCCAGGTTCAATTCTGGTCAAGGGCATGTACCTTGGTTGCGGGCACATCCCCAGTAGGGGGTGTACAGGAGGCAGCTGATCGATGTTTCTCTCTCATCGATGTTTCTAACTCTCTATCCCTCTCCCTTCCTCTCTGTAAAAAATCAATAAAATATATATTTTTAAAAATGTCCTCTCAACTGAGAGTTTGAGGTTCTTTCCTAAATGCCTGTCTTTACAGGAGAACCCTTTGAGGTGTCCCTAACTGAAGGGTCACAGGTGTGGGGATACAAAGTTATAGTCTTGAGTGCACAACTTCATGAACGGGCCCCGAGTGTGCCAGCTGGAGGGACCTGGGGGCAGGTGCAGCCACTGAGGGTGTTGTCTCCCATGCACAGGTGCAGCCAGTCAGCTTGCCTCTCTCCCCCACCTCGTTTATGTCTTGGCTCAAATATCACCTTCCCAGGAAGGTCCCTGAGCACTCCATTTAAAATTGCAACCCCTCCCCAACACTTCTTATTTCCCTTCCCTACTTTATTTTTCTACGTAGCACTTATTGCCACTTAATACGTTCTACAATTTGTTGATTATAGTATGTATTATCTTCCTCTTCCCACTAGAATGAAAACCTTGTGAGGGCAAGGATTGTGTCTGTCTTATCTGTTTGTCCCCAGAACGGTGCCTGGCACATGTTGGCTGCAATCAATATATTTTGAATACATGAAAGTATCTTTATACCTCTGTACCTTTGCTCAGGCTGTTCCATCTCCGCCGAATGCCTTTCCCCACAGGTGCCTAGAAAACTCCAGTGCACTCTCTCTGTGACCACCTCCAATGGCACTCCTGCTGAAAGCCTTCTCCAGCTCCCACCGCTAGAGCCAGTCCCCCTGGACGGCCACAGCCCAGGAAGTTGGTCCTTTGTCACCGACCACACACTGTCCCGTGTGCTGTGATGCCTGCATTGGACTACTTATCAAGGTGGGATGGAGATCCTCTGCTGGAGGGCAGACTGGTGTTGACTTGGTACTTTCTGCCAGAAGCCAGGCTCCCCTGCTGCCTGGGGGAGTGGGATGAGACAAACCCCGTAGAGCAGGAGACCCAGGGGAGAGAGTTCATCAGCCCCTTCCCGCAGCTCGTGGTTCCAGACATACCTTTGCAGTTCTTTGGGACGTTGCTCCTCTGGTTTCTGCTCCCATCCCCAGGACTTCCAACTCTGTACTCTATTTCAAATCCTCATCTTCAAACTGCTCTGCACTTCTCTTCAACCGGATCCCTCACCTCCCTCCAATCTAGCTCTAATTTAGTTCTGGGCCAGAGTCTAGATTCATGATGCTCAGTTGTAGAGGCTGCACACTGCACAGTTCAAAGAGGGAGTGTCCGTGTGGTGGTCTATGTGAACAGCACTCCCTAGAGCTCACACAATGAAAAATCAGCATGACCAGACCAGCAGACCTGCTGGACCCCCACTCCCAGGACCTCCTCGGTCAGCATTTCCGCTGAGTCAGCAGTCTTTGGGCCTTTCTGGGGGCTAAGTCCTGTTCTACTGGTGTCAGACTTCACCCACTCTGGGGCCCACAGCCTAGTTCCGTGGTTGGCAAACCGCGGCTCTTTGGCCCCTTGAGTGTGGCTCTTCCACAAAATACCACATGCGGGCGCGCACGTACAGTGCGATTGAAACTTCGTGGCCCATGCGCAAAAGTCGGTATTTTGTGGAAGAGCCACACTCAAGGGGCCAAAGAGCCGCGGTTTGCCGAGCCACAGTTTGCCAACCACTGGCCTAGCTGAATTGTCGGAAGAGAGAGAGGAAGGCTCAAAAAAGAAGGATCACCTGGTTCTGAGTCTTCCTGCCCCTCCTATGGGAGAGGCCAAGCCTGCAGGTGGGGATGGGGAATCCCAGCGGAGAGCAGCAGCTTCCATGAACCCGTAGCTGACCAGTTTCTGGGCCCTGTAAACTTGACCGAGAGACAAGAAGATCTGGTGTGCAAGGTACTTGGGAATCATTCCTGGGTCAGCAAAGACTTCTTGAGTTGTTTGATCACTCCTCATCATCTGGTATATCAACAAAGTGCCCCTGGTCAGACCCTCCCCCCACTTCCCACATCCACCACTCACGGCACTGGCTCAGCCCCACCTAGTTGCCTCTCTCCTCAAGACACACATCAATCAAGACAGCGCATCGGTTTCCCCATCTTCTCTTTGGCACAACACAGACTCAGGCCATAGTAACCATTACAATCACTTCATTCATGATTGTATCTGGTACCAGACACCATGGAGACAGTCAATATGCCCATTTTACAAATGAGCAAATAGAGGCTATGGAGGTTATGTGACTCAGCCCAATTTATAGTACATGACAGAGTTAGGATGTGAGCCCAGGCTTGTCTGGCACCGTGTCCCGCATTCCCAGCCACTCTGCTCTTCCACCTGCAGGGCCTCTGGACACTGAACACCTGGTTGAATAGCCATACAAACTGCCCAGCACCCAGGTGCAAGACAGGGACATTGGACGTGCCCAGTCAGAGGGCAGCCTGGGTAAAGTGTGACCCACAGGTGGGTGGGTTGGGTGGGAAGAACAAAACATGGAAGCCGGGGCCTCTCTTCTCCTGCCAGAAGCAAGCGCCTGAGCGGATTTCTTGCTGAGCTGAAGTCAGGCCAAATCGGCTTCCTCACAGGTGTTAGGTTGCTCCTGTTGGCTGGAAATTGGACCGTGGTTGATTTAAAATCCCGACACCTGTGTCCATCACCCCAGCCTCCACCATGATTACCGTCCCTATAAAGTTCCTAATCCCTGTACTTATGCCGCGTCCTTACCCTCTGACGGGCCGGACCTACGTGAGCCGGGAGATTGGGTTATTATGTAGAAGAGTTATAATAAGAAATATGACTGCAAAAGCCAAGTCAGTTGAAATTGGACTATAATTAAATGCTTAGAAAATTCTATGCTTGGCTCATTTTAAAATCAAGTGCTTCTTTGTAGCAATTTCCTTTCTTTAATTACAATTTCCTGTCTAGTTTGACATTTACAATGCAATCTTGGGGGACATGTTTGTGATTTATTATTCCTGGTCCTATCAGGATATCACTGTGCAGAAATGAGTTTATAAAATAAGAGCTCAAATTATTATGGCCTTTGACCAATAAAGCAGGCTCATAATTTCAGGCCCGAGAGAAGATTACCATTTTTGACAACCCAAGGCAGAAATACTGGAGAGGGGGAGGGCACCGTTTAGGAATTCGCTCCATGTTCAAAAACATTGCATGGCCTCCTCAGGGAAGGCTGGCTTTGGAAGCAGGAGAATATATTAGTAACCCCTCAAATATAAACAGCTTTGAAGAACTTTCACTGTCATCAAGTCATATCATTCCTGGAGGTAGACAGCCAGGCCGCATTATCCCCATCTTACAAATGGGGAAACTGATGCCTAGAGACATTAAGTGACTTGCTCAAGGTCACAAAGCCTATTAAGAGGGGTCTTAGAAACAACACCCAATCTGACCTAGTGAGTCCTTTCCCAACAATACAGCAGCCACCCCAAGGCCCGAGAATGACCCAGAACATGCCCTCAGGGGGCTTCTGA
This sequence comes from Myotis brandtii, assembly GCF_000412655.1. Classification (NCBI taxonomy): domain Eukaryota; kingdom Metazoa; phylum Chordata; class Mammalia; order Chiroptera; family Vespertilionidae; genus Myotis; species Myotis brandtii. The sequence continues at coordinate 1,162,338 of NW_005366171.1, forward strand.
GGGGGAGGAGTCTTCTGCTTCCGGTGGGAGGAGCTTTGACCAACCCCCAGAGCAGCACATGCCCATGACCCACACGTGGATAACCAACAGCTGCTGCTGGGACTGTGGCCCCAGCTCCTGAAAGAGATGCCATCATTTTCTTTTTTCTTTTTCCTTTTTCCTTTCATCTCAAGGTCTTACCTAGAAATTTGGGCGTATCATGCACTTACTGGCCTGCATCATGCCTTCTTACTCCTGGGCTGCAAAGTGAGACCTCCAAGCCCAGTGCTAAGGGTTACCTTTGTGTGCACATGTGGACGTACAATGTGCCTGAACATCTGTATATGTTTGGGGGGTGTTGTGTGGACACCTGTACACATAAGTGGTGCGTGCATGTGCCAAGGATAGTAGTTACATGGATGCTTGTGCAAAAGTCACCCCAGTCCATAGACATAGCCTACAGAGCAGAAGGCCAAAGTGGATGCACGAAGTAATATGCACGAAAGTCAGTTCCAGTCCCTGTGGGAAGGCCTTGCAAAAAATGGGAAGGACAGAGGGAACCTAGGTCCCCTGGGGGCTGTCTGTGGACCCTTCATCCTTCTGAATCCTAGAACTTCCTGTGGTGAAGGCTCCCATCACCCCAGTACCCAGCTTAGAATTGGGGGTTGACTTGTGGTCATGTCACGTGTACCCACTGGCCCCGCTCTGAGGCTGGAGAGTCTCTGGGGGGTGAGCATCCACTATCCCACTCCCTTCCAGAATGCCAGCTAGTCCCGTGCCCTGGTCAGGAAGGGAGTGATGCCACCTGGTGATTGGGAGCGCAGGAGGTAGAGCAGGCTTGGGAGTTGGTGATGAGTCTAGGTGTTGTGGACATGGTGAGTCAGAGGGGGACACCCGAGGAGAGGTCTAGGTCTCCAGGTGGTTGCATGTACAGGTCTGGAGCCTGGAGAGGAAGTCTGAGCTGGGTGGGTGGTTTCTGGCCCTCTGACCCCTCAACACCTGCCCTGTGGTTGTGGTTTTCAGGCTCCATGTCCCTCCCCAGCGTTGACTATGGCTGGGCAGCCAGGATCAGAACAGATCAGGGTGCAGGGGGCAGCCCCCGAGGTAGGCTGAGGCGGTCAGTCCGTGGCCAACATGGCTCCCAACAGCTGGTTGAAATGGGGTTGGTGGAACTGTTGGCCTGGGTTTGCCCAAAGATAGTTTGGGGCCCAGAGCAGGGCTTTGGGGAGCTCTCTCCTGCCCCTGTGTGGATCCCCTTCGGGGTGGAAGTTGGGCTTCTGCCTTGTCTCACTTGAAAGGAGCCGTTATAGGAGGTAAATTCCCGTCTCTGGCTTTTGGTCTCAGATTAAGTCTGTCCAGAGACTCATTTGTTGCCTGTGAAAATCCCTTTATTACTTCAAAACAACTTTAAAGCAGAATGCATTACGATTTTTGAAGAAAGAAAAAAGAAACATATCCTTACACCAGAAAGCTGGTTATCAAATTCAAATGGATGGGCCAAAGCAATCCTCTTACAGAGCCTCCCCCACTTCCAACCAGGAGGTGGGGAAGGGCTCGGGCCCACCCTCAGCGGCCTGAGGCCTCACTGGACACTGAGCAAAGGGCTGCTCTCCTGAGGGCCAGGGCAGGACTGGCCTCGCCTGGGCCGATCCTCACTCGCTTCCCTCCCCCACGTGCATTGATGCGTTCACAGCAACACACACGCACATGCATGCACTGGCCCCTCCCTTCTACAGTTACTTTTGGAACCATTATGTTGTTCAGGGAGGCAGCCTAGAAGCCCATTTCATCCACATTGTTCAAAGAAAGAAAGCGTAAGCCCAGACAGGGGAAGTGACCTTTTCAAGGTCAACCAGGACCAGATCTGAGGTCTTCGTCTTCCAAGGTTAGGACCCTCCCCTTAGAACTTCCCCGACCTCCAAGCATAGGTCTGAAGCTCCTCCACGGTTTCTGACTCCAGGAGGAAGGCTAATCCAGGCCCGGGTGGTCCTGGGACCCCAGCTTCTCCCTCAGTGGGTCTGTGATGCCTCCTGCCCTACCAGGCCCGAAGAGACAAAGAGGTAGACCAAGTTAATGCTGCTGCTCTACCCACCACCCCATCCCTCTCCTGCACTGGTCCCTCCTAGCCCCAGGACCAAACAGACAGAAAGACCTATACGGGAGGAGATGGTTTCCAGAACTTATAGAGATTTATCCATCCATTCATCCATCCTTCCATCCACCCAACAAGTTCACCGATGCTGAAGCTACAGCGGAGAGTAAGGCAGCTACAGTTCGGCCCTCAAGTCGCTTGTAAATACAGACAAAATAATAGTCACGGTAACCCAAACTGTTAAGTATTGTGACGGGAAATGCACAGGGAGCTGGGGGAGCACAGCTGGGGAGGAAGACCTCCTGAGCTGTGACAGATGGAAGAACTAGCCATGTGTTCCTGGGGAGGAAGGAGGTTGAACAATGCCTGCCTAGGTTTTCTCCAAATGTTTGGTTGGGGATCCAAAATGGCGGGGAGAGTGGAGGCCCAGGACTCTGTTAGTGCCCACAGAGTCTTTGGGAAGCCCTGGCCTGGAGCTCACAAGCCCTGACTCCACTGTACACCCGTTGCAATTCCACCGCTGCACATCACCAATAGGGGCCCTGCTCTAAGCACTGTTTAAAATACAACTACCTCTGGCAGGAAAACTCTAGAGCTGTGTGCCACACCTTAGACTAAATGCTTTAGGGCAGCAGTTCTCAACCTGTGGGTCGCGACCCCTTTGGGGGTCAAACGACCCTTTCACAGGGGTCGCCTAAGACCATCGGAAAACACATATATAATTACATATTGTTTTTGTGATTAATCACTATGCTTTAATTATGTTCAATTTGTAACAATGAAATTGGGGGTCACCACAACATGAGGAACTGTATTAAAGGGTCGCGGCATTAGGAAGGTTGAGAACCACTGCTTTAGGGAATATCATTTCCCTTGAAGGTAATGACTAGGGACAAATTGCTCAGGGTGCAAGCAATGGCACATTCTCTTATTTTTCTAACACAGATTAAATCTGGTACCAGCCCTGGGTTGGTGAGAGGTCCAATCCCAGTCATTTGCAGGGAGCTCTCTCTTCCCTTCCTTTTTATTTTGCAAGAACTTCAGGGGTTACACATCCCAGGGAACCAGAGAGGCCCTCATCCCCAGACATGGCTGCCTTTGCTCCTGACCTGGCCATTCAAAGACAGGTCCCCCTGCCTGGACCTGCTCCCAAGACCTTGGAGCCTGGTTCTCAGCTTCCAGTGGCTCCTCCAGTGGACCAGAAGCACCATCTCCAGGGCTCTCTTGGGGCCTGAGGATGTGCCCTGTGGACTAGACCACTTGGAGTCCTCCTACCTGAGGCTCATAAATTGGCCTACTGGCCTGGGATCCCCTTTGGCCACCCAAGGTCTTGGTTGCTGGCAAGCCCAGCACTGTGCACCCTCACTGGCCACTGGGAAGTGCCCGGCAGCCTGCACTCACTTCATTCTCCTGCCAAAGGCCCTGCCAGCCTCTTGATTCCCCACAGGCTGACGCAGCTCTGTGACAATTCAGAAACTGTGCATTCAGTGGGAAGAACAGGCCTGATTAAGAAATTTGCGCTAACGAACTGTGCTTAATTGGATTTGGGGAAGGACACAAAATGGGCTGCTTGACATTCCAGGGTCCTCGGCAAAGTCCTGGAGCCTCCCTGGCCCCTCCCTGCAAGGCTGGCCGTAACCCCAGCCCCTTCACCCGCAACAGCACCCCAGCCTTCGGCCTCTCAGCCTAGGAACGGAGAAGTTATCTGCCTAATCAGACTAATTAGCACTGGGGACACAAAGTCATCATCTACAAAGAATGCAAATGCCAGTTTTACAAAATGAAAGCGCCATATGTGCAGTAATTAGCAAACCACGGGCACATTTTATAAATCATATTTATTAGTTTGTAAACAAATCAAGCTCTAAATGAAATGAAAGATGCCATTAACTGCGACTGCAGCCGTGGCAGGGCTGAGCAGGCCTGGAATTGGGTGACTGGGGGTACAGGGTAGAAGCTGACCCAGAAGCTCTGCCTGGGAACCCACCAATCTCCACCTAACCTATCTCCCCCCCACCCCCAGGACCCCGGGTGTGGGAGGCAGGGGTCTAGGCCTTGGTTAGCCAAGATCCATGGCCCACTTGTCCTCCCACCAAGACAGAGCCCCTGGTGGACTGCCTACCTGCCCAGTATCCCATGACTCTAGGCTGGTTACTCAGACTAGGATTTAAACAAATGATTGTACTCACTATGATGACAGATAGCATCTGAGCCTCGGCTCAGCACCAGGCCCCTCTTTCCTTAATTGTGGAACCATGGGCCTCGTTGCCCACTTATGCTTCTGTCTCAATTGAAGGAACTTTATACACTGACCAAGCCTACTGCCCTGCTTCCCAGCCTCTGCTGTCCTTGGAGAAGAGCTTGAGGCAACGGGGGCTTCTCCAGGTTGGTTCTGTTCTGTGCTGCACTAATGTGTTCTCCCATCAATCCGGCTGACGGGAGAGGTCCTGCCTTGCACTCAGCCCTCCACTGGGCACTCAAAGTGTTGAAATGGAAATATAAGGGTAAGTCTAAGCTTCCCAGGTGCACCACCTCCACAACAAGGTGGATATGTGACTAAAGTCATTGCACAAACGGACACAAGCTGGGCCCAGCACTCTTCTTATCCAGATTTTCTGAAGAGAGATGGAGGGATTGTCAACTTCAGGATGATGTAGTTGGTTCGCGCTTTGATCACCTGATCTGGTCTATACAAGGAGCAATGACAGTAGATTATATAAAGTGAAACCTAAAAGTTCATAGGCAGGTTCAAAGTAAGATTAATATCTCCATAAACCAGAAATGGAATAGAAATCTAAAATGGCAAATGGAACTGAAGCCATAATTTTGCTGAGTTCTGGGTCAATAGTTTACACGCCACTACATCCAAGAAGAAGGAACTGCAAACTACCACTATAAGACCTGCTTCTGGGCAGGAATGGGTGAAAACAGGGAGAGAGAGGTAAAAGGAGGAGGAGCAGACAAAGGAGGAGGAAGAAAGAGAGGGAGAAAAGAAATCCCCACTTAAAATGAGTTAGCAAACAAATATTCCAAGATATATGAAAATACTTTTTGTAAAAAAATCAGCACTCCAAATGGAAATTCACACAGGATTAAAATTAATTTGATAGAAGAGTCTGATCTAGACTTTAAAATAGGTATATTTAGAAGTTCAAAAAGATAACGGTAGAAGTCTGATAAATAGAAACAAAATATTGCAAAATAAGAACAGGCATAAATAACAAGAGGATATGAAAAAGAACCAATTAGAAATCTGGAAAAAGAAGATAAAGTCATTGAAATTCAGGGTTTAATAGATAAAATAAACTCCAGCCCTGGGCTGGAGAACCAGAAAATTAAGTTGGAATATAGAATTATAAAATTCACCCAAAAGAATATATATATAATCTAAATTAGTAGAGAGAAAAAAAGGGTAATAAAAAGAACTCAATAAATCCAATTGAATGTAGGAAAGTAAAAGAAACAGAAAAATATATGGTAAAATTTTTAAAATATGTTATAAAGTTCAAGTTTATCAGTAATCACAATAAATTCAAATGGGTTAAATCCACTTATTCTGAGATATTTTCAGATTAGATTTTTTAAATCCATTATAAGTTTGTTTATAAGAGACATAATAACGAAAGCATAATTATGTAGAAAGCTTGATAGTAAAAGGATAGGAAAACATTATCATAAATGCTAACAAAAAGAAATAGCAATATTGATAGCAAGTGAAAAGACTTTAAGACATAAAAACAGCCTTGAGGTTTAAAGGAGGTGAATGTTTACTGATAAGAGGAAAAATTAATAGAAATCTATATCAATGCTGAACCTTACTGTTATTAATAACCTTAAAAAATCACAGAATTATGAGGAAAAAATGACAGGATAGTAAGCAAAATTACACAGCAAAACTTGACAGAATTGTGCTAGAAATGGATAGACCTATAATCATAATGGCACATCTTTACATTACTTTTCCAGAAATTGATGGAACAAGACAAAAAATTAGCAAGAGCACAGACAGTTGAACACATATGATTGAACTACACAATTAACCGTTGCTTAATGTACATATGTAAAACCCTGCATCCAGTAATTAAAGAGCACACTTTATTTTCAAGTACACATGGAACATTAACAAAATTGACTATATAATAGGCCACAAAGGAAGTCTTAACAGATACTAAAATTTTGATATAATTAATGACACATTCTATGACTCCAGTGCAATAAAATTAGAAAACAATAAAAAAAAAAGTTAGGCCCAAAAAAACCTCATTCATTTTCTTTGTTGTAGTGTACTATACTATATGTATACAAGAGTATACCTACAATACATAGGGTTCAAAGAAATAAAATAAACATCTGTGTAACCATCACTCATTTAAAAATAGTATATTTCCAGAATCTCAGAAATCTGTACATTCCTCTGCACTTGCATTCTCTTCCTTCTCCCTAAAGATAACCACCATCTGGACTGATATTTTGTGTGTGTGTGCATTTTCTTATGGTTTTACTACTCATGTATGCATTCCTTAAAAATATTGACTAGCTTGTCTGTTTCTGATCTTTATGGTAATAGACTCATACTATCTGTACTCTGCCTGATGTCTAACCATGTGCTGGGCAAAGGGAATGTAGACATGGATCCTGCCATCAAAATGATCATCTCTCTCTCTCTCTCCCATTTTTTTTTTTTTTGAGGCAACCAAAATTTTTGGTTGCCTTGTCTCAGCAAGGCTTAAAAAAAAAAGAAAAGAAGAAAAAAAACAACCAATCACACCTGGCTATGGGGGGGGGGGGCGGGGAATTATGACACAGTCTGGAGTAAGCTATGGGAGCACAGAGAAGGGGTATCATCACCATCAGACTGTGAAAAGAAGAGACTTCTTAGAGGAGTTGCCATATGAGAGGAGCCCTGCCGTGGCTCAGGTACTCCGTGATGCCCTTTCTTCTTTCCTCTTCACAAGACTCTGCCAGGCAGATATTAGCATGACCCTCAATGTACAGATGAGGAAACTGAAGCCCAGAGAGGCAAATTGAGTTGCCCAAGGCCCCTAGTAGGTAAGTGGGGGATCAAAGTGCAGGTCTAATCAGAATCAGGTGCTTTAGCCCTTTTCAGGACAGTCTTTTTTTTTTTTTTTTTTTGAGAGGAAGGGAGAGGGAGAGAGAGAGATAGAAACATCAATGATGAGAGAGAATCACTGCTTAGCTGCCCCCACACTGGGGATTGAGCCCACAACAAGGGCATGTGCCCCAACTGGGAATCAAGCCGTGATCTCCCATTTCACAGGTTGACACTCAACCACCAAGTCATGCCGGTTGGGCTCAGGAAAGTCTTCAGGAGGCAGACAGCCTGGAGTGGTAGGAGCATGGGACTCTTTGGAGAAGATGCTGAGCTCAGATCTTCCTGGACTCCAGAAAGGGTAGACCAGAAGCCCAGCTTTACAGGGCGTGCACAAACCCCTCCCTCTTGGGCCTGAGTTCCTAGGGGCCCATACAGCTGATGGTGACACCCAGAAAAGACTGATAGCAATGTGCGGGGAGAGGGCTGGAGAAGTGGGCAGCTCAGGGGGAGGGGGGTGTTAATGCTGCTCCCTTATGAAGGACATTTTTCAATGAGCCAGTAACTGGAGGCCCTGAGAGTGTGTTCTGTCTCAGCAATGCTGCAATCAGAGGATATGAACTGGCGGTGAGAAAGCCATCAGGGGCTGGCTATTCCCAAACTCTTGGAAGGCACAGAGCTAGATTTAATAAAAGGGGAAAATGGAACATTTTCATTAGCACCAAGTTTTCCATTTAATTTGGACTTTTGCAAAATAAGTGGCCTAATTACTGCCATGATTTGAGCTTCTCAATAGCATTTTCCTCTAAGAAGTTGCAGGCTCCACAGGACTCTGTTCTCCAGAGCTTGCCCCCGAGGCACAGTCCCTCCTGCCCCTTCCCCAGAAGTAGGAAGGCTTCAGAGGCCGAGGGAGAGGCAGGGCAAGCCGCAGGCTGGGAGCACAGGTCTGCTGGTTCACCGGACTCACATGGCCCTCCTCTGCCCTCAGCCCTGGCAGCCAGTGGGGAAGCTGCCATTCAGGGGCCAGGCACCCTCAGTACCAGCCTGGACTGTGTCTGAGCCTTGACCCGAGTCTCGGCTCAGGGCCTGGGAGTGGGCCGAGCTGGACTGAATTGACAAAATCTTCTCCCCAGTGTTTTGCTTTTGGTGCTGCTCACCCCAGGCCTCTGTTCTTGGCCTATAAAAATGACCGCAGCCCAGCAGTCTCAGCCTGCAGGCCCCTTTCAGGTATCCAACAATCCTGGCCAGGTGGAGGAGGAGGCAGCGTAGGCCCTGGGCCGCACAGTGCTGGGCCAGGACCCTCCAGCACCCTTGCTATCCCCACCCTGTATGGAGCCTGGATGCCTAGGGCGGGAGCCTCTTCCTTTATCTCCTTTCAGCCCTCCCCCAACTCCCCCACAAAGAGGCCTTCAGCTTTTCCCCTCTGCGCTTGAAGAGAATCAGGGATTAAAGAAACGGAGCAAGAAATTGCCAGAAACTAGCTTGGCAGACGATCAGATAGAGTGATGGAAGGAAGGGCCCCTTCCCTGCAAGAACAGCTGGAACATCAGCCTGTGGGGGCCCGGGAGAGACAGGGCATCCCAGTGGGCAGGGTCTGGGCACCGGATCTGCACCGTGCCAGAGACCAGGGCACTTCTCCACCACCCTGACCTTGACCCAAGTCCTCTTTTTTCCCAGAGAGCCTGTCCCATGAAGGCCTCATTGCTGGCCTTTGTTCTAGCAGCATCTCTCCTCCATTCTTCTCCTCCTGCCCCGGGAAAGCAAACCTGCCCTGGCCCCTCTCCAGGCCTAGCCCAGCTGCCCTAACACCGCCCAGGGTCTGCCCCTCGTTTCTAGTGTCCAGGCCCTGCCTTAGCCTCAGCACCCCAGTCTGGCTCCCCCTCTCTGAAGGAGAGCGAGGCTACCTCAAGTCCTTCAGGAAGAGCAGCTAGAGGCATGTGGGACACACCCAAAGCCACAATATAACTGAGATGGTGGTAAAACAAGGTAAGATGTTTTTCTTGGGAGCTGTGGGGTCCCTTTGGACCTATAGCCCTCCCCAATACCCAAAGGAAAGTTTATTGTATTGGCAATTTCTTAAGCCACACCCTTGGTAGGGGCTCGGGTGGTGGGGGTTGGGGGACACAGAGGGGAGTCCCTATTCTCTATAAAGATCTGTGGCCCCAGTTCTCATGGAACTTTCAGGCCAGTGGCAAAGAGGTAGGTGACATCCTCCCTGTTTCTCAATGAAGAGACTGAGCCTCAGGCTTTGGGTGAGGTGCCCAGAGTTGTCCAGCTGGGAAGTGCTAGAGATGGGATTCGCACTGAGACCCTTAAGGGCAGGGCCTATGTTTGTTTGGTGTAACTATAATTTTAAATACAACAAAGTGTGCAACTCAATGTTTTATTTTGTTTTTACATTTGTGTAAATGCATGTAACCATCACCCAATTCAAGGCCTAGAAGATTTCCAGCATTCCAGAAGGTTCCTTTGTGCCCCCTTTCCAGTTGGTACACTTTCCCAAAGGTCACCTCTATACTGTTGCAAGGAGAAAGGACTGGTTGGCCCAGCAGGGCTCCCCCTTGGGGCCTATGACGCACCCCTTGCTGGAAAGATGGCTCAGCCTAGCACCAGACTGGCACATAGGAGGCAACCCTGGTGCTTTGGGGAGTGAAAAGATTTAATACTGTCAGGACCACAGGTGTTAGCAGGGATAATCCCAGCCTCCCTTCCTCCCCCAGCCCTGCTGCCTCTCAGCCCACAGTGAGATACTGAGGCTCTGAGCCAAGGTTTTGGTGGGAGCTGTGGGGATGGGATTTCACCTGCGGCAGGACCAGGCCTGGCCCACCAACCCCTTCTAGGAATATACCCGCCTCGAGACTCAGCGAGGAGGTTGGGTGGGGTGAGGGCTAAGACTCTGGAGCCCTGCCAGAGGCTTCCTTCGCCCCTTATGGCAGCACCTCACCTCGCTCTGTAGTTGCCTTAAGGTGGGGACTCGGTGACTGTCATCCACAGAATGGACACTGTCAGGAAGCAAGACCCGCCCCAACAGGCCTTTTGGGGGAGGCCCTGAGTCTCCTGGACCCGCCTTCATCCCACCCACCCAACAGCCACTGGCCAGGAAGGAACCACTCGGGTAGATCCTCCGTGACCCCAGCCTGTCTCTTTGTCTCTGAGCCAGGTCAGCCAGTTCAGCACTAAAGCTGCTGGGGGTGTCGAAGGAGACATAAAAAACTTTAGAGACTTTTAATTTGTCAGCACGGCCTCTCCCGGCGGCCAGCAGGTTGAGCATTTGTGCAGAAGGGCAGCCTCAATAAAGGCTTATTGTTCCTCCTCTGAGTCACCATTCGGTGACTCTTTTCTTAAATGAGACAAAGGGAGCCCAGGCCTGGGGGAGCTGGGCCCAGAAGTAGACGGCATCCCCCACTCAGTCCTCCACTGCAATCCCAGAGCCAGGCCCTGGGGGTGGGGCCCAACTCTGCCTCCACCTGGACTGCACCCACAGGAGAGTGCAAGGGGGGGGCGCTGCTCCCAGGGACTCGCTCCAACAGGGACTCAGGGGGACCAGGAGGCAGGACTCCGACAGGGAAGGGCCCAGAAGTCCTGCCACAGGGGCGCTGCTCAGCCAGGAGAGGAGGAGCCACAGGGACACCAGGAAGAGCCTCATTTTCAGAGTCCTCTCTCCCTGCAAAAAAAGCGCCAAGATTTGCAGAATAGAGATGACTTTTGTGGGAATGGACTGACTGGGAGGGAGCACACAGGAGCCTTCTGGGGTGCTGGAAATCTTCCAGGCTTTTAATTGGGTGATGGTGACGTGGCTGGGAGGTCGGGGTTATCCCAGGAAAGATTTCCAACAGCAAGCGAGGCCACCTCAGAGGGGGTAAGCTCCCCACCACAGGAGGTGTGTGAGCAGAGGCAAGAAGCCCCCCTGCCAGAAGGGTGCCCAGGATGAGGGCTGCGCTCTGGCCGAGGATGTCACTTCTAGTGCCCAAATGCCCAGACTCAGGGTTCCCAAGCGGCCCTTTTGGCCAGGCAGAGAGTGATGGTGACCCCTCCGGAGGCACCTGAGAGAGCCACCCGGTGCTGCACACCTGGGAGCCAGGTATCGCATGCCCTTGGGGAATGCAGACTGAAAGGTGGCACCATGTCCCACGACACCCCTTGCTGGGAGCACCTGGCACCATATCCCACAGGCAGCACTGCACAGGGGCCCAGGAGGGAACCTGAAGGGTTTGTCTGTCCCGGCCTCCCTCACCCACCACGAGGCATGAGACCTGTGGGCGCCCTGGCGGATGGGGACATCCTTTATCCCTGTCCATTGCCTCCTGTGGACACTCTATCTGCTTCACTGCCCAGGACATTACGGCTTTGGGACATGGTGCAGACAACGGTTTCTGAACTAATGGCATTTTAGGCTACGAGGCTGCTGGCAGGGGGCGCGGGGCAGGGGCACCGTGGACAGTTGTGTAGGTTGTTCACTACACCAGGGCTAAAGGGGTAAATGAGGGCTGCAACCTAGGCTTTGCTGCCTGCCCCTGTCTGGAGGAAGGGGGCCTTTACTGCCAATATAGACAGAGGCACTGGAAGGGCTAGTGGAGACCTTGGAGGGCCGGGGCATTACTAGCCAAGGTGCAGCCACCTGGTCCATGAGGATGAGACTTGCCACTGTTGAGCTCTTTCCTCTCCAGGACACTCTGGTCAAGGGTCACATTTGGGAGGCTTTGGGGACAGTTCCAGACCAGCTGTGGTGCACACAGGTGACCTGGGGCCTTTCCTGGGATTGGCAGCAAGAACTGTCCCTGCGACTTTTAGGTCTGCACGCAAGGCTTCAGCCCCGGTTACCTCAGGAGTGCTACCCCGGCGCTCCCACCTCCGACATCTCTCTTCCTGGGGTAATTGGATTGGGGAAAGGGAGTGTTATTTACTAGTCGCGGGGACCTGTTCCTCTCAGGCCCACCCCCCCCTTTTCTCCGCCTTGCCAAAGAACAAAGATTGGGGATGAAATAAATTTGATAATAACCAATAAGGACCCCCAGAGAAAAGGAAGCAGCTTTTATTAAAACTTCTTCCAAGACCTTTTGTGTGGAGTCTCTGAGGCTCTCTGGGCGCAGCCTTCACAGACCTGGCTCTGCTCCCTCGGTGAGAGGAGCCCCCAGTGTGGCCCTGATGGTCACCCCTGCCAGCACCCCATCATCACTCGGGCCCTTGTCCTCCCCATGGCGGTCCTGGGTGGACTCCTCTTTGAAAGGCAGTCAGATCCACAGGAAAGACTCTGCTGTGGGCTGCCTGGCTCTGCGCTTTGGGCAGAGGGGTCCTCCTTGGCCAGGCCAGGGCTCCCGGCCCTGGGGCTGCCGGGCCCCAGCTCCAGAGGCAACAAGTCCAGGCTGGGGGCCTGCTGCCATTCATCCCCGGAGTCGTCTCTCCAGGTTGAGTATGGCACGATTTAGTGCTCCCATTCCTCCGTTCCTGCTCTGCATGACAAATTGTTTTAATAAACATAAACCGGGTAATAATAAAGTCATAATAAGCCCGCGACTCACCTTATATCACTGCAGTTAAATCCTCCCATAAGCCGGCGCTGGTTACAATGACAATTACGGCCGGGCCAATCCGCAGGCAGGCCCGCGCGCAGACAGATTTAATATCGTTTGTAAATATGATTAGTGGGCTGTCATGTTATTGCAGGCTGCTATTTACATTTCTCTCCGGGGTTATACACTCCGCCAAATCAACATTAAGGAGTGGGCCTCTCTTTCCTCCTTAAATCATACATTCCCTCTGCCTGCGCCAATCCCGCTTAATGAAGAAAGGGGACCGACGGCAGGCGCTGGGCAGAGGGGAGGCGCGCCTCGGCATTTTCCTGAAGACAGATGGGCACAGGGCGCCCAGAGAAAGCTCCGCCCGGAAACTCCGGTGGGTGCAGGGGCCCTGCCTGCCTGCCGCAGCCCCCTCCCCCCCCCCCCCCCCCCCCCCCCCCCCCCCCCCCCCTCTCTCTCCCTCCCCCTCAGGCTGGCCCTGCTGGGGCCCCATCTACCTCCCCTCTCCTCTCCTGTTCTTCCTTTCCCATTTTACCTTCCCTCCCCCGCAGCCCCTGCCCCGCTCTCTGCCTGCTCGCTTATGAAAAATGTTCAAATAATGAATGGTTGTTGTTTACAGAAGTAATTTCATGCTACATTTCCATTATTGCCTGGATTTGTTTAGCTTCGTACGCTACCCCGTTGCCGACGATGAACTTTTAAGGAAATATTGCTCGCGCTTCCCGCTCTGCTGTTCCGCCTCTAATGGAAACCGCTTGCATTTGAGACATATTGTGACACTTCATCGCTGTGTGCAAATAAGCAGCCTTAAACGGCTAGGGCCAATTAATCATTGTTGCAAAGGCTGATCGGCCCCGGGTACACCAGTATCCACCCCGCTGGGGGCCAGAATGGGTGGGAAAGAGTTAAATCACTGGTGTGGCGGGTGCAGGGGTCCGAGGGTGCCAGGAACCACTGTTGCACTTTCCAGATCGTCCTGAACCACCGGAGACGACACAGGTGCCTTCCTCTCTCGTCTTCAACATAGTTTAGTGTGAGGCCCTAGGCTGCAGCGTTCGGAATGGCAAGGGTAAGGAAGAACAGAAGAAAGCATGAGTAAATGCCATACACCTCCTATGCCTTCTTAAAGACAGCCCTGGAGACCAGATTTCATATTCTTGAGATGGCCAAGGTCACCGCTATGTTTGGAAGTGGAATGTATGGGTGCACTCAGGCAGGGGTGGCTGGTAGTCCCTGCACAGACGCCCGGCTTTGTGGTTTCCGAGCCTTGGAGTTGGATGCACGTGGTATCTCTAAGGCACCGAGGTATCTGTCCATAGCACCCTCACTTCCTCCTGCTGTTCCTGGTGTTTGGTGAGCTTGGAGGCCAGGACATCAATTTTGGAGCATGAAGACTAGCAGACCAAATTTTATGAATTATTTGTGAAAGATGAAATAGACTTTGGCTGAGCGTGTGGGAGCTCTCCTCAAAGTAAGGTGTGGGAGGTGTAAGCTGTGGGACTCTGTTTCCTTTTTGCTTCTCAAGTGAGCTGGGCGGAGGCTGTGAGAAGCTACATGCTTACCAGTATACAGAAGCACACTCATAAATTTGGTCAACAAATACCATATAGTAGGCACCTGCTGTATACCAGGCACTGCTCTGGGCACACAGAGCACAGAGTCTCCTTCCTTCTCTGCGGAGAGGATGTTTGAGCCGAGATAACACCCTCCTCCCCTCGGTGCATAAATGGGCATCCTGACAGAGCCAAGAGCACGCACACCTGTGTGCATTTTCTTCTTCATTAATGACTCCTGAGTGGGATAATTTCTCCTCATAATGGCCGATACTTGCCAAACTTTGTATAACAAATATTTATCATTTTAATAAAGAGATAAACATATAGTATTTTTTAATGCCAGAGGAGATTTAGGAAAGATTTTCACCCCAAAGGGTTAAAATTATAAAGTGGGTGCTTATATGGCCACACATTCTATTAGCTGAGAAATTTAAGTGATGCATTAGAGTTGAATGTGTGTGTGCATGTGTGTGTGTAAGGGGCGGGGGCAGAGATGGTAAGGGCAAGATGACAAGCCCCAGGTCCCAAGACAATGTGAAACGGACCACAGGTCCTAGGGCCGTGTGCTCAGCAGGCTTGTCAGCCAGCGCAGAGATTAAGCCTGGGACCGTGGCCAGAGAACCATCTCGTCCCCAGCAGCACAGAGGAAGTGTGAGACATAATGAAAAGGAGTCGCTCAGCACTGAAAGTGGAAAACGGTATTGATTTTCCAGTGCTTGGTTGCTCAGGGGAGCTCATCAGGTACAGCCTCACAGCCTCGTCCTCCACCTGGAAGGCCTGCAGGGTCTGTGGTGCCCCCTGCCTGTCTTACTGCTCTGCTCCATAGAGGCCAGCTCTCCAGCCCAACCTCTGCAAACCCCATGGAGTGAGGGCTTCACCGTCTGTCCCAGGGGCCCAGCTCAGAGAGGAGAAAAGCAGGAGACGAGGGGGCAGAAGAGGCCTTGGAGGGCACGGCTCTTGGCTCTGGTATGTGTGTGAGCAGAGGTCAGACCACTACCCCAGCTCTGGATCCCTACCCTTGCCAGTCACTGCTGCCTCTGGACACCCAGGTGAGCCCCAAGCATGGGACCCCGTTTCTACAGGAATCTAGAGCAATGAAGAGAAAGAGGGAGCTCGACCCAGGAGCAAGAAGCAGGCAATGGAAGCAGAAATTGTGGTGAATAACCCTGGATACAGGCCTCACAGAGCCTCATTCGCCCAGGTAGGGGTTACCATCTGTGGAAGTAGAAAGGGTGCACTGTTAAGAGAGGAGTCAGCCAGGTCTGGCCTGGTATCCTGGCTCCTTCACTTGCCAACTAGATGAAGATGAGGAGAGATGAAACTAGAGGGTCAGAGTGTTGAGGGTGTGAGATCAGGGTGCATAAAATGGGAGGAGGATGAGGTCAGAATCGTGCACTGAGTGAGGGTGGGGTCTGGGGGATGGGACTTCAGCAGGTGGCTCTGGGGTCACTGTGATGAGCTGTCCTGTCCCTTGTCCCACCCCTGTGTGCATTCATATATATTGGGGTGGTGTGTGTGCCAGGTACACATGGCATTTGTGTGCACATGTGTGCAATACGCCCTCTGTGGGTGCATGTTTGTGCTCACTTGCGGATGTGGCATATGTGTGAGTATTTTGTATAGGGTGAGTGTACGTATGTTATGTTTTATAAAACCTCAGAATGGGTCAAATATTGGAATCAGAATCTAGATACATGCCCCTCAACCCTATGACCAAATAGCCCAACCCATTTCCTGGTCATTTCTCAAGGCCAAAGAACTTGGAGAACGAAGTGGAGAGAGATGACCTCTGGTCCGTGTTAGTTTTAGAAGGACACATTCCCAGTTGGTGGGAATAGGGCAGGGGGCAGCTGGTAAAGAACAAACTCCCGAGTCTGGAATGTTCCCACCCTAAAGCTCTAGTGCCCTGGGAGCTAAGCTTCCCAAGCCCACACTCTCCTCCCGCCCATGTCAGCCTCCGGCTGAAGGCCACTGTCTCATCTCAGGGCCTCTGCTCCATGTCCCCCACCCACCCTGTGACAGCAGTCACAGTGACCTCACTAAGATGGAATGGAGGCACTCTGAGCAACGGGGAACCACTGAAAGCTTCAATGGCTCCCCATTGCCCACAGAATAAAGTGTGAAACTTACCAGAGCATTCTCAGGCCCTTCATGAACTGGCCCCTCCCCACCCTTCCTTCCTCTTAGACCTCCCCAGTGCCCACCTCCTTCTCAGCAGCCACTACTTCATGCCTCCAAGGCTTTGTGAGCAGAAGTGGGTTAAAAGTGTTGATAATGGGGCTGGGGAGCGGCCTCAGGTAGAATCACCCTCCTCCCTCCCTTTCTCCTCCCTCCTTCCCTCCCTCCCTCCCTCCCTTCCTTCCCTTGTGAGCAGATGTGGGTTAAAAGTGTTGGCTTCAAATACCAGTAGATAATGGGGGTGGGGAGCGGCCTCAGGTAGAATCACCCTCCCTCCCTCCTTTCCTCCCTTCCTCCCCCCTTCCTTCTTTCCTTTCTATCTTCCCTCCTTCCTCTCTCCCTTCCTTCCTCCCTCACTTCCTCCCTCCCTCCCTCTCTCCCTCCCTTCTTTCCTTCATTTCTTCCTTCCTTCCTTCCTTCCTTCCTTCCCTCCCTTCCTTCTTCCCTCACTCCCTCCCTCCCTCTCTCCCTTCCTCCCTTCTTTCCTTCATTTCTTTCTTCCTTCCTTCCTCCCTTAACTTAACAAATATTTATTAGTTGCTTCTAGGCCCTGAAGATATAAAGATGAATAGAACCAGGCAATGACCTCTGGGGGTCTGACTCAAGGGAGAGAGTCAGATTAACAGTGTCAGCCAGGCTGTAACTGAAAATACTAGTAATAGATGCTCAATAAATCTATGTTGAACAAATAAGTGAAAAAAATGAAATGTGTTATAATAGGTTATCAGAGAATAAGGCACAGTGAGAGAAAGGAAAAGAAACCTTTGCCCCTTCCTGGAGATTAGGAAAGACTTCACAAGGCAGGTGACAAGCTGGATGAACTCATCAAAGTTGAATAGGCACCTACAGGTGGCATCAGGGAAGAGCTTTAAGCAAATGACAGCACAGGCGAGGGAGGAATGGCAAAAACGAGCATCATCTGGGGCACAGCTGGGGCACAGGGCATGGGCAGGGGGTGACCGATGAGGCTGGGAGGGAGCCAGCTCCGGTCACAGAGGCCAGTGAGTGAGGGTTCCTCCTGTAGGGGAAGGGGCTCTTCCAACCAGTCAGGGGGTGATGACCATGCAGGGGCCTGGTGGAGAGGAGGCCTTTGGGTGCAGATCTGTGGCACCCAGTTGTCGAACAGAGGGCTGTGGTCTGGATGCAGTGGCCTGTGCTCAGAAGGCCCTGTGCTGAGGGTTTAATGCTCTGTGGTTGCTCTCTCGAAATTCGTATAACTTTATCTTTGAAGTTATGTTCTCTGTGTGAAGCCTAATGGAACAATGGAGCACGAGGCAGGCCTTGGAGCATACTCCTGCTTCCTCCACCTTCTTCGGGTGATTTCTCGGCCTGCTCCTATGCCTGGTGACCTGGGTGGAGGACCCCCTCGCTCTGCTGCCTCCTGACACTCCAGGCAGGATCAGGCACAGTGGCAGAGGGAGGCCTCCATTCCACAGCCACCCTCCACCCTGGTGGAAGGCCATGTACATGCCCCACAGCTTCTGGGGCAGGGTAAGGTGGTACATATGTCCCACAGTCAAGAGCCCCATGAGGGCCTCTCACCCATCCCCCCCTGCAGGGACAGGTTCTCATCCCAGAATTCCCCCTGCCTGGTTTATCAAGTGGCACATGTGGTATAAAGCAAGGCAGGCCCTTTCCTGACCTTCCCACCATTTGTTCTGGCTTCATCTTTGCAGCATGGCCACCATGGTGTGATCCATAGACAGCTATATCATTGTTGCTTATTGTAGACTAGAGGCCCGGTGCACGAAATTCATGCATGGGAGGGGGAGTCCCTTAGCCCAGCCTGCACCCTCTCCAATCTGGGACCACTGGCTCCTAACCACTCTCCTGCCTGCCTGACTGATGGCCCCTAACCACTCTACATGCTGGCCTGATCGCCCCCTAACTGTCCCCCTGCCAGGCTGATCGCCCCTAACTGCCTCTGCCTTGGCCCGTGCCACCGTGGCTTTGTCCGGAAGGAAGTCAGACGTCCGGAAGATGTCTGGTCAACTGGGTCTAATTAGCATATTACTCTTTTATTAGTATAGATTCCAGGGGGGTCTCCATGGCCCAGTTTCCATGGATCTGTGCCTGTCCATGGCTTAGGTTGCTATCAGGACCTTCACCAAGGTGCCTCCAGGAATTAAGAGTTGGAAGTTTGGCTCTGCTGCTTATTTCTGTGGGACCTTGGGCAAGTTACTTAACCTCTCCGAACATTAGACTCTTCTTCCGTAAAAGGAGGATAGTACCAGCTTTGTGGTATTGTTGTGAGGATTAAATGGAATAAACCTGAAAATTTGCTTTGTAGAGCATTTGACATTGGATGGGCTATTGAATAATAATACAGAGAACAATAATAATAACTGACACTTGTACTTACTTCATGCCAGGTGCCTTTCTCAGTGCTTTACTTGAATCAACTCATTCCACTCTCCACACCGCTTTGTAAGATAGGTCCTATTTCATGTCCATTTTATAGTTGAGGAAACTGAGGCCGAGAGAGATTAAGAACTTGCCTAAAATCACACAGCTGTTAAGTGGAAGAAGCAGGCTTATGAGCCCTAGTAGCCTGGCTCCAGGGCCTATGTTCATAACTACATTACTATTCTGCCTTATTTGTTCAAAATAAGTGCTCAATAAGATGAAAGTTGTTATTTATTTTTTTAAATTATGTTTCCTCACACATATGCACACACTTCTATACTTATCACCCCCAAAACCCCAGCCCCACCACCACAAACACACACACACACACACACACACACACACACACACACACACACACACACATCTTTTCTGGGCTTCTCAGCTGAGAACTCACCCCCCAGGGCAGCAGAAGATCAGGCCCCTGGGATTGCCTGGAAGGTCACTTCCTAACTGAGGACAGGCAGAGCCAGGCAGCTGCATCGCAAGGATGCCCCCTTCCCTCCCACCAGGCCAAACAAGGGCACACACAGAAGCCAGAAGCAGAGGAGTGGGTACCCACAGAACTACCCACAGAAGCCAGAAGCCAAGCCCCCTGAAAGTATGGAGTGGGCCCTGCTGTCATAGGAGGCCAGGCACAGGCAACCTGGTCTCCTGCCAGTGAGAACTGGGTGTCCTAGTTCCAGAAGGGGGAGTGAGAACAGCCTAAGCCAGTGATGGTGAACCTTTTGAGCTCGGCATGTCAGCATTTTGAAAAACCCTAACTTAACTCTGGTGCCATGTCACATATAGAAATTTTTTGATATTTGCAACCATAGTAAAACAAAGACTTATATTTTTGATATTTATTTTATATATTTAAATGCCATTTAACAAAGAAAAATCAACCAAAAAAATGAGTTGACACGCGTGTCATAGGTTCGCCATCACTGGCCTACGCCTTCATTTCTCAGTGGTGTGATTGGGGCAAACGGCCTGGGTGTGGACTCAGGAGGAGGAAGCAAGAGGAGGCAGGTGTGAACCCTTCCTCAGGTCCTGCTGAGTGGTCCCTCTAGTGACAGGGAACTCATTACCTTCTAGGGGAGCTGTGATAATGTCATTCCTCTGTACAGCACCACAACCCTCCTGCCTGTAGCTCTTTCTCTCAGGGGTTAATTGGCCCCTTGAAGCTTCTTAGGGCTTGGATAATCCTTCTACCATTCACTCTGGGCTCACCAACGCTCCTCCCTAAGATTTAGGCTGCTCCAGGCCCCGCCCCTTCCTCACTCCATCTGCTCAGACCACCTCAGCCAGGTCACTCCCACAGCAGCCAGGCCTGGGATGGAAGACACATGGGCCTGGAGTCCACAAGAGCCAAATGTTAGATACTCAGGAATTTTGCAAAACAGCAGCTTAAAATCTGCCGCGGTGGAAGTATTTACATCAAGGAAACTGGCAAACACTACAAATCAGGGCCTGTTTTCCCCTTGGAGAGCCGGTTTGCTAGCACCTCGCAGCCTGGAGCCCTGACTCCCATGGGGCAATTGTTTGAAAAGGCTTAGGAGAATTCCTGGTACGTGTGTGCATGTGTATATATGTGCATGTGTGTGTTTGCTCTTGGGGGTGTCTCTACATGGGTTGATAGGAGTATGCATGAGTATGGGTGGGTGTGTGGGTGTGTGGGTGTGTGTCCCTCTGTGTGTTTCAGCACAGGGACCATCAGAGTAGGTTCTCTGATAACCAAAACTACCCACATAGACAGAGCTTCCCCTTGTAGGGGAAATGCCACCTCTCCCCCATAGGTCTACAAGGGGCTGGACACTATGACCACTCAGGCTCCCCCTGCCTGACCCCACAATAATTGCATAGTAAAGGACTGGGGCTTCTGAGCACATAATCCCCAGATTTCTGTAGCTGCTCTGGTAGCCACTTGCTAGCTCTGTTCAAAAACTGTGTTCTGATTCATTTGGTTGTTATTTGTTGTTTTAATTCTCACAGAAAATAAAGCTTGGTCTTCTTAAAAAGGCTTAAGTCGGAAGCAGTTTTTTAAAAAACCTACTGGAAGTTAGTTAAGGTTGGTTAGCTAGTTTATGCAAAAATTATTTTTCATGCAAAATTATGTCCACACCAAATCAGAGCAGACCAGTGAGAAGGGAGAACTGGAGGGGCCTGGTTACTACGGCAACAACGCCCTGGTGAGGAAAAAGACTGCACTGTAGGTGTGAAACAGGCAGTGGCTCAGTTCCCAGGGCTCAGCCTGGCCAGGCGCTTGTGGAAGAAGGCGGCAACTTTTTCTCTCAGTCAACACAGGCCATCAGATCTGGGGGCACCCAAAAGGGGAGGGCTGCCAGTTTGGGAGCACTGTCATTTCCCCCTGTGGCCATGCACAGGAGGTGCTCAATAAATGTTTTAGTGTTCCTTTACTGAGGGTCTTTTCTCTCTTTTTTTCTAGATAAAAACTGGAGATGTCTGCACAACTTGGATCCCCTAGATGCCGATTGGACCCAGGATGTGAAGATAATGATTCAGGACTCTCCTCCCATCTCCCTGAAGGTCTGAGAAGGAAGGACTTTGTTGCCCTTAAAAAGCCAGGGAAGGCCTCTACCTGCAGGTGTAACCAACAGTCTAAGACCCACTCACTTTCTAATCCTCACTGAGCCCTCCTTCTGGGAAACTCTCAAAGAAATGGGTTGTAAACTTTCTGAGAAAGAATGGGGCCTCCGCTGACCACTGGCAGGACCAGCCCTCCTAGCACAGCAGCTGTCTTCAGCTGCACCTGGAGGAACAGGACTCTGCCTACTCCTCGGCCACCTCGGGCATAGCAGACACATTCAACTGGCTGTCCCCATGGATGGGGGCCCTTTTGGAGGGAGCACCCAGGAACCACAAACTAGAGGCTCAGCCTTCTGGTGGCTGGGTGGCTGCCCTCTGGTGGAATTCTAGGGGTTCCCCCAGGGATGACTCAGGAGGGAGTGGGGGGAGGTGAGTAGCAAGGCATTTAACCTAGGCTCTGTTGTTATCTGCTTTGCATAATAGGTGTGTTCATACAAAAGAATTTGTTTAAAGAAAGGTTTCAACTACTTTAACAAGTTGGAGCAGTTGACATGACACTGTGTATAGAAAACCCTAAAGATTCCACAGAAAAACTACTGGGAATGATAAATGAGTTCAATAAAGTAGCAGGATGCAAAATAAATATCCAGAAATAAGTTACAATTTTATACACCAATAATGAACTACCAGAAAGAGAAACTAAGAAAGCAATCCCATTTATAATTGCATAAAAAATACCTAGTAATAAATTTAACCAAGGGTGTAAAAGACCTGTACTGGGAAAATAATAAGACACTGAATAAAGAAATTGAGGAAGATACAAATAAGTGGAAGTATATAACCATGTTCATGGACAGGGAGAATTAACATCATTGAAGTGTTCATACTACTCAAAGCAATCTATAGATTCAATGCAATTCCTATAAAGATACCAATGGTGTATTTCACAGATCTAGAACAAATATTCCAAGAATTTATATGGAACTACAAAAGACCCCAAATAGGCCCAGCAATCTTGAGAAAGATGAAAAAAGTTGGAAGAATCATGCTCCCTGATATCAAACTATACTACAAGGCCATAGTAATCAAAACAGCATGGTTCTGGCATTAAAACAGA
>NW_005366171.1:1186666-1187253 GCF_000412655.1 Myotis brandtii
CCTTAGGGGATTCCACATGGGGGTATATGTATGTTGCAAAAGGATCTTTGGGAGATTCTGAGCTTCCCTGTCTGAGACCCAGTAACTAGTGGGTTGGAGACTGAACCGGGCAGGTCCCACTGACGAGGCAGATCATGTCCTTACTCTATTCCTACACTACCCTCCTCTGATTGGACGAGGGCCGAGGCCGGCCTGCCAATCTGGTGTCCACATGGGCTTGGTCCTGGGGGCCTGGGCCTGGCTTCCTATGATTATAGCCTCAGTGTATCCTGTTGGGAAGAAGTGGTTGGACTACCCCCGACCCCAGCCTCCCTGCCTTCAGTGTGCCCCTCAGAGGCTGAAGGAGAGAAAGGAGCCATCAAACGGGGTAGAGTTTCCCAGAATGGCCGGAGCCATGGAGATTCCTCTGACAGACAGGACAAGGGAAGGGGGGCCTCTGGAGAGCGTGGCACGGGCCCTGGGACGCCCCAGCTTCCCCAGTCACCCTCTCCATGCCTTGGGAGTTGGAAGCTAATGGAAGGGGATCCCTGAGAGAAAAGGAGGAAGGCGGGTACTGCCCTGAGGAGGCTGTGGCTAAGGTTGGTCCC
>NW_005366171.1:1190555-1193934 GCF_000412655.1 Myotis brandtii
AAGTATAGAACTAGACAGTAGGCCATAATCCCAGGACTGGCCTCCCTTTCCAGGGTCTGCAGGTTACATGCCCACTCCCCACCAGCAGACCCTTCTCCGAGGCACATTCTCCCAGCTCCTCCCACCTGGCTGTCTCAAGTGGGGTCCACGGGCTTCTCCCCCTCCACCCTCTGTCCTCACTGCAGACCCAGGGGCCTGGCACAAGGGTTCCTTCCCTGTTCTTTTCTGCCTATTCCTGCGCAGGTGAGCCTGGCCTGGGTCCTCTAGGGGGCAGCAGAGAGAGCACAGGCTGAGCAGCCCAAGAGCCCTGTTCTAGATGCATTTCTGTACCTTGGGACTATCCATTGTCCTCTCTGGGCCTCCATTTCTACATTTGCCTTTCAGGGGAGATGACTCACAGGCCCCTCCCTGTCAGACACACAGCTCTGGCTGAGCCGCTGCAGAGGATCTAAGGAGGAGGTAGAGAGGTGGGTGTTTAGGCAGCCGGGAAGGGAAGGCGTGTAGGAGGCCTAGCGGTGGGGTGGCTCCAGCAGGTGTGTCTGCTGGAGGCAAGAAAGCAATCCCATTTATAATTGCATAAAAAATACCTAGTAATAAATTTAACCAAGGGTGTAAAAGACCTGTACTGGGAAAATAATAAGACACTGAATAAAGAAATTGAGGAAGATACAAATAAGTGGAAGTATATAACCATGTTCATGGACAGGGAGAATTAACATCATTGAAGTGTTCATACTACTCAAAGCAATCTATAGATTCAATGCAATTCCTATAAAGATACCAATGGTGTATTTCACAGATCTAGAACAAATATTCCAAGAATTTATATGGAACTACAAAAGACCCCAAATAGGCCCAGCAATCTTGAGAAAGATGAAAAAAGTTGGAAGAATCATGCTCCCTGATATCAAACTATACTACAAGGCCATAGTAATCAAAACAGCATGGTTCTGGCATTAAAACAGACATATAGATCAAAGGAACTGAATACAAAGCCCAGAAATAA
Source organism: Myotis brandtii (assembly GCF_000412655.1). Taxonomy (NCBI): domain Eukaryota; kingdom Metazoa; phylum Chordata; class Mammalia; order Chiroptera; family Vespertilionidae; genus Myotis; species Myotis brandtii. Next base: position 1,191,562 of record NW_005366171.1, read on the forward strand.
ACTCACATCATTGTTTGGTTTTTGTTTCTGTTTTATAATCCTCACCCGAGGATATTTGCTTCAGGACATTGATTTTTAGAGAGAGTGGAAGAGAGAGAGAAAGACACTGAGAGATATCAATGGGAGAGAAACGCATTAATTGATTGCCTCCCGGACCAGGGCCCAGGCAGGGAAGGAGCTTGCAACTGAGGTATGTGCTCTTGACAGGAATTGAACCTGGGACCCTTTGGTCCACAGTCCAATGCTTTATCCACTGAGCCAAACTGGCTAGGGTTAAACCCACATCTCTGTGGTCAATTAATATTTGACAAAGGAGACAACAACATACAATGGGGTGAATATAGTCTCTTCACTAAGTGGTGTTGGAAAACTGGACAGATACCTGAAAAAAAAAATGAAACTAGACCATCTTCTTACACCACACACAAGAATAAACTAAAAATGGATTAAAGACTTAAATAAAAATCCATAGAAATCCTAGAAGAAAACATAGGCAGTAAAATCTCAGACATTTCTCATAGCAATATTTTTTCTGATATATCTCCTCAGGCAAGGGAAACAAAAAATATATACTGTATATAAACAAATGGGACTACATCAAACTAAAGAGTTTTTGTACAGCAAAGGAAACCATCAACAAAATGAAAAGACAACCCACCAAATGGGAGACCATATTTGCTGATTCACCTGATAAGGGGTTTATATCCAAAATATATAAAGAACTCATACAACTCAACAACAACAACAAAAACACACACAAACAATCCAATTAAAAATGGGCAAAAACCCTGAATAGACATTTCTCCAAAGAGGACATACAGATGGCCAATAGACATATGAAAAGATGCTCAACATCACTAATCATCAGAAAAATGCAAATTAAAACCACAATGAGATATCACCTCATACCTGTAGAATGGCTATCATCAGTAAGTTAACAAACAACAAGTGTTGGCAAGGATATGCAGAAAAGGGAACCCTTGAGCACTATTAGTGGGGTTGCAGATTGATGCAAGCACTACAGAAAACAATTTCAAGTTTCCTCAAAAAATTAAAAAATGGAACTGCCTTATGACCCAGTGCTTATACTTCTAGGAATATATCCAAAGAAAGCTGAAGCACTAAGTTGAAAGAATATAGGCATCCCTGTGTTTATTGCAGCATTATTTAAGAAAGCCAAGACTTGAAAGCAGCCCAAGTGGCCATCAGTAGATGAGTGGGTCAAAAGCTGTGATACGTTTACACAATGGAATACTACGTGGCTGTAAAAAAGAAGGAAATCTTACCTTTTGCAACAGCACAGATAGACCTGGAGAGTATTATGCTAAGTGAAATAGGCCAGTCAGAGAAGGACAAGTACCATATGATTTCACTTATATGTGGAATCTAATGAAGAAAATAAACTAACAAACAAAATAGAAACAGACTCATAGAGAAGAGACTTATAGCTGTCAGAGGGGAAGGTGGGTTTCAGGACTGGGTGGAAAAGGTGAAGGGATTAAGTTAAAAAAACACACACAAAAAAACCCTCATAGACACGGACAACAGTATATGGCAATTACCAGAGGGAAAGGAGGGAGTGGGGAAACAAAAGGAGAGATAAATGGTGATGGAAGGAGACTTGACTTGGGGTGGTGTATTATAGAATTGTACACTTGAAACCTATATAATTTTATTAGCCAATGTCACCCCAATAAATTCAATAAAATAAAAATTTTTTTAAATGCATATCATTGGTCTAGCAGCAGCAAGTTTCGTTAGATGGCTGGTTAATCATCCTTAGGGGATTCCACATGGGGGTATATGTAAGTTGCAAAAGGATCTTTGGGAGATTCTGAGCTTCCCTGTCTGAGACCCAGTAACTAGTGGGTTGGAGACTGAACCGGGCAGGTCCCACTGACGAGGCAGATCATGTCCTTACTCTATTCCTACACTACCCTCCTCTGATTGGACGAGGGCCGAGGCCGGCCTGCCAATCTGGTGTCCACATGGGCTTGGTCCTGGGGGCCTGGGCCTGGCTTCCTATGATTATAGCCTCAGTGTATCCTGTTGGGAAGAAGTGGTTGGACTACCCCCGACCCCAGCCTCCCTGCCTTCAGTGTGCCCCTCAGAGGCTGAAGGAGAGAAAGGAGCCATCAAACCGGGAAGATAGAGTTTCCCAGAATGGCCAGAGCCATGGAGATTCCTCTGACAGACAGGACAAGGGAAGGGGGGCCTCTGGAGAGCATGGCACGGGCCCTGGGACGCCCCAGCTTCCCCAGTCACCCTCTCCATGCCTTGGGAGTTGGAAGCTAATGGAAGGGGATCCCTGAGAGAAAAGGAGGAAGGCGGGTACTGCCCTGAGGAGGCTGTGGCTAAGGTTGGTCCCAGGCA
>NW_005366171.1:1194562-1218547 GCF_000412655.1 Myotis brandtii
CAGGACAGCAGACAGCGGCTCCAGACAAGCCAGGAAAGCATGGTGGTGGAGCATGGTGGCCAGGGACCAAGCTTCGGGCAATGGGGCCTAAGAACCAGAGGGCACTGTGTGCCTGGAGCAGCCCTGGGGCCTCTGTGCCCACAAATCGCCTCTCCCTCTGCCCCAACCTGTCCTGGTGTCCTCAGCGCCATCTGCTTTTAGGACTAATAGATTTGGGATTTCTCTTTGTAAAGAAATTCAATTCCCGTGCACCAGGGCGAGGAAATCCCTAGGTTGCCCAGATGACCAGAATCCCATACCCCTAACCCTTCCCTGGAGTTGGCTGGAGTTTGGGCTTAGGGGACCAGGCAGCCCTACCCAGGAGGGCTGGGAAGTCAAGGAGGCTGGTGGGGCCTGCGCCCAGCTCCGGCCTCCGCCAAGCTGCACTGGGAGGCCCAGAGGGGTTCATTTGGATTTTTTTTAATTATCATTTTTACTTTTCCTCCTCCTCATGAAAAAGTTTTAATATACACAGTAAATTAAGCCCAGAAAAAAAGGGAGGGGGGCACATTTCATCTTTAATCTATTTACTTCTGAATATTTAACATACAATTCTGGCACCAATCACCAAATTTAACTGGAAAATTACTCACTAATCTGTTTGCTTATTTGGAATAATTGGGTCGGCTGCCAGCACGAGGATTTCCCCCCTGTTTAATATCTCAGTTAGTAGTCCAATTTCAGCTTGGCGGCATAATTACTCTGACAGAGCTGTAGCCACGGGGCCTGTGAGTGGGGCTGCTTTTAAACCGTAAATTATGAAGGATTAGCATTTATGAATTTTAAATCAGGGCTGGGGTAGGAGACACTAAAGCTGCTTAACACCAGGGAACAGCAGCCTCCACTCAGCAGCAGAAGCCGTAACCCTTCCGCTCCCAGGACGGGTGCAGGACGTGGGAACGGGGGACGCAGGGAGTGGTGACCCAGTAGGTGTGGGGATACAAAGGACATGGGGGCAGAGAAGGGGGAGCTGAAGCAATGATGGAGCTCCTGGGGGTTAGAAAACCTGGGGTGGGGTGGTGTGAAGAGCTTCCCTACCTGCCCCTTCTGGTGCAAGAGCACCATCAACCTGGGTTTGAAACTATGTTCCTTCTGAGGTGTGTGACGATGGACAAGTTACTTCACTTCTCTGAGTCTTCATCTTATTCATCCGTTAAATGAAGAAGTAATTTCTACCCTGTGGGCTGCCAGGGAGATTTTTGTCACATACCGTGGGTGAAGTGCCGGCACATGGCAGGTGCTTTTATTGGGTCAGTTCCAAGCTCTCTGAGGTCTTCCCAAACCTGAGTCACCACCCTGTGTCCACTGCCCTCTCCCCTAGCTTCATTCTTCACAATAAAAACCTCAGCCTCTAGCCACTCAGCCTGGCCTTTCGGTGGGTACCAAGTTCGGATCTTAGGCTCCAGCTGGACTCCAGGCACCAGTGGCCACTAGAGGGCCAGCTCTGGAGCCAGGTTGGCTGGGTGTGCACCCCCACTCTGTCATTCACCAGCAGGGTGACCTTGAAGAAGTTATTTAGCCTCTCTATGCCTTGGTTTCCTAATGTGCAAAATGGAAATAATAACAATAGTATCTCATCGTTGTGCTGTTAAGAAGACTGAGTTAATTACTGTGCAGCATTCAGAATTATGGGTGGCACACAGTAATCACTAGCTGTGATGGTCAGTATTACTTATTATCCATACTAGAGGCCCGGTGCATAGATTCATGCACCAGTGGGGTCGAGACTTATAGCTGTCAGAGGGGAAGGTGGGTTTCAGGACTGGGTGGAAAAGGTGAAGGGATTAAGTTAAAAAAATACACACACAAAAAAACCCTCATAGACACGGACAACAGTATATGGCAATTACCAGAGGGAAAGGAGGGAGTGGGGAAACAAAAGGAGAGATAAATGGTGATGGAAGGAGACTTGACTTTCCGGTTTGGGCCCCATCCCCACAGGCCCAATTCCTGCACCATGCCTCTAGTAAGCATATAAGATCTTTGGTTAATCTCTTCCTGCCCTCCCCGCTCCCCCTTGCCTCTGAGATTCATCATTCTGTTCCATGTTTCCATGCCTGTGCATTGAGCGTGTGTCCCTTGGTGGTCAGTGAGCATCATAGCTACCAGTCAAATGGTCAAACAGTCACTTAGGCTTTTATATATATAGATGAGGAAGATGACTGTGGCCTTCTCTGTAGGACCTGCATGTTTTGAGGCTCCAGGTTGACTTCCCCGGGGCTGGAGGGATCTCCAGGTTGTCTACAAAAATAGGAGGAAAAGAGACAGGACCTAGTGGGCAGGACAAGACCGCCTAGAGCCCTAGACCCTCACTGAGGACCAGTGTGGACCACATCGTCCTGTTTGGGATTAAGCAGACGGCTCCCTATCTCATCTGCAGGCTACGGGCCCTCCCCACGACCTGCAGCTCTGAAGGGCTTCCTGAGGCACCTGAGGGGCAGATCCCTGGGGGCCAGGCCAGCTGTGCAGGCAGAGAGGCTGGAGGGGCAGGAGAGAGAGCACAGCTCGGCCTCCAGGACTAACGCCCTGCCCACTGCCCCACCACGCCTCAACGGCATGTCTGCTAGACCATGATGTACCGAGTGGCAAGCTGCCAGTGCCTAATGTGAGTCCTCTGGCAGCTCACGTCCCCTCTGGACCTCAGTTTGCACAACTGAAATAACAGAATTCTTGTCCTCCTAGGGGTCTATGATTCAAGGTCACGGCCTGTTATCTCCGCAGAATGGATATGGCATGTCTGTCACTCACCTGTTCTTTGCAGAGGAGGTCCCATGGCCCATCCTCAGGTCCAAACCGGGTGAACTTTGGCTTTAAGTTACATAGTGAATGGATTTGGCTACCCAACACCATTCATGGCCTTAAGCTTAATGACAGACCAAGCCACAGCCTCAGCTCCCAGGCATGGGCTGGCCCTGGGCATCCTGGGGAAATGTTGCAGCCCACCTGGGGCTCCGCTGGTCCTCACGTGGTACTAATATTCTTTTTAAAAATGGCCTGATGATAATAAGTCCTTAATTATCTCCCCTTTTATTTTCACATACCCTACACCATCACCCCCAGCCATCTGGCCCTTAAGGACCATGATTGGGGGATGAGCAAAGGGGGAAGGAAATGGCTAAGGCAGCTGCAGCTTGTGCAAGTCCAGGCAGAGGAAAGGCTGCGTTCCCAGGGGCCCCACAAGATTTCTGGCGCGGCTGGTTGGCGACCACGCTGGGATGCTTGATGGATGGGAAGTGCCCGGTTTGTCGAGTCCTTGCTGAGCTTTGTGATAACTCATTATATTTCTTTCTTTACAAATTGCCCCATTAGCACTCCCGAATTGAATGAAATCATAAAGCCAGGAGCATCCAAGCCTGGGCTTAGCCTGGGCCATGAATTACCTGTGCCACAAAGGCCTGCATTTGGGGGAGGAAGCTGGGGCAGCTGGCTGGGGCAGGCCCTGCATTCTGCAAAAGGAAGTGGGTTTGTTTTCTTTAAACTTAAGAGAATAAAAGAGTTCTAACCAAGTCCTGCTGGATTTAAATAGCAAGATCTGTCTCGCTGCTCACTGGCTTTCAAGCTGGGGGCTCTGATCCCTATTTGAGGGGTTAAACTCTCACCCCATTAAGCCATTTATGGGAAGCTGACCACCGGGGAGGGAGGCGACCCCTCTTCCTGCAGCCTCCCTAAACCCCACAGATGCTGAAATTGGTTGTCACTCTCAGTCAGAGGATTCTAAACAAGTAGGCACTAATCCCCTCTGTTAAGGAGATACTTATTTTGTCTGAAAAACTTCAAAGAGCCCATGACAGACACTCAAAATCAAAATTAGCATTCCAATGAGGATTTAAAAAATAATAATTCTTACAGCTCTGCCGAGGAGAAAGGCAGAGGGGAGGTGACTGGCCAGGAGGCTGGAGGAGGCAGTGGGGGCCAGCGCCTTTCATCTGCCCACTCTGAGAAGCTTGGGGGACCTGCCCTGCTGGCTGAGGTGCTGAACCCCCTCCACAGAGCGGCGAAGGCTGGGCTGTAACCAGGGTCCTCCAGGGTGGGCAGGAAGTGGCAGCTGCCCCCAAATGTTGTGCGGATGAGAGCAATGGATAGAACTCAGGGGCGATGCAGAAAAGCAGGGTGTGTTAGGGGTGTAGGAGGAGACTGATGGCCCAAGGAACTTCCATGACCCCTACACTAGCCATCCTTGAAATGTGAGGTCCTCCCTGCAGGTTGACACCAAACAGCCTGGGGCAGCCTGGCCAAGGGGAGAGGAGGCATAGATCCTGACTGCCAGGAGCCCAAGCAGGAGCCAAGGGGGCCCAGGAGGCCCTGCAGACACAGGAATAACTTCATAAAAGAAGGGACCACAGAGGAGAGAGGAGCTCCCTGTCTGGAGATGAGATCATAAGGGTGGAGCCCTGGAGGACGCTGGTCCAGAACCAGATCCTGTCCATTCACTCACTCCCTCCTTCACCATGGAGATGTGCTCTGTGCCTGGTCCTGCGCTGGGCCCCAGAGCACCTGCGCCTTGTCTGCCCTTGGGGTGGGAGCTTCCAGCCAGTGGAGACACAGGTGGGAGTGCTGGCCCTCACGGTATAGAGCAGTGGTTCTCAACCTTCCTAATGCCGCGACCCTTTAATACAGCTCCCCATGTTGTGGTGACCCCCAACCATAAAATTATTTTCGTTGCTACTTCATAACTAATTTTGCTACTGTTATGAATCGTAATGTAAATATCTGATATGCAGGATGTATTTTCATTGTTACAAATTGAACATAATTAAAGCATAGTGATTAATCACAAAAACAATATGTAATTATATATGTGTTTTCCGATGGTCTTAGGCAACCCTGTGAAAGGGTCGTTCGACCCCCAAAGAGGTCGCGACCCGCAGGTTGGCGACCCACAGGTTGGCGACCCACAGGTTGCGAACCGCTGGTATAGAGGCTGTGAGTGTCTCATGGAGGTGAGCAGGGAGGGAGTCAGAGAACTCCATCTGGGGGCTCTCTATGTTGGGTTGGTGTTGAGGAGCTTCATATGCACATCCCCAGGTGGGCCTTCCAGTGGGAGGAATAGCCTGCAAATGTAGGGAGGCCAGAGAATTCTGGGAATGAGAATCACAGTGTCCCTTCCTGACTCCTAGCCTGGGTCCCCAGGACCTTCATGAAGACCCAGTGGCCCTGGTTACCTGTTCGGGTAACTCTATTGGACAGCACATGAACTTCAGAGAGGGAAATAAGTGCCTGTAGGATCCCTCCTCCATTCACCAGTGACACCCTGGGCCACCAATGAGACAGACCCCCTGAAAACATTACCTCATCCAGGACAATGGTCATTGGTTCCTGAAGATTCCCCAGAGGCCCAGCTTTTGGCATTTGCCCTTCCGGACACGCCCACAGGCCCACTTAGACACTCTCACTCAGAAACCAGTATTGTCTCATCCAATAGAAATGCATGTGAACCATAGAGGTAATTTTAAAGTTTCTAGTAATCACATTAAAGAAATTAATATAAAAATTAATTTTGATAATTTATTTTATGTAACCCAGTATTATTTTGGGGTTTCTATGACTCCAAACATTATCATTTCAACATAAAATTATTAATAAGATCTTTCACATTTGTTTTGGTAATAAGCCTTAGTGTGTATTTTACGCTGACAGCACATCTCAATTCCGGTGAGGCACATGTCAGGTGCTCCATGGCCACATGTGGCTGCTATAACTGGACAGCACAGAGGCCAACTCTCTGGGTCTACAGAGGAGGAACCTGGGAGGGGGGAATGGACTTTGTTCTGGACTGAATGTTTGTGTCCCTGAAGATTCATATGCTAAAACCCTCCCAGTAATGTGATGGTATTAGGAGGTGGGGACTTTGGCAGGTTGATTAGATTAGGACTAGATGAGGTCATACATGGAGCCCCCATGAATGGGATTAGTGCTCCTCGAAGAGTCAGGAGAGACCTTGCTTCCTCTCTCTGTCACATGAGGACACAATGAGAAGTCGGCAGTCTGCAACCCGGAGGAAGGCTCCCCCAGAACCCCACCATGCCGGCACCCTGATCTTGCGCTTCCAGCCTCCAGAACTCTGAGAAATGCATTCTGTTGTTTATAGGTCACTGGCCTGTGGCATTCTATTCTAGCAGCCCAAATGGACTCAGATAGACTTGCTCAGGGTCAAATGCAAATCAGGCTTAGAGAGGAAGTTCATGGCCCTGCCGAGGGCCCCAGGGCACTGCGGCTGTGGGCCCTGGGCTGGGGACTGAGGCCGGGTCTGCTGCGGACCTCCCGCTGGCCTGAGGTAGACAAGGAGTTGCACTGAAAGTGGGCCTCCTCCCAGCCTTGCCCCTCACCCTGCCAGCTGAGGGAGGAGGACAAAGAAGACACAGCAGAATGGCCGACATTTCTAGTACCTGCTCTGTGCCAGGCACCGTGCTGTGAGCTGGGGGCAATCCTCACTCAGAGGAGCTTCCAGTTGGGCTGGGACAATGGCAGCAGAATGTGACAAGGCCTACAATGGGGGAAGCACAGGGCGCTGTGGGGGCTTGAGGACAGGGTGTTTCTCTATCATGGGGGTCAGGAAAGAGGTATTTGAGCTGGGTCTGGGAAGAGGGCAGAAAATCTGCTCAGAGGCCTCTTTCTGCAGCTGGGACCCACACACCTCCGAAAACCCTAGAACCCCAAGTATTCCTGAAGGGAACAGCCCAGGTGAGGCGAGCGCACTCAGGTAGCACAAAACGGGTTGCGCAGCCCTGCCCACAGTCCTGCTCGCAGGCAAAGCCCGGCGCAGGGTGGCTGGTGCTGGGTCCTCCTCAGCAGAGCCCCAAGGAGCCTGGCCTTGGCCCTTCCCCTTCTCCATCAGGCATTTATCTTTGGGATAAACTGAGTCTGCCCATGGGCCGACCTTAGACGGGAGAGGTGGCCTGAGACCTGCCTGCCAAAAGCCAGGGAAGCCACAGCCTGAGACAGGAGCAGGCCTGCTCCTGTGCCAAGGTTGGGTGGCGGCCTGTGGAATGTGGGGCCTGTGGGACCCGAGGGCCGTGGGGCCTGCGCTCTGCAGGCAGGGCCTGGCTGCCTCCCGCCCCCACCGGGCCACGAAGCCCTGATGCCGGTAATGAGCATCTCCTGCACCAGCGTGGCTCAGAGGAGGCCTCCTGGCAGCCGGGCCTTGTTCTCATTGTCCTGCTCCAGCCCAAATGCACCGGGCCCAGGCCTCAATCGCGATCAATGGGCCGAGGATGTGCTGACGCGGCACTTTCATCCTTTCTCAAGGCCGGTGTTTGAACTTCGAGCGAGCGGCCTTCCCAAACGGGCTTGTCTTCTAAGAAGGCGGCCAATCTCCTTTCCCTGGCTTCCTAAGCAGGCTGATCCTGAGAGTTATTGAGGCACAAAAAGGAGACGTTCAAAGGCAAATCTAAATTACCGTCCTCTTCAAACTGGGGAGAAGTCTTATTAAGTCGCCTGCGCGTGAATCCCGGCCTATTTCTGTCTGCAGACCTTTCTTCCTTTGTGCCACATAAATGGACACATCTTATTGATTTTCTTTCAACCTGGATCACCTCCATCGCTGTGAATATGGGCAGACAAATCCCGCTCCTTCCTTCCCGGTGGGGCTGAAGAAGAATGGGGGTGGCAGCCGGAGAGGCCCAGCATAATGGGGGCTGCAGTACCCTGCTCACCGCCCCATGTGCCTTCCCACGGGACTCAGCAGAACTGCCTGAGAGCCGCACTCTCCTTGGGGAATGGGGGAGGCACCATCAGCCTACTGGGAGGCATGGGGACTGCAGAGCTGGCACCGGGGCCCAGCCAGCCCTTCCTCCGGTGGGAGGATGACTCCACAGACCCTCAAACTCACCCACCTCTACTGTCAGCCTGTCCTCTTATTTCCTGTGTCTCCTACCACTCGTCCTCTGTGACTCCCCACCCCAAGCCCTGGCCACTTGGTGCACTCCATCCCAGCCCTAACCTCCTCGCTGAGGTCAGACACATGCCCAGCTCAGGGCCTTAGCGCTGCTGGGCCCACACCTGGAAAGCTCTTTCCCCGGACCTCGTCAAGGCTCGCCTCCACTTTAAGTCTCCACTCAAATGTCAACTTCTCAGTGAAACGTTCTCTGAAAGCATTACCTCATCCAGGACAATGGTCATTGGTTCCTTAAGATTCCCCAGAGCCCCAGCCTATCTAAGGTTGTACCCACTCCTTAGCCCCCGCCCCTTCTTCATTTTTCCTCACAGCACCTATCACAACTGGCATACTCTACATTCTACTTGCTTGTGCTGGTCGTCTCCCCGACTCAAATCTACACTCCATGCCAGAGAGGTGTGTGCCCCTTCGGTCCACTACAGTGTCACCAGTGCCTAGAATAGTGTGTAGTATATCATATATTGTGTACACTACACAGAGGTGCTCAGTAAATGACTATTCAATGCAGGCAATGTAGGGCGCCTAGCCAGTGCCAACATCTGCCTTCTGTGACTCAGTCCCCAGCCTCCAGAGGGGCCACACAGGATGCCCAGACTGGATCCTCACTTGTGCTTTTATTTAGCTTCATCACCATCTCTGCTCAGGCTCCCAGAAAAAGACCATTCTCTAGGCCTGCACACTGCCTGGCCCAGCTTTGGCCTCAAGATGGCTTCTCAGCCCATGACCACGTCTCTGCTCAAAGTCCATGTCTCTGAGCCCATCTGTCTCCTCCTACTGGGATGGACCCCTGTCTGAGAGCTTTTCACCCCATCAAATCCTGCAGGCCAGGATGGTGCCACAGAAATGCCCTGGGCCCTCAGCTGCCCTCTGCACACTACTCCCCGAGGATGGACCCGCCTGGGGGAGGCTCACCCCCTCCCTATGCCTCTAGGCTGGGTTAGGGGGTATAATAATTACTGTACATTAAGGTGTGGACTTGGTTTCCCTCTAAAATGTGTCTGCGGAAACCCTGATTCCCAACGTGTTAGTATTAGGAGTGGGGCCCTGGGAGGTGATTATAAAAGGACCCCACATGTGCCGCGCCAGCATGGCCAGGGTGAACCTGAGTGGGGGCGGCTGAAAGGCTTAGAAAAACAGACAAGAGAATGAAAGCTGGGTCTCCGTAGGACGCTGCTTCTCTGAGAGACAGCGCCTGCCGGCAAGCCGTGTCTTTACTTTATAGACAGATTCCACGAGGCAAAGTAAGGGCGTGGTCAAGATGTTTACATTCTCCTGGGTTTCAATCCTACTCAACTATATGCACCTGAACTCTATCAAGCCTACATCACTCAGGCACGTGGGGCCACGTGTTTGGACCATAGGTTCAAGCTTACAGCTACAGCTGTTGGCTATAATTGTGCTGGGAGGGCCCTGCCCTCCAAGCTGGGACTTGCACGTGGCCATGAGAGGACTGTGCCCTCTCATCAGTCCAAGGCTTGAACCTGTCCCAACACTGTAGTCGCTCTCCACACCCACAGAGCCCGCTGCCCCTTCCACCATGTGAGGACAGGGCAAGAAGGCGGCAGTCTGTGGCAGGGAAGGGCACTTTCACCAGAACCTGACCATGCTGGCACCCTGATCTTGGACTTCCAGCCTCTAAAACCATGAGAAAGAAATTGCTGTATTTATAAGCCACCCAGTCGGTGGGATTTGGTTATAGCAGCCAATGGACTAAGACACCAGGGTATACACCACCCTGGTTGGCTAACGAGAGCTCTGGGACTAGCCTTGGCTTTCCCAGTTCCTCTTTGTGTACCTGAGGGACTCTTTCCAGCTCCTGGCCTCAGTTTCCCCATCTGCAACATGGAAAGAGTGAGCCAGAGAACCGGAGGACCCCTTTGTAGGCCCCTCTGGCCCCTTCTGGGGAAGTCAGAACCACCAGCTGGAGGTGCTGGGTTGTAGGCAGGGCCAGCCCCCCAGCTAGACTGACCTCATGTCGGTTCTCATTTGGGCCTGCACTGGACTGGGAGGGTGAGTTAGAACCTTGGAGCCAGGTCCTGAAGCGGCCTGCCCAGGTCAGAGGGCAATAGTGGGGGAGACACCCCAAGTCCTCACTTCATTCCTCCTTGTTCTTGGGCCCCAACTGACCTGCAATGGTAGGTGACCAGGCTGTGAGGATCTAAAGCCACCAAACCTGACCTCAGCCCCAAGGGGACTTAACACTCATCGGTTCATCGTGGTAGGGGAGGGGAAGGGAGTGGTGGCCCATGGTTGCAGACTCAGGGCCCATGACCCTGTGACCTTCTCCCACCTCTAATGTGCTGAACAGAATGCTGGTCACCAGCTGATCCCCGAGCCTGGCCCTTTCATTGACCCTGACCTGGCACCAGCCCCAGCCCAGACCTCCTACCCCAGTGGCCATGCAACACTCCAGGCTGCCAGCCGCTTCCTTGAGCTGAGCTGCAGAGAGTGTGGCTGCCTCCCTGTGTCCAACTCCACCAGGTTTCATCTTGAGGCCACGCAGGTGGCAGCTTTGCCCACAGGGACACATTCCTCCCGCGTCCACGGACTCCCCCAGTGAGGTCAGTCAGTGACTCTTGTTTGTCTGGTCTGCCTATGCACATGCCTCCTGAATATAGCCCTCCCCCTTCTCCCTGCCCTCACCTTCATTGACATGTTCTCCTCTCCCAAAGGTCTTTGCTATCACTTTCTAACTGGCCTCCCTGACCCTAATTCAGTGGTTCTCAACCTTCTGGCCCTTTAAATACAGTTCCTCATGTTGTGACCCAACCATAAAATTATTTTCGTTGCTACTTCATATCTGTAATGTTGCTACTGTTATGAATCATAATGTAAATATCTGATATGCAAGATGGTCTTAGGCGCCTCCTGTGAAAGGGTCGTTCGACCGCCAAAAGGGTCGAGACCCACAGGTTGAGAACCGCTGCCCTAACTCTAAACCTTGGGCTGCACTGGACTGGGAGGATGGGTTCCAGCACACAGATGATCTTTATTAAAAAATACTAGTGCCCTGGCTGGTTTGGCTCAGTGGATAGAGCGTCAGCCTGCAGAATGAAGGGTCCCAGGTTTGATTCCAGTCAGGGGCACATGCCCGGGTTGTGAGCTTGATCCCCAGTGGGGGGCGTGCAGAAGGCAGCCAATCAATGATTCGCTCTCATCATTGATGTTTCTATCTCTCTCTCCGTCTCCCTTCCTCTCTGAAATCAATAAAAATATATTTAAAAAAAAAATACTAGTAATCTAGCCCTGTATCTCTCCCTTGGAATCCTTCCATTTCCCCAGAGCCCAGACTAGGGCACAAAACTAAAGACACTTGCTCTCAGGATTGTACAGTGCAGACTCCACCTTAATAAACAGTGTCTCCTGAAATCTGCTAAAAACCCCAGGGGCCCTGCTGGCTCCCTCATCCCAGCCCTGCGTCCCCCTTAAATCCAGCTAAACTCCAGATCCCTCACTTGGCTCCAGGCACCACCACACCCACATGCACTCACCCTGGCTGTCCCCTCCATGCTCTCCTGCTTCTGGGTTTCTGAACATTCCTGAGGCTCCCTCACTCCTCCCAAGTCCTGTCCCTCTTGTCCTTCCAGGTTTCACTTGGCTGTCACCTTCTCCAGGTAAGCTTCCTCTGACCACCCCCCACCCCCCACCCCGGGCTGTCCTTCACACAGTGCTAACCACATTGCACCACCCGGGCTCATGTGTGTCCCTGTCCCTCGGTGGGCTGAGTCATCTCTAAGGGCCAGAACTATGTCTGGCCTAGAGAAAGTTCTCAGTAGGTGTTTGCTGAATGAATGATGATGAATGAAAGAAGAACCCACAAGCAGGCAGCCGCATAAAGGATGGGGCTGGGGCTGGAGAGGCTCCATGCATCTGCCTGCTGCAGAGGAGCAGACGGGCAGATGAAAGCAAAGGAGGCCTAGGAAGTCTTCGGGGGAAAGAAGCTCATTTCCAAACAAGGAGGCACATAGGCCGTGGGAAGACAAAAAAATTTCTCAAAATTAGACCAAAGGAGGGGCCTGAGGAGCGTGGGGCTCCCGGGGATTTATTAATGCACGCCTCCGAGTGATTCCTCCTCCTGTAATCCAGGCACTGGGCTAGCACTGACTTCCAAATTATATTTAATTGGACAATTATTCAAACTGAAAAACCTGCGCAGGAAACGAAGGCGGTCCTTAATAAACACCTTGTCTCCTCGGCCCCAAACAGGCAAGTCGTTTACTGACCCAAGAGGCACAATTTGTCTTTGGTAAATTTATTTTGAAGTAATTGCCGACTCCAGGAGTAACCATTTTTCAAAGGGAAACTTGGCTCTAGCCAGCAGAATAATAAATTGTTCCCTGACCCGTGTGACGCCTAATCCCATTAGAAAGATGTGCGCTTAGAGGATGGAGGGCGGCGTGAGAGGGGACGGATGGCCCTGCTCGGTCTCCCCGCTGTGGCTGGTGGGAGCCTCCCGGGCTGATCAGAGCATGACCACCGGGGCCAGCCTAGATTTTCTCCACAGAAGCAGCTGCAAGGGTTGGGCCTGTTGGTCGCTGTGGCTGGAGACAGAAGGCTAACACTTTCCCAACCACCCCTGAGCCCCGTGCAGGCCTGGGAGCCCAAAACTCTCTTCCTGTCTCCTCCTGACCCTGCCTGCCTGCCTGCCTCACCCCTCTGCCAGCACAGTCCCCACTCAGCTCTCAGCTCTCTGGGTCCTGCTGGCCTCTGACCTGGACCCACAACCTTCTTGGTGCCCCTAGTGAGGCTGAGCAGAGCAGGGGTCACAGGGAGGTCACATTGTTCACGCAGAAGGCACACAGGCACAGCCGCACCTTGTTGAGCAGCTGAGGGCCTTGGGGAACCTGCTTTAATGAATAGAAATGCGTTTATAAATAGCATATCCATATGCAAATGAGCACCTCCAACAGCCTGGAAACAGGCTGGTCTCTGATCGCTTCCCTTTAAGCAAACACACTTTGTGAAAACTGGGGTCTTTTCAGGAGAGGAATTAAGGGATTGGTTTACAAAGGGATTCTAACTTGGTTCCTTTCAAGGCCTGGCCAGTGTGGCTCAGTGGTTGAATGCCAACCTATGAACCAGGAGGTCATGGTTCGATTCCTGGTCAGGGCATATGCCCCGCTTGCAGGCTCGATCCCTAGTGTGAGGTGATCCCCGGTGTGGGTGATCCCTAGTGTAGGGTGATCCCCAGTGTGGGGCGTGCAGGAGGCAACTAATCAACGATTCTCTCTCATCACTGATGTTTCTCCTTCTCCCTTTCTCTCTGAAATAAAAAATTATTTTTTTTAAAAGAACAAGGCCTCTTCTTTCTATGTAGAGTGAACTTCAATGCCCAAAATCCACACTTAATGTGGTCTCTGCCAGGGGTCAGCCTCATACCTGGGCTCCCTGCTACCCCACCCCAGATTATCATCCCCCCACCCAGTAGCCCCATCCTCTTCACTGCCCCAGACTGATTCTAGAACATAGTTCTGCCCACACCTTGACACTGGTAACCACCTTCTGGTGACTTCTTAACACCCCAGGGGCAGAATTCAACCCCTAAGCTTGGTTTCATCTCCCACCACATTCCCTCTCTCTTCCTAGGCCCCATCCCCTCACACCCTCACCATACCCCCAAGGGCAGTCTAATTCGAACTCAGGCTGTGCCCTCAGCTTTGAATGCCCTGCCACTCTCTTCTCCTCCATAGGAATTGTATTCATCCTCCAAAGCCCCAATTCGTTGCTCCTTCCCTGCAACCTATGCCAACCCTTTCTTCCTCTCTCTAGCTCCCCATCAGGGCACATACAAAATAAATCAGTGAATGCAGAAATATGTGGAGCAACAAATCAAACTGATATTTCTGTCTCTCAAATCAATCAGTAATTATTTTAAATAACAGTAAACCCTTCTGTAGCACTTACTAGGTGTCTGCACCATTCTGAGAGCTGTATACCATTCACTCCTTTCACCCTTACAATTGTATGTGGTAAGCACTATAGCAAACCAGTTCACAGATTAGAAGACTGAGCACAGACAGGTTAAGTAATGTGCCCAGGGCCACACAGCTAGGAAGGAGTGGAGCTGATATTCAAACCCAAACAGTCTGGTTGCAGAGTCTTAGCCATGATTTGATCCTCACAGGTGTCAGTTAGAAGCTTTGTTTCCTTCTAGGGCTGGAGCCTTTGTCGACATTATTGCCAAGGAATGGGGTCAAATCCCACCACTGGCTGACGGCCCTGGGGTAGGAGGCCTCTGATCCCTGCCTCCTCCCCCACCCCCACTTCTCAACCCCGGCCAAGCTTCATCATTAGGAGCATCCTGTAAGGCATGGGTCCTCCTGCAGGAGGGTCTAGCTCATGGTCAAGGCCAGAGGGCTTGGTGACTGATTGTGGAGGAAGGGAAGTCAGGGTGACCAGGTTTGTGGCATGGGTGTTGGCGGCAGATGGTGGTGTGATGCTCTGAGACAGAGGCAAAGAGAAAGGAGGCAGGAGATCTGTGAGGGAAGGCACCTGCCTTCACCCTGAGGCTCCCACTCAGTCCTCACTGGCTCCATGACCCCGAGGACACGCCTCCTTTTGTACCTGGTCTCTGTTTCTAAACAAAGGTCTTACCAGCTACATGATGAAATGGCCTCCTCAGGTCCCCCCACCCCAGCTCTTGTCTTTCTCGCTGCCACAGCTCTGAGCTGGGCACGTGGAGCCCATCCCTCCACGGGGGCTGCATTTTAGGGAACAAGAGCTGTCTGGGGACAAGGAGGGAGAGTGAGGCCCAAGCTCTGGCAGCAGACAGAAATGAGTTGGACAGGCACGGAATTGCCACATTTTATACATTCAGATGTGCAAAAACCACAGACCTTTATTTTCTATAATTCATCTCATCTTGCTCTTAAGCTCAAATTCCCAAAGTGGGAGAGATCCTTTAACTTACCAATTATAGATAGCTCAGCCTTTTCTAGTTTAAAACAGTCTCTTTCAGGTTAACTCAACATCTTTTGCATAAATACTCCGTCTTTCAAAATTCAAGCTATCAGGACTATTTCTCTCCTCTTTCAATGTATCTTCATTCTACTTCCTCCTTCCTGAGATGGCAGCCGGCTACAGGGGCAGGTCCCACCTCTCACGGTGGCGAGGGGAAAGGCATCAGGCCCACATGCTGCCCCCTGGGCTCCCACTGGGCTCAGACAGTGCCACTGGACTGGCTTCTGGTGTCTAGTGAGGTGTGGAGCCCTTGAGCCCTGTGCTGGCTGTTTCTGAAGTCTGTATCGGCCGGTATAAGCCAGGTTACGTCGTGACCACAAACAGTGCCCCGATCTCACTCATGTTGCATGTCCATCGCACATCAGCATGCTCTGTGCCACATCACCACTATCCTCCCTCTGGGGCCCAGGCTGGCAGGGCAGCTTCCCCTGGGGCCACTGGCACAGCAGAGGGAAGAGAGCGCCGAGGAAGGTTCACTTCAGCAGTTGGATGCTCTGTCCTGGGAGTGGCACCTGCCACTTCTACTCATGACGCTGTGGCCAGAACTCACACATGGCCCCGCCATGGAGCTGGGAGCCGAGCCCTGCCCCCGCCAGGACAGGAGAGAAACCAGGCACCTGACAAACAGCACGATGGCCACAGAGCAAGACCCTGGATCTGTAACTGCTAGTACCTGCCTGACCATAGGCCTGTTTGAATCTGCCATCACCCTCCCCAGCACCCCGCTCTCCCAGCACCCCCTTCACAGGCCGGGGAACACAGATGGGTTTTCTCCCCACTGAGATGGCGTGGGGGGCTCTGTGAGGCTGCCCTTTGGCTCAGCCACCTAGAACCTCCCTCTGCCATATCTAAACCACTGCCTGCCTCGTGCCAACCTGTCCTGGCCCCTGCAGAGCTCGGAGCCTCACTAAGGAGGTGCCTTGTTCCCAGTGGAGGCCCCCTCACTGGGAGGCTCCCAAACCTACCGGGTGACTGAGTTAGAAGCTTTGTTTCCTTCTAGGGCTGGAGCCTTTGTCGACATTATTGCCAAGGAATGGGGTCAAATCCCACCACTGGCTGATGGGCCTGGGGTGGGAGGCCTCTGATCCCTGCCTCCTCCCCCAGCCCCACTCCTCACCCCCGGCCAAGATTCATCATTAGGATCATCCTGTAAGGTACGTGTCCTCCTGCGGGAGGGTCTAGCTCATGGTCAAGGCCAGAGGGCTTGGTGACTGATTGTGGAGGAAGGGAAGTCAGGGTGACCAGGTTTGTGGCATGGGTGTTGGCGGCAGATGGTGGTGTGATGCTCTGAGACAGAGGCAAAGAGAAAGGAGGCAGGAGATCTGTGAGGGAAGGCACCTGCCTTCACCCTGAGGCTCCCACTCAGTCCTCACTGGCTCCATGACCCCGAGGACACGCCTCCTTTTGTACCTGGTCTCTGTTTCTAAACAAAGGTCTTACCAGCTACATGATGAAATGGCCTCCTCAGGTCCCCCCACCCCAGCTCTTGTCTTTCTCGCTGCCACAGCTCTGAGCTGGGCACATGGAGCCCATCCCTCCACGGGGGCTGCATTTTAGGGAACAAGAGCTGTCTGGGGACAAGGAGGGAGAGTGAGGCCCAAGCTCTGGCAGCAGACAGAAATGAGTTGGACAGGCACGGAATTGCCACATTTTATACATTCAGATGTGCAAAAACCACAGACCTTTATTTTCTATAATTCATCTCATCTTGCTCTTAAGCTCAAATTCCCAAAGTGGGAGAGATCCTTTAACTTACCAATTATAGATAGCTCAGCCTTTTCTAGTTTAAAACAGTCTCTTTCAGGTTAACTCAACATCTTTTGCATAAATACTCCGTCTTTCAAAATTCAAGCTATCAGGACTATTTCTCTCCTCTTTCAATGTATCTTCATTCTACTTCCTCCTTCCTGAGATGGCAGCCGGCTACAGGGGCAGGTCCCACCTATCACGGTGGCAAGGGGAAAGGCATCAGGCCTACATGCTGCCCCCTGGGCTCCCACTGGGCTCAGACAGTGCCACTGGACTGGCTTCTGGTGTCTAGTGAGGTGTGGAGCCCTTGAGCCCTGTGCTGGCTGTTTCTGAAGTCTGTATCGGCCGGTATAAGCCAGGTTACGTCGTGACCACAAACAGTGCCCCGATCTCACTCATGTTGCATGTCCATCGCACATCAGCATGCTCTGTGCCACATCACCACTATCCTCCCTCTGGGGCCCAGGCTGGCAGGGCAGCTTCCCCTGGGGCCACTGGCACAGCAGAGGGAAGAGAGCGCCGAGGAAGGTTCACTTCAGCAGTTGGATGCTCTGTCCTGGGAGTGGCACCTGCCACTTCTACTCATGACGCTGTGGCCAGAACTCACACATGGCCCCGCCATGGAGCTGGGAGCCGAGCCCTGCCCCCGCCAGGACAGGAGAGAAACCAGGCACCTGACAAACAGCACGATGGCCACAGAGCAAGACCCTGGATCTGTAACTGCTAGTACCTGCCTGACCATAGGCCTGTTTGAATCTGCCATCACCCTCCCCAGCACCCCGCTCTCCCAGCACCCCCTTCACAGGCCGGGGAACACAGATGGGTTTTCTCCCCACTGAGATGGCGTGGGGGGCTCTGTGAGGCTGCCCTTTGGCTCAGCCACCTAGAACCTCCCTCTGCCATATCTAAACCACTGCCTGCCTCGTGCCAACCTGTCCTGGCCCCTGCAGAGCTCGGAGCCTCACTAAGGAGGTGCCTTGTTCCCAGTGGAGGCCCCCTCACTGGGAGGCTCCCAAACCTACCGGGTGACTGACCTCCCTTCCCCTGTGCTTCACACCGGGAGCAACCAGGGTGGCAGTGGCTGACCCGCTTCTCCTCCTGCTCACCACTCACGGCTCCAACCCCTCTACCTCCTCTGCCTGTACCATTCTCCATCCTCCTTCTGCTGTGGCTTAGATAAAACGAAAGGTCCCAGGCCCCCAGGCGTGACTCAGTGATGCCAATGAAGCTTTAGGAACTTAGAAACCACATCTGCCCTGTGGCATGTCCGTGTCTCTGTGGACACAGTCCTGTGGGCGGGTCTGCATGGAGTCTGACCCCCACTGAGATGGCATGGGGGGCTCTGCGAGGCTGCCCTTTGGCTCAGCCACCTAGAACCTCCCTCTGCCATATCTAAACCACTGCCTGCCTCGTGCCAACCTGTCCTGGCCCCTGCAGAGCTCGGAGCCTCACTAAGGAGGTGCCTTGTTCCCAGTGGAGGCCCCCTCACTGGGAGGCTCCCAAACCTACCGGGTGACTGACCTCCCTTCCCCTGTGCTTCACACCGGGAGCAACCAGGGTGGCAGTGGCTGACCCGCTTCTCCTCCTGCTCACCACTCACGGCTCCAACCCCTCTACCTCCTCTGCCTGTACCATTCTCCATCCTCCTTCTGCTGTGGCTTAGATAAAACGAAAGGTCCCAGGCCCCCAGGCGTGACTCAGTGATGCCAATGAAGCTTTAGGAACTTAGAAACCACATCTGCCCTGTGGCATGTCCGTGTCTCTGTGGACACAGTCCTGTGGGCGGGTCTGCATGGAGTCTGACTCTCACTTTGCATTTCTGCTCTAACAACCCGGGCCTCCCCAAGACAGCGGGGGCTCTCCCTGCATGAAGGCTGGTGGTGTTGGGAGGGGCTTGCTCTTAAGAAACTGAAGAAAAGAAAACCACTGTTTTACTATCTCCCTTGTACAATGTACAGCAGGACGACTATAGTAACTCTGCTTTATGGTGTATAAGAAAGTTAAAGTAAATCCTAAGAGTTCTCATCATAAGGAAACAATTTGTGTGAGTGTGTAAGAGTGTGAGTGTGAGTGTGTGAGTATGTGTGTGTGTGTGTGTATCTAGATGAGATGATGGATGCTAACTAAACTTATTGTGGTAGCCATTTCACCATATATGTAAGTCAAGTCATTATGCTGTACACCTTAAACTTATAGAGTGCTGCTTATCAATTGCAACTCAATGAAACTGGAAAAAGAGGAAAAACGTCATCCCCGTAACTTTGGTTTGAATTCTCCCAGGTGTGTGTAACTTTGAGCAAGTTGCCTAACTCAGCATCTGACAACCTCCCTGACAGAGCGCAGTCCAGACCAGCAGCCGCCACCAGCCAGGAGCACCCTCCCTGCACAGGCTCCCCGAGTCCCCTTGCTGACGCCCTCTGTCCTCTGGCCAGCCCTGCTGGTCATTTCCACCTCTAGTCATGTGACCTGGTTGACTTTGCCAGGCCTCGTTTTCCTCATCTGTAAACTGGTGCCAGTGATAGCCTGTCTCCTAGGATTATTGTATAAAATTATATAAAACCCTTAAAACAGTGCCTGGTGTGTAAGTGTTAGCTCCTATCATTACTGCTATTTTTCCATTTTCCCCTTCTTGGGGGACCCTTTGTGCCTGAGAGCCTTCCACCCAGGATCTGGGTCTGTCCATTGTAGAGCTAGCTAGTTCCTGCTCTGTCCAAAGCTGGCTGTCTCTCGGCCATCCAGGCCTCATGCACATCCAGGATCATTGTATAGGGTGTCCCAATATTCACGCAAGATTCGCAATTCAATTTAATCGCAAATCTTGCATGAATTTTGGGACACCCTATAGTAGCACTGGGGGTGCTCTGCCCAGACCCCCTCACATGCCCTTTGCCATTTCTGCTAGCTCCTCCTGGTCACTGAGCATGGTCAGTGAGGTGGTCAGTGAACATGCACCTCTTACCCCCTCACATGCAACTCTCCGATGACTTCCCCAGAACTGCTGAGCCAGGTGTCTAGAGTTAACATTCCTGGGATGGGCTGTATTAGTCAGGGTTCTTCAGAGAAACAGAACCAATAGGATGGGTGGGTGGATAGATGATAGATTTATTACAGGAACTGTTTCACACAGTTACCAGGCCAAGAAGTCCAGCTCCAGCAAGAGAGCAAATTCACCCTCCCTCTGCCTTTCTGTTCTATCCCCACCCTCAGAAGCTTGGATGATGCAACTGTCGTCATTCAGACACACTCAGAAATCACATTTTACCAGCTATCCGGGCATCCGTGGCCCGGTCAAGGGGACATATCAAGTTGACCGAAGACCAACAGGGCTGGGGTATGAAAGGGCAGGATGGCCAGGACGCAGTATTTCACTCCACAGTTCCCCATGTGGGGTGGACTGACACTACCGTCTGGGGAACTGAAATGGTTTGCAATCCTGCCCCCATCCTCTGACACACCGGCTTGGCTTTGCCCTTCCCAGCCCTCGGACCACTCCCACGCCTTACAGGCCTGTTCTGGGAGCACCTCCTTAGAAAACCACTTGTACACATCCTCCTCTCGGCCTCCCCCAGTCAGGCTCCTGGGACAGCACGGGCTCCACAGAGCAGTGAGCACACGCAGGCAAGAGTATCAGCTACTACTGAGCGTCCGCTGTGTGCACTGCAGCTCGTGTGCCTCCTCCCAGTGATCAGACCTCACCTGCCATATAAGATGTGCTATTGTTCCCATTTTACTGATGAGGAAACCAAGTGTACCCTCATCCAGGACAAGATACCTTCCCTCAAAACCCAACTCCAGTTCTATTCCCTGATCCTAAACTCAGACGGGAGCCGTACTTGACCCCTAACCTGAATCCAGCCTCACCTCACACTACCCAACGGGCCCCAGACCAAACCAAACCTCTCTCTCACCTGCCTCTACCTGTAACATCCTCTGTGACCCTGTGAGCTCAGTCCTGGCTCAGCTCCATGCTCGCCTTGGCCTACACGTGTCCAGAGCCATGGCCTCATTCATTCAGAAGGACCATGTTGGGCACCTGGTGGCTGCCAGCCTCTGCCCCTCCCCCCAAGGGTCCCCTTAGAGCGGCCAGGATTCTGCACAGTTCTGGCCATCCCTACGCCCCTACGCGGGTGATGGATGAGCTCTGGTTATCAGCACCGCGGGAGGGATTCACCCATTTCCCCGCCTGTCACTTCACCATAATTTCTAAAGCACAGGAAGCTGATTGCATCTCTCAACACCATTGGACTCTGTCCCTGCCCCGGAGGGCTTCCTCGGGGCCAGGACTCAGGAGGGTGGCCTGGATCTGTGATTATTCTCCAGGCGCTGACAGGCACACTGCTTCTGCTGCCACACATTCTGCTGGCCTCCTAGAGGGACACGAACTTCACTGGGCCCACTGGGCCCTGGCCCCACCACTCCTGGCTCGTCTGAGGCCTTGCCGTCACCATGAGCACCTCCCTCGCCTGGAGGAGTCAGGGAAGGCAAATGCCAGCAGAGTCCCTGTCAATCTGTGCCTTCAGACCCTTTGGAAGGTGGCAGGGTGCTCAGGGCCCTTCCTGCACAGGCTGGAGGATGAGCAGGGCCTGCTGTGGCCTCTCTCCCACCATCTCCACCATCTGCAACTGTGCCCACATCTTGAATGTGAGCTGCCTCTACTCTGTCACAGGACCCACAAGCAATGGGCAAAGCTGGTGGGCAGTGGCTGCATGACCCACTGCAGAGGTGCGCATGGGGGCTAGCGGGTCAGGAAGAACCTAAGGGTCATGGGGAGGATGCATGCTATAGCCAGAGCCTGGCAGGATCACCCCAGAAAACTGAACCCGTTGAAGGCACGGCCCACCCAGAAAGCTGATGTTAACCACAGGCAGAGCGCTAGGGCCTCAGCCCAGGGCTCAGAGGCAGAACCCTACCAGGAGGACAAGGAGAAAATTGTCCAGACCTTGGACCTGAGCCTGTGGGGTATCTGGCAGGGTGGGTGTTAGAGCCCCCACAGCCCTCCCTCACCCATCCATAGCCTCAGGACAGGCCCTCCCAGGGTCAGGTGCCTGGGGAGACCAGGTGCCCCCCACCCCCGGGCCTGGCATAAGGAGAAGAAAGTAGAGTGTTGATGGGAAGGTTTCATCTCAGTATAATAAACAACTTTCTAACCATCACAGCATCCCATGGAAAAGAAAGTCTAGAAAGACATCCCACCGACTCTCTGATTGTTCGCGGCTTCGAAGCCTGCCTATAAAGCCTTCGTGGTAATTAAGTGGAATGACTCCATTTTGCCACATAAGTATGGTTATTGCTCCTGGGTGGCTGCAATTAATATAAAAGCAGCTTAAGGAAGCCATCATCAAGGCATAATGAGTTTTTAAATATTAATTAATATGTTAATAACCATTCTAGGTGGAGGGCGAGGTAGCAGTGCTAGAGACAGTTTCTGCCAGCGACCGGAAGGCCTGCATCCCTCCCTAATGAGAGGCAGTGCAGGCTGGGGTCAGAGCCCTGCTCTGTGAACATCCCTGTGATGCCTAAGCCCCCAGGGCAGTGTTCTGAGCAGCTGGACTGGGGCACAGGGAACCCGGACCATTGGCTCAAGGGCTTCATTGGGGCCCATCACTTCCCCAAACCCAAATGTGGCATCAGCCCCTCCAGAGAGCCCGAGGGCAGAGAAGGAAGCGCGAGGAGAGGTTCAAGTCCAGCGCTCCTCCCAGGACTCAGGGCTCATGCCCTCCCTGGGTCAGCAGGATGTGGGAATTGTGGTCCACTAGGGCTGTGACCATGACCCAGTTATGCCTGAGGTTCTGACCAAGCAGGTCAGCAAAGCCCTCCTTTGGCAGGAGCTGGGAGGACAAGGGTCAGAGGAGGGTCTGGCATAGGAACAGGGTTGAGGGGTGAAATACCTCCTTTCCAGCGGCCACCAGCTTTTGTTCTCTCTCGTCTTTCTGGACTGCCCAGCGGGGGCCCGGCTGCCTAGCAGGGCGAAGCGGGGACAATCAGTGGCCCGTGAGTATGGTCTGGTCCTCGCTAGCTAAGGCGCCTCCACCAGAAGCCTCTGAACAGGTTAGAGCAGGTCCTTAATTGATTAACCCAAAGCCGGCTTAGACACGTGATCCTCCTGCTTTCCCCACCTGCAGCTGTAACCAGCCCCACCGCTCCCGCTAGTCAGCCGCAGGTGCACGAGGGGTGCCGCAGACAGCACGGCCGCAGAGGCCGAAGCGATAGACAAATCCCCCGAAGTCTGAACCTCACATCCGTCTTCCATCATTAAGTTCTTACTGAGAAATTAATGTCCCAAATGAAATCTCTTTCCATATGTTAATCCATGTCCGACCTTCCCCCTTCCCGGTTGTTCCATGGCTGTCTCAGAGACCCGGCCTTCCTCGGGGCTGGGGGCAGGGAGAGGGCCGCCTCATCCCTGCCACCTGGACCAAATTCCCCTGGAGCTCATTTCAAGGTCGTAGAGAGCTCTTACGAACTCTCCCATTTGTGCCATTTTGCCTAAAACTCCGAAGAAAACACCAGCCACAGTCCCAAATCCAGGCCACTCAGAACCAAACGTGGCTACTTTTGCAATAAATAATATTCCCCAGGCGAAATGCAGGTCTGACTGACGGTCCCGTTGGCAGCCATGGACCACAGCCTCTGAGAGCCCCGGGCCTGGGGAGCGAGCGGATAAGGGTCAGCTTTCCACCGCACCTCTGACACGGTATGGCCTGGAGCAAATCGGTGTTCCTCCGTGGGCCTCAGTTTCCCCTTCTCAGGATGGGATGACAGTCCTGACCCGCTGGCTTCCCACAGCTGTGGGAAGAAACCGGGAAGAAGCACTTTGTCAACTGTAGAGTGAGGTGCCGAGATGAGAATGTAACTGTGTCTCCCCCACCGCCCCCCATTTCTCCACATAGATCAGCTCCGAAGACAAGGTGGCCTTGGTGATGAAAAACCCTGCCAGGCCCAGCCTGACCCCCTCCCAGAACCCTGGCACCCCTGCCGCCACCTCCACGTCACCTCAGGCCTTGTCTCCCTTCCTCATCCCACTGTCATCCTTGCATCTCTAGATAAACTATCCTAAGGCACAGGCCTGAGGGGACTCACGTGTCCTCATCTGAACTCACGCACTGGAGCACAGCCCTCAGACGGATGGACACAGCCTCTCCAGCTCAGCACCCGAGGTGGGGGGTCGGGGGGTAGCATTCTCTCCCAGCATCTGCCTGGGGCAGGGAGAACATCCAGAATGCTGTGAACATAGGGCTGCCACCTTCTGTCCAGATGGTTTCAAACTTGCCGGGAGAAAGGGCTGGGCCCTTCCCAGGAGCAGCAGCTGGGCCTGGGGAAGCAGCGGGGGGGGGGGGGGGGGG
>NW_005366171.1:1218587-1293464 GCF_000412655.1 Myotis brandtii
TGAGGAAGCTCCTGTGACAACTGGGCCCTGATTGTCGGGGAGGGGGGCCAGGTGGGTTGCTGGCTGGGGGCCGGCCTCTCCTTGGTCTGGCTTCCCTAATTGAAAGCTGAGCCTGGCAGGGCTGAGCACAGACTTCAGGCCGAGAGGAGAGAGCCAGGCACAGTCCGAATGCTTCTGTTTCTGATCTCTTCTTGCAGGAAAAAGAGCAAAGCTGCTGTGAGCTGTCTGGCCCCTGGAGGAGGGGACGGCAGGTTTAAGAGGTGGCTGCCACCTGCTAATTGCAGCTCCTGATGCTCAAGTGGGGGCTACAGAGGCCGCTCTGAGGATGGGGCTCTTCACACTTTCCCACACAGCCCCTCCCACCTGCCCCGGCCCAACATTCAACACTCCGAGGCCCTGAAGAGCGCTGGGGAGAAGATTCCTGAAGGTTTAGGACTCCAAGTTTTACCCTGAGCTGGTGGGGGGGGCTGGTATTCAGTGTGGGGTGATGGATGACGGCAGAGTTAATATTCCACATGTGACCACTGCCATGGAAAAGGGGCGGGCGTGACCGAGGAACCCAATTTGTAAGTTTATTTAATTCTCATTCATTTAAACAGCCACAGGGGGTTAGTGGCTACAGTACTGGACAGCACAGAAGTGGGGAAGACGCTGCCCACATTATTCCCGGGTCCCCAGGGCCGGTGCCTGCCCCGATCCTCTCCAACAGCAAAGCGGGGCTCCCCTCCTCATCCCGTCCCGTCCCGTCTGGCCTCTGCCCCGAAGCCCCGGCTCTGCTGGCCTGGCCTTCCAAAAGCTCCACGGGGGGGTGGGCTGGGGTGAGGAACACAGCCTCTGGGGCCACACAGACGGGAGTTCAGATCCATCCCTGCTCTGCGGCTTACCAACAAGCCGCCAGGCGTGTGGGAACCTCCATTTCCTCCTCTGTAAAACGGGGAATAATAAAGAATAATGTCCATTTAGGGTCGCTGTGAGGATTGACTGGAGCCCTGAGGCCAGTGCCTGGCGCCTAGGAGGCGCTCCGGAGGTGGCAGCTGTGTGGCTGTCACCACCACCACCACCATCACTAGTTGGCACGCAACGAGCAGCAGCTCGATGTCAAAGGGGGTACTGGCGACTCTGCTGGAGGGAGACTGCAGACCTCAAAAATGCAGTTTGAGCCAAAAGCTTCCCCTTGAGGAACTGGGAGTAGAGGCTGACAGGAAAGACCGCCAGTGGGGAGAGGGGCACTGCTCGCTAAGTGAGGAAGTGTGTCCTCGCAGTCTGGATTCAGACCGAACGAGGCTACACTGGGTGGGGCTGGGGCCGCGTGCACCTGTTGGATGGAATCTGTCAGCTACAGGAACAGTCAGGCGTGACGCTCAGCCCAGTGGGAACCGTGACAGAACAATCCACCCAGACACTCCCATGTCCACTGTGGGCCGTGGGCCTGTCGCGCTTCCTGCCCACAGCTGTCCCGGCAGCCCTGGGTGGCAGTGGACTTTAGGGAGCGGTGGAAGGGAGGGTGGAGGAGGCGGCCGTCGCCCCCACCCCTGCCCCAGCTGCTCTGATATGAATGACTGATGTGGGGCCCTGTACCGGGCAGGAGGGCCCACACAGGGCCATAGAGATATAGATGGCGGTGGAAGGGAGGGTGGAGGAGGCGGCCGTTGCCCCCAGCTGCTCTGATGAATGACTGATGTGGAGCCCTGCACTGGGCAGGAGGGCCCACACAGGGCCATAGAGATATAGATGAGAGTTAGAGATAAATAATTCCTCAACAGGTGGATGGGACTATAGACAGAGTGGCTGCAGGAGACCTATGGTGGGGAGGTGGGCCTCGTAGCTGGGGAGGAGTGGAAAGCACCCAGAAGCCAACGCCGCCTAGAAGGGGCTGAGGCCTAGGCGACAGGCTTAGAGATGCTGGAGGAAATCCTGTTGGCAACAGCTCTACACTTCCCCCCCATGTGACGTATTTCCTGTCAGTCACAGCCCGGTACCTGGGGACCCCGAAGCCCCATCTCTGCCGACACCAGGGAATAGGGAAATCAGCTGTCGGACAGATGTCTGGACTGTGACCCACCGCCCTGGGCAGCGGTGGCTGTCGATGGCGATCCGCAGTCCTTGGTGGAGCTGGGAGCACCCAGCAACAACCCACGATGACAGCAGAAAACTCTGGAGAAACAGCAGCCTGAGCCCAAGATGACTCCCAGGTGGAGGGAGCTGTCCCTGAAGGGGCGGGGAGCCCACACAGCTGAGTTGCATTGAACAAAATACAGGCCAGAAATCGTGGAGGCCTCGGGTTGGGGTGTCTGGGCCGCCTGCCGCTCACCCCGCCCTTCCTCTGAGCTGGGCTGTCATCAGACTCATTGGCTCCCAAGTTCTGAAATGAACTCTGCTCCAAGTAATTACCGCTCTTCAAGTTTCCCGTCCTCTGTTTAAAGAATTCGTCCTCTCGCCCTCAATGCCCCATCAGCTCCCTAATTAGCGGCGCCCGCGCGATTACACATTCTCCGCAGCTCGCTGGGTCCGGCCCCTAATGAGTGTTTGTGGACAGCTGGGAGCCAGGCCGCCGCGGAGCCCCGCAGCCAGGAGTCAGGGCCCAGGAGTGCGAGCTGTCAGCTCCGTGATGGGGCTGGAGCTGGTCGCAGCCCCGCGGGCCTCCAGGAGGAAAGGCCTTGAAATATAAATGAAGATGAATATTCATATTTGGTTCAATAAGTGCCAACTATTAATATACATGTCTGTCGGGAAGAGGAGGCAGCGCAGAGCCAATTCTGCCCGGCATAATTGGGCTCCTAATTCACAATTAGCCTTGAGCTCCAGGCCTCTGCACAGCCAGAACCTGGGCTCCAAACCGCGGGAGGGAGAGGGGCTGGGCCCACAGGGAAGGCCCTGCACACCCCAGGGCGCTTCTGCCCTGAGACCCCTCCCCACCTGGGGAGGCTGGGAGAGAGGTGGGAACTGCGATCTCCTCCAGGAATCGCGCAGGAATGACAGGAACTGCCTCCTTCAGAGGGACCCGAGTCACACCTGAACCACGCACACCGGTCCTGCGTGGGGTCAGCAGCTCAGAGGGCGCACAGCCCGTCTGTACCCAGAGCTTCACGCCAGGACATGTCTGCCGGTGCATGGGAGCCAGAAAACTGTCAGGACTGGGCCCAGCATGGCTGCTGTCCCCTCTGAAGTCTGGCTTCCCAGGGCCCAGCCTGTGTGGCCAGAGGGACTCCAGTCCCCGTCCCAGCCAGGCTCCTGGTGTCACTCAGCCTCTCTCCTTTCACTCTTGCTTCCCTGGACTCTGCCCAGGTGTCCTCCACTCTGACACAGCTGCCTCCAGGCCTCCATACCCTCAAATCGTGGTCTGCCTGCACGTGGCCACAGAGCACGGCCCTCCCCAGCTGTGCGCCCTCATCTCAGAGGCAGCCGGGAAGAAGACTTCATGGTTAAGGACTGGGAGGAGTCATAGGCCAGGAGGGCATGTCTGAGCCTTGGGAATGAGCCCGCCCCCATCCAGGGAAGCTGGGTAGACCCCCTTCGGGACCACAGCCCAGGGCTGCCTCCAGTGCATTGGTAGGCACCAGGATGCCCCTGGCTCAGCCCCAGATCCGCTCCAGCCAGCGGCAGGGGCCACGGTCTGCCTCTGGGCTAAGGCTGCCTGTGCCCTCCAGCCAAGGCCCAAACCTGTCAGGACTCAAACAGCCCCAATCAGGATGCAAAATGGGCACTCAGCATGCCCCCTGCCAGTGTCTTGGAGATGCTATGAAAGAATGCCTGGAGGGTGAGAGGAGAAACTCTGAGCCCATCCACCTGTCTGGGTACACTTCTGTCTGAGCAATGGCCAGGAGCAGGCTGGAGCAGTGAGAGGGAGGTGACAAGGCCCTGGGGCTGGGCCCCCTAGAAGGCCTAGAGCAGTGGTTCTCAACCTCCTGGCCCTTTAAATACAGTTCCTCATGTTGTGACCCAACCATAAAATTATTTTCGTTGCTACTTCATAACTGTAATGTTGCTGTTATGAATCGTAATGTAAATATCTGACATGCAGGATGATCTTAGGCGACCTCTGTGAAAGGGTTGTTCGACCGCAAAAGGGTCGCGACCCACAGGTTGAGAACCGCTGGCCTAGAGTGTTCTGGGCCTAGAGCACTGCATCCTCTCAACAGTATATGAGGCAGATGCTATTCTCTCCATTTTTACAGATGGGAAGGCTGAGGCAGAGGGGTTAAGCAGAGAGAATAGAGAGGAAGGCTGAGCACAAACAAGGCTACGAGTACTCACCAGTCTGAAAGCCTAAGGTCTACAAAATAAAAGCACCACTTGGGGCCTGCGGGAAAGGGGTGGCCTCTCTATCACAGTGAGAGGGATTTTACATGGGTTTTCCGCTTCTCTTCCTTTCCCTTCCCTTCTTTTTAAGAACACTTTTGCCCAAAAGCTATTAGGTGAGGCCAAGTAAGGTCAGTGTCTGCACCAGAGGCCAAGGGAAGCCAGGGTGGCCCAGAGCAGGCTGTGGTGTCGGAGCCTGAGCAGGCGAGCAAGGCACCCATGTGGAGGGTGACCAATAGCCGTGGGTCAGAGCACAGGCAGGTGCAGAAGGCAGCTCATGGGAAGTGGAGCAGCAGGAGCCTGAGGACACACAGGGGACTGATCAAATACATCAATACACTGAGGCGAATGGGATCCATGCTTCATGCTTGGGGAAGGCAGTTACCAGTAAGAAAAAGGAGAAAACTAGAATGAACCCTGGGTTAGAACTGGAGGTGTCACTGTGAACTCACAGTTTTCCATAGAGATATAGATGAGAGTCAGAGATAAATGATTGATAGATAAAGTGGGATAGAGAGGACAGTGGATAGATGATAGGTGGCAAAATACAGATGTGAATATATCTATTGATCAATCTATATTCATATATTCCTTGGCTCAGTTAACTGAGAGGCCTGAGAATAGCAACTCACCAACAGCAAAGAGTCCACCTTGGACCCAGATCTTGAATTCAATATGATCGTCCCCTAAAATGAACCAGGGCTTCTTGGGGGAAATGGCTGATTTCCAGAGCTGGAGTGGGGGACGTACAAGACACACCTAGGACACCTTACCATGCTGAAAAGCAGGTGTGGGCTCAGATAATGATGGGGAACATGTATCAGAATGAAACAGAAGCCAGCCTGAAGGGGCTCCCACCGGTCGAATCTGGGGCAATTTGAATATCAAAATAAATAATGATAGTAGCAGTTTATAACCCATCGAATAAAAGAGGAAACCATGAATCCACACTGACATCCATGAATAGGTTGAAAATTTTTCGAGGAAAGGGCTATTTACATAATCTCAAAGTACCTCCCCACGTCGGTATTGATTACCAAGGAAAGAAGAGTCATTTTACAGCGGAGGAGCCGGGCGGACACCACCTTTTTATCAAATGATCACAGTGAACTCAGTCATGGAACAAATCAGAATGTGCGCCACCCGACTGGGGGCGATGAGACGAACCCTCCATCACTCGGTCACGTCTCTGCCAAGAAGCGCACAGCCTGAGCCAAACCTTGAGAAACATCAAACCCAAACCAAGGGACATTCTACCAGGTATCCGGCCTGCAGTCTCCAGGGTGGCAAGGTGAGGAGCTGCGCTACATTGAAGGAGACGAGAGAAACGACGACTGAGGGAGACACATGATCCAAACACCAGGATCCGTTCGTGCTAAAGAACGTGATTGGGACAATCGGTGGAACCTCTTGGGGTCTGAAGGTTGCCTGGCAGTTTGACATCAATGCTGGTTTGCAGATTTTGCGGGCCGTACGGGGTTATGTGGGAGGCGTCCCTCTTTGTAGGTAATGCACACAGACACGTGGGGAGATGGAGCATCATGCAGGCATCTTATTTCCAAACGGTTCAGGGCAGAGGACAGTTGTGTGCTGCACTGGCCCCTCGTCCAGTCACTGCCTCCAGCTGACAGGAGAGACACAGGTGAAAGATTTGGGAGCCGGGATTTCTCTGCAGAGATCTCGGGGTGCAGCTCAGCACCTCACCCCTCCCCAGCAGTGGGAAAGGGCTGCCAGGCCATCGGAGCGGTTCTTGCAATGCAACCTGTGTCCCCTGAGTTTGGGGGTAGGTGCCTGACATCTTCCTGGAGAGTTTGAAGGCCAGCAGCCAGCTGGCGCTGCCCGTGCTGCAGAGACGAGAACCCACCGCCCTGGAGTAGTCTTCCATGGCAGAATTTGGGTGGGCAAAGGTGAGGCTACCCCTAGGAGCAAGGGCAAGGGGGCAGGGTGCCAGCTTTCTTGGAAGAACCCTACCCAAGGAGACTGCCTGGCAGGGCACGGTGATTTTGGGAGGCGACTCCAACAGGAAGGGCACACAGAAGCCCAGAGTGGTTGTAAGGACACTGAGCTGACCTCCGAATGCCCTAGGCCCAGGCGGAGCGGGGCGTGGCGGGGTGGGGAGGGTGAGGCTGCTCCAGGACCTAAACACAGCCCCTGCCTCGGCCCAGCCTGTTGCTGCTGCTGCTCAGATGAAGGTGGTGTAATAGTCAACAATTACGGCATCACAAACCCCCCCGAGCTGCTCGGCTACAGCAACACTATTTTCTCACTCCCAGGCCCGCAGGGGTGGGTGACACTTAGGATGCAGATTTTTGCTGGGTGTAGGCCAGCTCCTCGGGCCCAGCAGAAGGGGCAATAGCTCCCTGGCCGTGTGCTTCTCACACCATCAGAGGCGACAAGAGGCTGAGCACAATGGCTGGTCCCAGGACCCACACACGTGCCCACTGTTCAAACAAATCACAGGGTGTGTTAGGCTTCTCCCGCTGTGGAACACATTACCACAAACCTCACAACTTAACACAACACCCACTTATTACTCACCGTCTGTAAGTCCGGCTGGGTGCAGTGGCTCTTGCTCCGCCTGAGACCAAGGTGTCAGCTGGCTGCAGTCTCACCTGGAACTCGGATCCTCTTTGTGCCACCCTGCTGTGTGGTTGTGGGATGCTTTGTGCCTGTGGTACTCGGCACTCGTCAGCAGTACCTGGGCAGGGCCCAGGAGAAGGGGAGGGCCCAGGCCTGTCCCCAAGATGTCCATCACTGTCCTCTTCCCAGGATGGCCCTGGGCCTGGAGGTGGTGTCTGAGCCCCACCCATGCCCCATGGACCCTCCTAGCCCCGTTCCTTAGGCTCCCTGTCCTGTCTCATGGTGGGTAGTTGCCCAGCCTTCACTTCACCCCAGCCCAGTCCTGACCAAGCCCCTCCCCACCCTCAGATCTCCCAAGACAATCCCCCTTCATCCTGGCGCCCAGGCCATGGCCCACTCTCCAGCCTTTGCTCTCTGCACTGCCCTCCACCCCTTATCCCTGACTCCCACACACTGGCTCCTGACAACCTCCAGCCTCCTCTCTTTTCCCTTCCCCTTCCCCCTCCTCCCCTTCCCCCTGAGCTCTCTGATCCCTTCATCCACATCTTCCACCCTCAAGCCTAGCTTGTCTTCTTCCTCCTTCAGGAAGCCCTACAGACTGCCCCTTGGGCCCTGTCTTAGCCCTACTCCAGGGCTGGGTGGAACTCTGTTTAGAGCAGCGGTTCTCAACCTGTGGGTCGCGACCCCTTTGGGGGTCGAACGACCCTTTCACAGGGGTCGCCTAAGACCATCGGAAAACACATATAATTACATATTGTTTTTGTGATTAATCACTATGCTTTAATTATGTTCAATTTGTAACAATGAAATTGGGGGTCACCACAACATGAGGAACTGTATTAAAGGGTCGAGGCATTAGGAAGGTTGAGAACCACTGGCCTAGAGGGTCAGGACGGGGAGGGGTAGCCCTGGCTCCCTGTAGCACAGTTATATGTGGGGGTGTTCCATGGCAGAGAGTAAGCACCCCAAAGTACCAATGTTGCCCCAGTGACTGTTGGATACCCTGCCCTACATGAAGGGGGTCCTGCAGGGACAGTGGCCCACACAACCCCACCCCACAACCCCCACGAGGTCACACACCACCTCTCACATGCCAGCTAAGGCACTGTTCTCTCTCACACATTCGGGGACTCCACCCAGAATGGCCCAGTATCTGGCCTGCCTCGTTTCCCCAGGTGTGACATCTTTTTGGAACACATCTGTGCCTCCTGGGGCCCAGGAGCTGGACTCAGTTTGAACAGAGAGGGCCAGCCAGCTCCCCGGGCTCCAGCCCCGACCCTCCTCTGGCCGGCAGGGGCTGGGGAAGGAAGCGCGGCTGAGCGGCTTTGAGAGCAAGGTCACATCTCGGCAACCGAAATCCAGCCGAGCTCCCTCCATCAAGTTTTTAACTAGAAAAATAGTGTGCCCATTTCTCTGTAATACACCTCTGGGCTTTTTTATTATGACTTCATTTCCCCTTGTAATATTGGAACGTCTCTATAATTGTAAAAGTGTAATAGAATCTAATAGAATTTCATTTGGCGCCCGGAATGCCCGTGCCATGGCCGCTCATTCGGAGTGAAATAATGATGTCTAATGCCCACACACGGCTCCCGTGACCTTATTCAATCTTGGGGCTGATCGGGAAATATATCGATTCAATTATACACTGATGACAAATGAACTCAAAGAAAGAGGAAAAAAAGGTCAGCATATATTTGAAAATGTAAATCTTAGCAACGTCTTTGGGGTTCGCCAAAAAAAAAAAAAAAGCCATTTCGAAATGCCATTTGTGGCTAATAGCGTGGCGTTCTGGGCTCAATCAGGGAGACGCGTGGGGTGGCTGGGAAGGCATTAACGGGGCGTCACTTCTTTAGAGCCGGGATCAGGCTAAATGCGCCCTGAGCAGCTCCAGCCAGCATGACCTCTCCCCGCACTGCCTCTGCCTCAGCAGCTCCTACTGTCCCTCCAGGGACAGAGTGAGGTGACAGGGGTCACAGGGTCAAATCAGCGACCACATCTGGGCCCAGGGAGGGCAGGCAGGGTTGGGGGCATGCTTGGGCTCCAGGGTGGAGGGTGATGTCCTGTAAGACATGCACCGCAGGTGATGAGCAAGGAGGGCGAAGGTGAAGGAGCAACACTTAGAGCGGCCCGAGAGGAAGGAGGAGCGCGGGAAGGGCTGCGTCGCGGAAGTCAGACAGGGAGAGAGTTTGAAGAAGGAGGAAAAGACCAGTCAAGCCCAATGCTGTCCAGTTCTAGGAGGTGGAGCCACACAAAGCTCCAAGGCACTCACAGAATTTCTCCAACCAGAAGTATTTATGTAGGAAACACAGTAAAGTGCACAAGTACCAAGTGTACAGCTTGATGGATTTTTGTAAATTTATGGGTGTCTGGAACCAAAGAAAGATACGGATTTGGATCAGCTTCCAACATTTTATCTGGGTGCTCCCAATGTGGTGACATATCCCTGAAAGTGCCTTTTGCGAGCGTCCCTTTCTCTGGGACACCTCCATCCTTTTGGTGACAACGGCCTTCCTCATTTGTCAGTAAGCAAGCGCCTTTGTTTGCGTATCTAACGAGTGGCCGTGTCGGCGTTCTCCCAGCCAGCCATTGCGTCAGCAGCCCCATTTCAATTCCATCGTTCTTGATTGGCATTTCTTTGATGCACCTTCATCTCTGCTGGTGAATTTCTCCTTTGGAATATTGATTTTGGAGAATGTCACGTGGCTTTATCACTTGAAGACATGGAGGCAGCACAACTACTGTCTGTGTGTGAAACGAACAGCAGATGCCCAGGGGCCAATCACAGACAGACTTAGAAAGAAGTGGCGAGATGGCTCACAGCTCGTGATGTGCACCTGCTATTTGCATGGTGACGTATGGACTGAAAAGCCAGCAGGGAAGTTTGTATGTTATACAATTACAGTATATATAGTTAATATGCCTTGATAACTAAATTTGAACCATGTTGTTGAGACACTCGTATTATTTAACTAAACTGAGGTAACTGAAACTCATGCCTGTCAGAACTGTGTAAAATGAAGACTGCTTGGACAAGTAGCTTGTTCCTTTTCATTGCTGTGTACTACTCCCTCGTTTGGCTATGTCACAGTTTATTTATCCCTTCCCCTGTTGATGGACATGTGGGTTGTTCCCAGTGCCTCTGTTATGAATCGGCTGCTACGAACACCCTGTACCTGTCTTTGTCAACACCCGCGCTCATCCGAGCTGGTTGAAGATGTCCCTGCCCTGGTTCACTAATTATTCCATGTGACCCCAGGCAAGTCCCCACCTGCACAGGGCGGGAGGCATCTGAGCAACATCTGAGAAGAAAGAGGCTTCACGGGGTCATAACTGGACTGAGATAGAGGAAGAGCTGGCAGGATTCATCTTGCTCGGCCCTTGCCCTCCTCCAGACCCATTTCACAGATAGGAAGACAGACTCCAGACCCAGAGGCACCTGTCTGAGGTCACAGAGAGCCGGGCCTCGGGGCTCCTCAGCCAGCCTCAAGGGGGCAGCCCCTATGCGCTGTGGGGAACTTGCCTAATTCTGGGTCTGCTAGGGTTCTCTCCCCCCGCCTGCCCCCCGCTCCATTGTCAAATGCCTCCACCCCATCCACATGGGGCTGAGGTCAAACCAGGCGTGTGGGGCCAGGAGGTCATGGCTGGAACCTTCCCTCCTCCGGATACTCCAGGAGCGTTCAGTGAAAGTTCAGCCCGGCCTGGCTGCCCCATTTAATTCTCATAATTAGCTGACAGCTCATTAGCAGCTCATTAGAAGCCCTGGAAATGCGGTGACAGTAACAAATTCAGTGCAACCAGCCCATCTGGGGGTGACCCGAGGGGCCTGGCCCGGCTGGGCTTCTGGGGGGCTGCTGGGTGAGCTCAGCCTCCGTGCCCATGTCTGAATCCTCGTTCTGAACCCTATCTTTGGGTCCCACTAAAACATCCTCTTCTCTCACCTCCTGCCACTGCCACCTTCCAGCCCCACTTCCAGCAGCAGGACCCTCAGCTACCCTCCTGCAGGCGCCTCTCCTGTGAGGTCAAGATGGGAGGTAGCTGGGCTCCAAGATAGGAAGGGGGACCCCAAAGCCTGGAAGGGACCCAGAGAGCCCAGACTCTGCCGAACGCTGGGTGCCAGCCCAGCCTGCAAGGTCCGGGGCCACCTGCCCCCCTGCGTGTCCTGGAGCACATGTCCCCAGCCCTTCTGTCTGTCAGTCTTTCCCAGTCTATCTCCATGTATTCAACATTCACTAGATACCTGGACTAAGTCTGAAGTAGCTACAAAGTCAGGTTAGCCCCCGTCCATAAGCACAGGGCTCGTGACACGGTGGGGAAGGAGATGATTAAACAGGCCTAACCCCGTGCGATAAGGCTGGACTGGAGGAAAGCCAGAGGAATCGCCAGAAGAGGGGATCCCAGGACCCCAGGGGCGGAGATGCTCAGGGGAGGCTACCTGGAGGAGGCAGCATCTGGAAGGAGGAGCAGGAGTTTGCCAGTCTGTCTGCTCTTCCAACCACCGCCTCTGAGCCTTCTCCTCCTCGCTGCAGCCCCAGCCCTCTCCTCCCTACAGCCGAGCCCCTTCACCTCGTGGTCTTGGCTCCCCCCCCCCCCCCCCCCCCCCCCCCCCCCCCCCCCCGCCCCCACAAAGGCTCCAGGACAGAGGACAGAGACTTGGAACAGAGCCAGCCCACAGGAGCCAGCTAGAGCCTAGAGGGGACAAGGAGAGACAGAGACTTCTCCCACAGAAGGGATGGAGGGGTGGGGAACAGGGAATGGGGTGGGTGTAGGAAGGGAGGGGAAGGTAGATGTGAGGGGCTGGAGTCCTGTGTCCTAGGCCAGGTGACCTTGGGCAAGTCATTAGTCTCCCCTGGATTTCTGTCCCTCACCCCATCCTCCCACTGTGCTCTGTGGGAACCGTGGCCTGGCGTGGCCCCCAAAGGTCAAGACTCTCCAAGGGACACCTGGCCCCCAGTCCTGAGCTCCCAGCTCCACCTCCTCAGGGTGGCCATGCGTCTGCCACTGGGATCGATGGGAAGTCATTAGCATCTCCACATGTTAATGACACCAATTAATTCCCCATCTGTGGGTCCCGTACAGCCTTCAGCACTGAAGGTTAAAGGGAGAGGCACCAGCTCAGGGTGGCTTTTCCCCGGGATAACAGCACAGGCCTGTTTGTGTGGCTTGTGTACAAGCCCGTGTACCCATTCTCCTTGCATTGTCTTCCTTATAAAGAGCATGTTCACCCTTCACTGGTATATGCCACATGTGTGCACATGTGCACTCTGTGTTTGTGTGCCGTGTGTATACAGGTGTGTATGTGTGCAAAGTATAAATCTTGTATATATGTGCCAAGTACTATATGTGTGTCCTATCTATGTATGAAGCATTTACATATAATTATGCTTCTATGTTATGTTTGTACACAATGTAGGGCTTACATCTGTGTGCACTGTATGTGTGCAAACATTATGTGTATGAGGCCTATATCTATGAATATAAGAAGATGAAATATGTGTGCCTCCTTTATCCACGTGGATTGTGCATGGGTATGTGGGTATATGTTCAGTCTATCCGTGCTGCTATACTGGTGTGTGGATAACACGCCCATGTGGGAGTGTGCTTACCTGTACATTTGTGTGCTGACTGTGAGGAGCCTGGCCCCCAGAGCCCTCCCGCTGCTGTATGGGCATGGCGCAGGGAGCAGCGGCTCCTCTCTCCTTCTTTGGATGCTGAGGTTCTTCCCTTGAGCCCAGGGCTCCAAGAATGGATATTCTTGCACAATTACATGGCCCTGATGCGGTCTGACCTTCATGTGGGTTTTGAAGGATGAGTAGGAGTTCACCAAGCAAACAGTAGTAGAGAAGGGAAGGGGGTTTCAGGCTAAATGTTCTCAGTGTGTTACGCATATTCATGTAATCTTCACAGCAATCCTATGAAGTGAGCACTATTATTATTCCCATTTTACAGATAAAAACATTAGTTAAAGAGATGTTTAGTTAAACACACATAGCTTGAAAGTGGTACAATCAGGATTCAAACAGACATTTGCACATGCACAATCATATACTAGTATACAATGCACATGTACATAAGGTAATAGTCACACACTCATCATTACACAGGCACATTTCACACACACACACACACACACACACACACACACACACACACACACGCACGCACGCACCAAGCCATCTCTAGGTGTCCCAGCTGTCCGCGTGACCCAGCCCAGAGTTCTAGTTCAGCCCTGGCTTCATTGGGGTGGAAGTTGAGAGGAGAGTGGTGAGAATGTGATGAAGAGAAACCAGAGGGAGGTGCCTGGGGGTGGGCTCCACCTTGTAACTGTACCCCTGCAGCCCAAGAACCGAGGGCAGGATCCTCCCATGCACCACACCCAAACAAGCAGGCCCGTTGTGCAGAGCTGGTGCAGCCTCCTTGTCACCATCAGCCACGGGGAAGAATGCCGCCCACCCTGTGCGTGAACAAGCCTGTGGAAAGGACTCTCTGGGGAATGAGAGACTCCAAGCCCTCACCCAAGTGTCCTGTGTCCCAGTCCCACAAGGGTCAGCCGCCACTTACGTTCAAATAGAACAAACCTGAAACGCCGCTGCCTGCCCTGTGCTCAAGGCCGCTCACCCAAGGAGGCTCCCTGAGGGTCGGGCTGCTCCTGGCCTGCACTGCACCGTCAAGGTCAGGCTCTGCCCTGGCTGCCTCCCTCCCCGTCTCCCACCCTGGATGGGCAGCCTGCCCGGCCTGCTGTTGCCAGAAGCCTGCTCACTGCCCCTCCCCTGGGCTACCGCTCTCCTTAATTAACAGAAAGCCACTGTGAATACTAAAGAGGAAATTAGCACCTGTCAGTCATTTCTCATGTTCATAGATTTCTCAATCCCTCTTTAATTAACCCTTCCAGTTCCAAAGCCCTGCCTCCCCTTGGGTGGGAGCTGGGCCAATGCCCTCCAGGAGCTCCAGGGACCTGGTCTTGATTCCCTGCTTCACGGTTGCTTCCCGCTCATCTCCGGGTCAGACTGACCATGACCCCAGGGAGGTCCCTGCCACCCGCGATGCCAGGCAGTCAGATCAGGACATGAAGTGCGCATGGCCTTTCACCTTCCATTCCACGTCGGGAATTTATGGAAAGGAGCTAACCACAGGAACGCGCGATGCGTAGAGGATCCGTCACATAGCTACCTGTCCCAGCACAAAGTCACAAACAGCCTGGGTCCATCTGTACGGGGTGGCTTGTTATGGGGCAAACAGTACAACTCGACAGCCACCAAATAACAGTGTTAAATCTACTTATTGCCCCTTGCACTCAGGTGCTGCGTCAGTTGGGAGGAGGGGAGATAGGGAGAGTTAGATCAAATTAGTCAGAGCCAGTTGTCAAAATGAAATAGCACGGACCATGTGACTCAAACAACAGGAAGTTGTTTCCTCATAGTTCTGGAGGCTGGGAACTCCAAGATCAAGGTCCAGCAGGGTTGGTTTCTGGTGAGAACTCTCTTCTTGGCTTGCAGACAGCAACCTTCACATAGTGTCCTCACACATGGGGGTGGGGAGGAGGAGAGAGAGAAATCTAGTGTCTCTTCTTCGAAGGGCACTAATCCCATTGGATCTGAGCCCCACCCTTATGACCTCATCTCACTTAATTACCTTCCCCAAGGCCCTCTCTCCAAATGTAGTCACATTAGGGATTGGGGACTCAACATATGAATTTGGGGGGACACAATTCAGTCCATAATGGGGATGATGACAGAGAGAGGT
The DNA here is from genome assembly GCF_000412655.1 of Myotis brandtii. Lineage (NCBI taxonomy): Eukaryota > Metazoa > Chordata > Mammalia > Chiroptera > Vespertilionidae > Myotis > Myotis brandtii. The sequence continues at coordinate 1,233,210 of NW_005366171.1, forward strand.
CACATTGCAAATGGAGGGTTTTGACCCTTCCTGAGTCTATCTCCAGAGCGATGGACACTCCTCCCCACCCATCTCTCCTGGATTCAGGCTTGTTACCATCTCACCTTCTAGCCCAATGGCCCATTAAGGGATGTTTTGCAAGCCAGTATGTTTTCCTTCCCAGCAGGAATTTTAACAAAACACTTTCCCCATCAGGTAGCACAAACTAAATCCATTTATGTTCCCAGGGTCTGTGGAGGATTCTGACGTGGAGCCCTCCTGAGAAGGTTGGTGGCACAGGGTGGCTAAGCTCCCACCCGAATGCACACTTGCAGGGTTTCAAGAACGGTGGCCTGAGTGCTTGTGGTTTTAATTAGCTGCTATTTTTGCTTTTTAACCACAGACTCCTATTAATTTAGCTTTATCATTACCGATTCAGTTGCCTGCCGGTTAACCCTACACTGTGTAGTGACACATATTTGCAACAACAAGGTAACCAGGATATGACCTGGCACGAAGGTGGGCATTCCTGTTGGTTCAAGTGTGAAACCTTTGCATCCAATGGCTACCTCCGAGGGATCGAGGTGTACACTGCTCACCACTCCCTCCCCCACTGCTGACAGGCAGACACGCATTGCTGATGAACTAGAATGTGTGTTACTTAAATAACCAGCAAAGCACCATCCAGGTAAGAATAATGGAACCACTGGATGATTTTCAAGTTCACAGAGAATAGTTTTATAGTGTGTTTAAGCTTCTATTCTTTAATATAAGTATGCAGCTCAGACATGCTGCCAGCATCGAGTTGTCTGCAACTTATTTTTAAATTCTTTTTCCCTGGAAAGTGGAAGCAGATCGGTGAGCCTTGGAGGGAAACTCAGCTGGGAGAATGCAGCCTACTCCCTGGGCACTCAGGCCATGGACATTTCCAGACTTCCTTTCTTCTCCCCTCCTTCTTTCCCAAGCCAGCCACCCACGGAATGTTCCAGAAAGGCCACAGGGAAATGAGGGGGTCAGCGTTGTGGTTGCAGCCCGGGCATCGCTGAGCAATACCCAGCAGGGGAAGGGCGCTGAGACCGTGGCTGAGTCTCAGGAACCTGGGCGCTGGGCAGGAGGGAACAGGAAGTGCATTGAGTTTTATGTGCACGTGTTGGCGCCTGATGTCGTGTCCTTCATGCTCCCAACACTCTGCCCAGGTGGGAAAAGCTCCTCTTGGCGGACTCTGGAGCTGTTTCCCAGTATCCGTTCTCTCCTCTCCCATGTCCTATATCCAGTGTAAGTTGGTCCATTCATCAAACAGATAATGAATAACCTGACTATGCCCCTTGGCACTTTGTAAAATCCTCCTTTTCCTTCAGCCATGTCACAGCCAACGCAATACCTGGAAGCTAGAGACGGCGTCCCTGCTAACCAGGAATGCCGGTTAAATGCCCCATGTCCTTGGTTTGATGCCGTTGCCCTGCTGTCTAGGTAGGGGCACTGCAGACGGCTCAGTCTTCACTTGGGTCCCAAACAGATCCCCTCTAAACACTGTCCAATTAAAGCTCACCTCATTTTCAATCTCTTAACGCCCAAAGGCAGTGGTGGGGGCCCCTACATGATTGATAAAGGGTATCCAGAAATCCAAGTCAGCTGGGCCTCCTGCCTGGCCCTCCCTCTCATGGTGGCCGAGGCTCCTGCTGCTGCCCCCTAGAGCATGGGGGTGGAATCGCTGTTGAGTGAGGAGCCGCTGGAGGTGTGAGTAGGTCATAGAGCCTGTGTCTTCCTTGGCCCCATGTAGGATCCAGAAGGTTCATCCCACAGTCTGGAGAGACTGTGCAGCTCCCGGCACCCAGCATCCCCCACTTCAGCTGGACACCCTGCTTGGCTCTGGTCCCGTGGGCACCGAGCACAGAGCACCCCTTTCAGGGGGGTTGCTGTACAGTGACGGGTCAGACTACATCTTACCCTTTGCACCTCCAAAGATGCCTGTTATTATTTCTTTTATGTGCTCTGTGTTTTGAACAATTTTGTCATCCAAAACCTTTAGGTATGAGTGTGGCCAGAGCGGTCCATCCTGGGCAGATATGCTCTTTGCATCACTTTCTTGACATTTGAAAATAACCTGCAAATTCCTTGCTTTGGGGCCCAGACAGGAAGCAGACCTGCTGAGTGTCAGGGTTACTGGGGACTCTGAGACCCGGAGTGGGGGCAGGGAAGGCCTGAGAGAGACATCTCTCACCCATGTCCCTCTGTCACTTCCTTTGTGCACATGACCCGCCTCCCCTCAGACCCCACCCCACCCCACATCCTACATCACACGCACTCAGCACTCCCTCAGCACCCATGAACACCCACTTCACATGGCTGAATCCGCATTGGGGGGTACATGGAGGGACACCCCCAGCAAGGGGTGTGCTAGGACCCAAGGCCTGGGCCACCTGTCACACCCGGTCTGGGTGGGACCCAGGATTCGGGCCTGGCTTTCATCACATCTTGCTGGGATCCCCAGGAGCTGCACAGAAGCTGGGGAAGCAGAAGCCAGAACATAAGAATGAGGGGCCAGGATGTTAGAAGCTATGCTCTGATTTCAAGGGTCACATCTGAGCCTCTGCCTCCAGGCAAAGAGCAGCTCGTGACCAGGGAGAGACACCCCTGGGAGTTCGGAGACGCTGAGGCGGAATCCTCTGGAAGAGACTCAGGCTCCTGCGGGCCCCGTGGGGGAGGCTCAGAGGCACTCACTTTAGGCACAGAGGTTAATGTTCCCCTGTGGCCCATGAGGCTTGGGGACATTTGGTGACACAGACAAAGGCCGTCTCCTGCTTGTCCTGTTTGGAGGACCCGGGACAGGTCCGGTCCCGGGCTGCCAAGCCTCTCCTGCTTCTGGCTGCCATTCCAGCAGCTGCTAAGCCGCTAATGCCTCCTCTGGCTAGCAGGCTGCGATTCCGTGTGCACCCCTCCCCGCTCTGTATCTCAGTGGATAATTAGCCAGACAGACACAGGAAAATGGGTCTGTCTCCCCCGCTGTTCACAGGCTCTGTGCCTCCGCCCCCACTCAGGACGTGGACATGCTCTCCATCACCCCCGCGGGCATCACACTGGGAGAGGCCTCTTTTACGGTCACTGAGAGTCCGCCACAAGGACATGATAGGAAAATAAATGTGCCCCAGGGAGGCATCGCCATGAAAGCCTGTCCTAGCAAAGTCAGACCAGACTGCCCACCAATCCTTGCTAACAGGATTTGCTAACAGGAACATGATGGCTCCACCGATGGGGGCCCGTGTCCAGAGGACTGGGGGTGGCAGGCCACATTGGAGGCCTGGGCTCATTTTGGAGAAAGACCCACATGACCTAGAATGAAGGGCCAGGCACCTGCCACCTGAGGCGAGGCCAAGAGAAGGGGGATGTTTAGACTGGAGGAGGCGCCAGGGCTGCAGGGTCACCTTGCCTCCCCGAGGGGCCATTATGTGGCAGAAGGACTAGAATTTCAATGGTTCCAGAGGGACCAGTGAGGAGCAGGTGCCAGTTCATATGAAGGCTTTTCTGTGTGTTTTCAGAGTAGAATTCATCTGCCTTGGGCAGTAGGGAGCCCCCACCCCAGGGGGACCATCAAAGGCTGTGGGTGGGTCCCTGCCCCGGGGGAGGCTGGGCTGAAGGAAGAGTGCAGACAGTTCATGACTCTCCGCACTTGGGTTCGGGAAAGAACCTGGTCCGCTGTTGTCTGATTTACTTCTGATACAGAAACCGTGGAATTCGGATGTAGCTGTTGAGGGCTTGCTGCCTGTCCCTACTGAGACTCGATTAATCAGCCTGCAAGGTGCTTTGGCTACATCCCTCACAATACTTCTCCAAGTGGTATTTCATGTTGCCCTCCATCCTCATCCTTATTCCTGCCAAAGCTCAGTCACTGCTCAGTCCTTGAGGGAGGGAGACAAGGTGGTGAGAGGTGGTGCCTTGGGGCCCTGGGTTCTGTGAGCCCTGCCCAGCGTGCAGAAGCCCTTGGGTACCACTCACTACTCATTCGGGGGCTCTCTTAACACCCACCCCCCTCAGCTGCTTTTCCCTTCTCTCCATCTACCTTGATCCACTCCAGCCCTTAAACCCACCTCAAGCAGCCACCCCACTTCCAGGTCTAGCAGCATCTCAGCTTCATGTGACCAGGCCAGCTCTTCGTTCCACTGCCAACCCCCGGCCTGGTTTCCCTCAGGGAGTGGAACCACCACCAGTCAGGTTACTGAAGCCACAAGTCACTTCTTGGTCCCCGGCCCCTCTTCTTCACCCTTCACATCTAGTCCTTCGATGGATCCTATCCATTCTATCTCCAAATGTATTTCAGATCCACCCACTTCTCTCCATCGTCTCTGCCACCACCTACTCGGCGTCCTCTAGCCAAGCTCCCAGCTGCTCCTTTTGCTCTTCGTGGAGTTGTTTGTAAGAGACAAGGGTGATCCTTTAGTCAGCTTTCCTTCCCCAGCTGAAAACCTGTTTAGAATAAATGTGTTCCTTCCGGTGGCCCCCAAGGCCCTGCAGGCCTGGACCCTGCCTCGCCCTCCCCTGTCATCCTGGCCTCTGGACCGAGTCCTGGAATCCCCAAGCCCTTTCCCGGCTCCCTCTGCCTGAAGCATCTTCCCTTTAGCCTCCAAGCTTGCTCAGACAGGCTGTCCAAGGAGGCCCCTACCCTGTTACTCTCTATGCTAGCCCTCTATTTCTCTCCTTCCTAGTTCAAATCATAAACATATCTGTATAGATCCTGATGGTCGGCCACCCTGCCCCCCAAGATGCAAGCTTCTTAAGGGCCATGACCTGGACTGCGTTTCACATCATTTTATGTCCAGTGCCTCTCTCATGCATGGCACATGGTAGATGGTCCCTATATATTTCTTGAGTAAATGACTAAGTCTCTCAATCCAATTCTACTTAATGCAGCTCCTGGGCCTTCGTGCTGGTGCTGCAGTGTGGGGCGGGTCACCCAGGAGGAAAAGGGAGACTTAGGCAGCAGCCAGGCTGTGGTTCCCTCCAGGCAAGCAGTTGTATCGCAGGCAAGACATCCTGCTGAGATCTCATGGGGGGCGGGGGACCTAATGATGCGTCGTGGTCAGAAACTGGTATAAAAACACTAGTGAGCAGACGCTGGTATGAAACTTCAGTGGCTGAATGAATGAGGTCTCCTGGCTCCGTTCTACACTGATGGGAGGAAAGGCAACTTGTGAACAATCCCTTCTGGAGGGAAAACCACATCAGTGGGCTTTGGGAGCTTTCCCACGAGAAGCCCTTTTTTTCCAAAGTTCAAAACAGCTGCGAGAATCCTGCACAGAACTCCCTCTCTTCTCCTAAAACCAGGGAGCAGACAGCAGACTGAGAGCGGCAGCAGGCAGGAACGCTGCGACGTGCTTGGTCGTGCCAGAGCAGAAGTTTCCCTGTCCTGCCTCACAGAACGGCCGGGCCCTCAGAAACAGCCTGAGCTCCCTGCCCCAGGGCGTGTCAGTACAAACCCAACACCACTCCGCCAAGCATTACAGCAGTAAGCCGGAGGTAGAGGAGAGCAGCTGGCGAGGGAGGCAATGCTGCGGCGGTGACTTCTGGACTCTGTAGTTCAGCTGTACAGCTGCACATGCCACCTGATGAAGAACGATGGGGAATCGAAACATCATAGTGATTCTTAGCCCCCAACTGCCCTGTGATGGGAATTACGGCACTTTGCTCCCGGTAAGCATCCATCTACCACATCTGCACACACAGGGCTGCCCAGACCCGCGGAGGCAATGGAGTCTCTGCTCTTGGGTAAAAACGTCTTGAAAGACTTCTGAAGGCAACTCCTGACCGGTTAAGGCATCTGAAATTTCTTTTTATCACGCCAAGTCCTTCAGAATGCAGCTCTCCCTCGTATGGTGTGGCTGGGTCTTGCTCAAATTTGACAACACGTTAAATAATCCTACTCTGTTCTGAAACCTCAAGCCCTCGACTTGCCAGAATGGCCACTCTAGGGTTTTGCTGGGAGACGGAGGTGCCCATGAGCCACTTGGCCTTCTGGAACTCCAAGGTCAGACCTGAGAGCCGTCTCAGGCCTCAACTCCGAAAGCCTTGAGAGGCATGCAGAGCAAGTGACACACACAAGCTGGCTGGCTGGGTTCCGATTTTGGTCCTGCTTCTTCTTAGCGGTGTGACCTGGGACAAGTTTCTTTAACCTCGCTGTGCCTGAATTTATTCCTCTGTAGACGTGATAGCACCAATTTCACAGGCTGCTGTAAGGACTGAAAGGATGCACGTAACATGCTTAGAATCTGGCACATAGGAAGTGCTCCGTCAACGCTGCTGCAATGATTACATCATGACCCTGAGAGGGGTGTTAGCTAAAAGACAGAGATCCCTTCGACTAATACAGTTCAAAGTCCAGCCTACAAGGGGACTTCAATGTCTAGAAAACTCAATGTGAACCAATGCCTGGACCCGACAATACTGCTGCCTTGCCCCAGGGTCACACTGGAGATGCTCACTCCTGGGAACTTGCAGTTGCCCCTGCGATGGAGACAACTTTCTGTGCTGATGAGGCAAGTCTTTCCTGAACAACAGCTTGGTGTCAGGCGCGTCCGCAGAGCCCGACAGGATGAGAGGGTCAAAGATTGTGTCTCAGACCCCCAAAGGCAGAAAGGTTTATGTAACCCTGTATCCATGCCAGGGCAGGTATGATCTGAAGATGATGCAGAATCCAATTGGAAGAAGTCTGTACCAGGGGCGGGGGGATCCGCATGGCATCCAGTGGCCCTGTCCGCGGGACCAGGCCGGGAGCCATGGAGTGCTTCAGAGAGGAGGTCCTCTGGGGTCTCCACCCTGTGTTCACTGGGTCCACCTAAGACGCCTGGGATGGCACCAGGCAACTGAGAGGGCAGCCTCTGAGATGGCCAGTGGTGACCCTGCAATGGCCCTATTAATCTTCCCAAAGCCCCACTGTCAGGCGTGTGCTGCTGCTTGAAGCGTGGCCAGTGGGGCAGCGGTGGGAATCCCCACCACTCCTGCTGAGAACTGCTCCAGATAAGTTGGGGAAATGTGGAGACCTGACAGCGAGGCAGCAGAGTTGAGTTAATTATACTAGCAATTGAGGAAGGAGGCAGCTGCAAAAATGCAAGACAGACCCTGAATACGGCCTTCCTTTGAAGAACAAAGGCAAAGAAAATTGGCTCGCCAATGAGAATTAAGTGATAACAATGTACCGAAGAGAAATCAAAACCAATTCTAAGGCAGCTCACTCAGAGAAATACAGGATCCTGAAGAGTAAAACTGAACTATGGCGAGACCTTTGAAGAGTGAAAATTTTGCTTTAAATGCTTTGTAAGCTGGTTTTAGCGCTTGTAGAGATGAAACGAACGCACAGCCCTGGAGACACCCCTGCTTCCTGGTGCCAAGTCCCCTGGAAGCCTCTGGTACACCCCCAAGTCCTGGCCAGGAGCCAGCAGGGAGGCTCCCAGCCTGGCCCGTGGGCCCTCTTGGCTGTTACAAGTGCTGCTTTCTTTAGGCTCCAAAAGCCATGGTTGGAATTCAAGACCTAAATACAAGCCTCCTGGGTCTACAATTTCAGACCCAGTTGGGCAGTGTTAGACTCATCTTGCTCCATCTAGGCACCAACCCCAAGACCATCTGCCCAAACACCCGCTCCCTCAGCCCCTAGTGACCACTGGGCGCATCAGTTTATTTCAGGAAGAACTCATTCAGGCTCTTTGCTGGTATCTGGGATGAGATTGGCAACCACTGACCAAAGTGGCCCAGGTCAAGAGCAATGGTGAACTGATGAGCAAAGGGTCTGGATCACTCCGGGTCCCAGGAGGAGACAGATGGTACACTCAAATGGGCTGGTTGAAAGTTTAACCAAGAGGCTATTTATAAAGGTACTGAGAGGTTAGGGAAACCCACAGGGACAGACACAGCGCCCCAAGGTTATAACCCTGGTCTTGGTCTAAAGGGGCAGGGGACACAACTGGGAGACAGAAGGAAAATGCAATGAGTTCCGGCAGCTGAGCACAAAGGTGCCGGGGGAACCAACGACTAGACCCAACTCTCAGCCCTCAGGTCCCCTGTTGCTGTCTCCCACTGACCAAATCCCAACAAACCCAGTGGCCGAGGGAGCCTGTTGCTGGAGGCCCTACGATCAGCCTCTCTGGGCGGTGGGGACAGAGCAGGGCAGAGCGGCTCTGCGAAGGCAGATGGACAATATCCAGCCCAGGGTCACTTCCCAGAGGCCGCGGCTCCTTGGTCTCCAGCCAAGTGCAGCCGTGAGGACACGACTTCCCTGGCTGATCTCAGAGCCGGGCCTACAGCTGGGAATGCATGTTTGAACAAAGCCTTTATTCTCCATTCCAACAGTAGGGCCAGGATTTAAAAAGCTTCATTTTCAAGACGTGCTGCTTTTGATTTGTCTAACCTGGAACTTATATTTTGGAGACAAATCAAGTTATTTAATTATTTAAACAAAGCATTTCAGTGACAAGCACAACATGTTTGCTATTTTTTCTCCTTCCCTCCTCTCAAAACCACATAACACTCTTCAACATGTAAGGGCTCTTCCATGGCCAACTCTTAAAACCACGGCCTTTCTCAGCGCCCGTTTCCCTGGGTCTCTGTTCTCCGGCCCGTCTTCCTCCGGGTGTGCTCCTGTGCTGGGCACGGAGGGACCAGTTCCATCACCAGGAACTGTGCTCCCCTCCTCCGGCTCCTGCTTCCGGGCTCGGCAGAGCCATGTGTTGTCATCCAATCAGTGTTCTCATTAATTGCACACACTCTGTTTTCTTTTCACCCCACCCACCCCATTTTCCTTTCTTCTTTGATGTAAGCCCTTCTCTGATATCATCTTTTGTTCTCACTGAACGTCTCCCCCGCATGCATCTCCTTTATCATGGGCCTCTTGCCTTGACTTGTCTGTAATTTTTAAGTCAGATGTTGATCAGCATTTGCATTCCTTGGAAATAACACCTGTGCTGTGCTGTGCTGTCCTAGAGAGAGTGTCCCTCTGGGTCATGGCAAAGCCCAGCCCTCCATGCTGAGGGCACAGATGTCACAGTGATTGCTGTCAATGCCTTAGAGTTGCCATGCGGTCACCGAAAACCAATCCGAAACAGAACTATTTTTTCACAGCCAGGAAAACAGATGAAGAAAGCAAAGCAGTACATCCCCAGATATTAAAGAGGTACAACAGCCGGGGGACTAAAGCTCAGACATGGCCTGGCCCAGGTGTGTTCCACGCAAGTAAATAAATAAAAATAATATAAAAATTCCCTTTAGAAAAAGTGAGCTAAGTTTCTATCAAAAGGAGTCTACATAAATAAAATGAAGGCCTAGACAGGGGAGAGCTAAACGAACGCCTCTTTCTGGTAGAAGGACGGCTGGCCTGGCCTGGTGCTGGGGTGAGAAAGGGTACAGACACACTAATTGGGTATAAAATGACTTCATCTTTCACTTCATGCTCAGTTTGGACCTCTGCTCAAGCTTACTGAGTGGAATCCCTCATTTAAGACCAAAGAGAAATGTGGATAGCACTCAATTTAACAACAGAATATCCTGCTCCATGATACAAAAGACTGTGTCATGCTATAAAAGTTAAGAGCATTTTGCAAACAGGGGATGTTCCATTTGCAAGCCCAGTGGAGGGACAGAATCAAAGCCGCTGTCTCGGGTGCCTTTTCTGCAAGGAGGCCAGCAGCCAGCAACCCCCCTGCCAACAGGAGCACTGGAAGGGAAGGGAAACCACCTACGGAGGCCGGCTTCTCGGCAGGTAGGCAGCCATGCTCCTCAAAGACTGGTTCACTCAACCTGGAGAGAAGGCTCAACGCTCCAGAGATGGCTATGGGCTCCTGACAGGACTCAAAGTAACCATCGGTAAGGGAGAAAGACCTTGAAGAAGCTATGACAACTCCAGTTTTAAGTCTAGACCATTTAGACTAGATAAGCTCAAGCTGTCAGATGCCCCCAGGACAAGCACATCAAGGCACTAGGAAAACAGTGGCAGAACTACTCAGCCAAGGGCAACAGAGGTCAGGGTTATCTTTGGCTCATTCAGAAGTACAACAGCATCTTCCAAATTAATGGCAAGAAGCACGTCTACTACCTTTAGCCACTGAGGGGATTTATATGCAACTAGTACATGCTCAGCTGGCCAGATATGGGTCATTCTGGAGGCCTAAATGACAATCCTACTGGGGAGGGGGAATGAAAGGAAACTAGGTTACTGCTTTATAAAGGTAAAAGCCAATGCAAATTGTTTCTTTAGAATTTATTTGGAAGGCCAAGTGAGGCACCCACTCACTCAGTTTGACCTAAAATGGCAAAATTATTTGCCCAGGTGGAAAAAGAAACCCATGATACAAAGAATAATGATGTATTTCCCCCTGTATCCAGCCTCATGACTTTCCCCAAAGATGTATACCTCCCCTTGCAGCAGCGGGCCAGCTCATAATTTGCATAGGGGTTTAGAGGACCTTAAGATATTCACTTCCTAACATAAAAATTAATGTACACGGGTAACATCTGTTTTTTTATTGATTCAATCAATACATTGGGAATTTAGCAGCAAGTTAATGGTAAGCAGTTACAAAATCTTCTATTTTTCTACATTTAAATTAAGTTGTCTTATACAATCTATAGCGACCTACGATCACAAGAACACACGTGAATGGCCAGAGCACTTCTGCTGTGATGCCTTTGGTGAGTTTATTAATAATTTCCTAACAAAGTCTTCTAGTGCAAAGTGCACATAACCGTTAGGGACCTCCGTTACCACATTTGGTTCTCATTTTCCCTGTAGATAACTGCGCTGAAATCTAAGAATGTGAAGTGAAAGTGAGCAAGTATGCCCACAGCCTTGCTCTGAGGGCATCTGCTCCTCTAAACAAACCTGGAAAACACCTTGCCGTTGATTTCAGCCCCAGCCCCGCCCTCAAGCCTGCTGGTGGCTGTCCTTTACCACCACCTGCTTGGAGGTAACTGGCTTGGATTCTAAACTGGTGCACACACACTGCAGGGCTCAAGGCTAAACGATCACAGAGAGCTGTCCTTTTCACCTCCTATCTCCTCATTTTAGCACTAGAAAGAGCAGCTCTGTCTTTGTTCTGTTCAGCGTTGGAGGGAGCCTTAGAGTTTCTTTTTGGTTCTAGGCAGGGCAATGGGCTTCGTAGAGTATTTGGTTGTTGCTCCTTGGTTTGAAGGCACAGAGGATTTCTCTAGTTCTCCCTTGACTCCAGCTGGAAGGGGTCTGTAAGGGGTGGGATTTGAATTGCCCATGTCCGAGTTGTCCGCATTTTCCTTCTTACTTTTCACAGGAAATTTCTTTTTATGAGCAGTGGGCTAGAAATAAAAGGCCTGGGTTAATTTTCAGACACAAAGCAACATTCATCAACTCAAAGAAGCAAGGAACGACAGAACTGTCCCGGATTTGCAAGCTGAATACTGACCAGACGTGACATATGAACTAAACACATTGTGAAATTGCCAGAGAAAGCTCCATTAGCACCCTCAAGAAAGCGGAATTGTTTAGTGTTTGGTGTAGCGCAAACTCAAGGTGCAGTTTCAGATCCTCTGCCACACGACACGAAAGTAAGTATCTGGGAACCTTTGCACAGGGAAGTCCGCTTGGACGGCTGTACTGGGCCAGCTGCGGCATTTGTGTGGGTACCCGGCAAGCCCACCATGACTGCTCTTTCCGACCTGGGTACAACGCTGCTGCCTAGGCCCTGCTCGTCCTCGGCATTGATTCCAGGTACTGGCCTCCAACCCGTCACACCGCCTGTAGACCTCTTGGAGCCTTGATGCCTCATTTTCACACTTACTACATGGGTTTATTATGAGAATGAATGAGGTGGTGGCTGGGAAAGTACATCATAGCTTCAAAGTATGAAACAAGTAGAACCGGTTTTAAGAGGCAATTGTACCTTCTCAGGTCACCTCACCCCACCTTAGAGAAAACGCTCTCTAGTCCTGTCAGGAGGGAAGCAGAGTCTATTTTGACCTTAGACCCATTTTTAAAGTGGTCACTTCTAATTAAATGGAGCAGAGCACAGAGTTCTAAAGGAGCAGAGAATGTCTCAGGGGGCCTACACAGCAGGATGGTGACGAGACATGGGCTACGATACAGCAGGCTCTCATATACACAGAATGATCCGGGGAAGGGCGTAAGTTTAGTTCTCTGGTTAACTGAAAGTTAGCGGACACACGAGTTAATAATCAGGCTAGCAATTTTCAAAGCACAGATTACACGTCACACAAAACAAATAAACCTGGTGATTCTCTGATCAGGCTCCTGTGACTCAAGTGACCATGTTCTATACACACTGGGAGCACTTGCCAATGAGTAAATGGCCTCCCAGGGCTGCAGCGAAGCTACGGGTCATTAACAATCTTTGGTGCCTGCATTTTAGGAAAGAGAAAACGTACCTGGTGTTTGCTTATTGCAGAGCCCTCAAACCTGTGCCTCTTCAGAGCACTACTCATGTGTGACTCTGCAACAGTGCCTGCTAACTCCTGTTCATGGGAAAATTAATTTGTATAAATTTGGAAATGTAAACAGGTCCTTTTCTTCATAGACGTTTTTTCTCCAAGAAAATTTCTGGGCTGCTTCTCTGTGAAGTCTTTAAAGAAATAGGAAATACTTAAAGTGCATTAGCATTCAGTCCTATAGTTTGTATCCCTCCTCTCACTGAAAACTCCCCTGCTCTCGGCAATAGGCTGAGAGGACAACACCCAGATGTTCTAGTATCTGGTTGAAGGTAAGTAGCTTTGTCTAGTACAGTCCTGGTCCCGAAGACATGAAACCTATCCTGGAAATTTCAATTCATAAAAATTTAATTCACTTGACATACAAATCCTATTAAAAGGTGAATCTAAGTGTAACCCTCTCTCTTTTGACATTTCCACCGCTTGAGTGACCATCCAAGTCATTGAGGAAATGTTTGTCAGCCTGTCCACCACAACCAATAGAGAACAGGAAGAGAGACTCAGTCCGCTTTTTTGAATGCATTCATATTCCTATTCTTTACGCTTCCATTTGTTAATTAATGTACTCGAGTCATTAAACTAATGCTCTTAACCAGCACCATATGAGTGCCTGTTTTCTTATTTGTTTTCCGTCTGGTATTTAGTGCATGTTAAAACTAATATGTCAACCATATTTTAATTGAGCTCCTCAGTTGGCCTAAAACTGGCTGCACAGAAACATACACAATGCGTGTTCCTTTGCTCCCTGGTTACATCAGTGCAAATCTAGTTATCTTTATGCAAATGTAAATGCTTACAAGCTTCTGTGTATATGGGTGCATCCTGTCAAATATTATATGTGTGCATACTTTGCCATTTCTCTTTGCTAATTTGCAGTGGCATTAAGTTTAGGAAGCAGAATCCTAAGAGCTTTCCTCAACACTGAGTTTCCCCTCTTAAATTTCCCCTCAATGAAACTGTTCTCTGATGCCAACAAAACATGGACGCAGGCTGGCCCTCACACGGCCCTTCAGGCAGAGCTTAAACTTCCTTCACCAGGAGCCAAGTCTCTCATCTCCTTGGAACATAAATAGCCAAGGCGAATTCTAGCTTCCAGTCTTTTCTCTAGAAACACGAACAAGTCTTAATTTTTCAGGGATACAGATTTTAGATTATAGATATCTAAATTTTAGGTTTCTCTTTTTCTTTTCTCATACTCGACGGAATTCCTCAGAGATCTATGCTGTCACTGATACGATCTAAAAGTTTTATGAGTAATAGAGAAATGAAAAGTGAAACTGCCAAGGCTGTATACAGGAGTTGCTAAGATCTTGCAGGTCATGAAAGGCAAACAGAAGGCGATGTGCTCCCATAAGATTGTACAAAGGGGGAGAAAGATGGGAGAGGAACTTCAATATTTAGTTTCGGGAGAAAGACTCTAAATGATCATTATGAGGCTGTTGGCCATCATTATCAATCCAAGAAAGAGAATCTAAAAATCAGTATAGACCATTCTCCAAAGGTACTGCACAGTGGCCAAGAAAACCTGGCTGTGATCAGAAAGCATCTTCGAAATCAAATACAAAATAATCCTTCTATCCTTATGTAAAATTGTGAAGAATTCACACCTGAAACGCTGCAACCAGCTTGAACAGAATAGAGAGACCAAGAAAGTTTACAGACAGGCTACTAATATGATTAACAGGTGGAGGATTCTTTAAAAGAGAGTCCTTCAGTCTAAAAATATAAAGAACTGGAGGATCTATATAATCACAATCTATAAAATGAAGAAGGGGGAGGATTTCAGCACGAGCTGGACAGCATCTCTGAGCACTGCAGTGGGAGGATTACACAGGGGGCTGCCCTAAGTGGCATTTCTATTGTTCCTCACCTTGACAGTCTAACCATTCAGGACTGTAAGAACAGTCAGTCCTACCAGAGGCAGAATGAGGGAAAAGATAACCTTACAAGGTTCCCTTCCGTTCCATCTTTTAGAAATTCAGCACCCTGGGCCTGATTTCTCCAGCTCACATTACTCATCTTGAAAAGGGGGCAGCATGTGTCAAGGGGAGATATGTAACAAGAAAACTGGGCTAAGTATACATAGTTCATTATTCACTGGCATAACTTTAACCTGATGAACTCATCTGATGATAATGGATGTGAAACGTGTAAGCTCTAGGCACATCCCTGAAAGCTAATACCAGTGCGTGATTACCAGAAACGGTTACCATTTCTCTGAATTTTGAGTAAAATATATGCTATTTAAGTAAAGTGGTTTATCACCATAGCAACCATTTCTAGAGTCACACATTCAAATTATAGGCCTGCACAAGGTCCAAGTGACAGAACATTCTGATACAAGTGTTCAGTTACACCTTTGCTTGCAATGGTCACCCACTTTCTCTTATACTCCTATGGCTTTCAGAAGGAAGAAGGAAGGGGGGAAAACAAAGGAGAGAAGGGAAGAAGAGAAATTGACTTCCAAATATATAGATTTCTAATATAAGGCTTCCCACATAAAGAGCTGGGTCTTACATGTAGGTAATGAAAATAAAATCTAACTTGCAAATTAGAGAGAGATGTAAACATCTCTCTTTTCTTATTAAAGTAGAATTTCCACATAGTAGAATGTACAAATTTCAAGTGTACAGTTTTATGAGTTTTAACAATGTAGAACCAGCATGCCAATCAAGAAGTAGAAAAACTTCCCAGAAAGTTTCCGAGTGCCACATCCTAGTCAACTCCCTTCCATCCCGGGGCTACAAGTGTTCTGATATTTCTCAACAAAAATTACTATGTCTTTTCTAAAACTTCATATAAATGAAATAACATACAGCATGTACTCTTTTGCATCATCCATGAATTAGTATTTTTATTGACAATTAATATTTTATTATATGGATATATCACAATTTGTTTATCCATTCTTCTATTAATGGATACTTGGGTTGTTTCCAGTTTGGGGCTGTTTATATATAAAGCTGCTATAAACATATTCTAAAAATCCTTTTCAAACTTACGTTTGGGATTGCTGGGTTAATGGTGAGTAAATGCTTAACTTCCTATCAAACATGGTAATTGACCGTACCTTTGCTACGCCTCCCATTGGCTAATCAGCATGATATGCAAATTAACCACCAACAAAGATGGCGGCTAATTTGCATACTGCAGGCAAATCCCGCTGCACTGCCCCGCCTGGGGCTGGTGGCAGCGTGATTCCTAGTCGCTGGCCGCCCCAGTGCGAGATCCTGGCCTGCCGTGTGCGGCCCAGGGCGGGCGGCAGCACAATTCCAAACCTCCGCCCGCCCTAGTGCAGGATCCGGGCCTGCCGTGTGTAGGGCGGGGTGGGCTGGGTGGGCGGGGCGGGCGGCAGCGTGATCCTGAGCCACTGCCCGCCCCAGCTCGGGATCCAGGCCTGCCATCTGCAACTGGGGGAGACCGGGCAGACACCGCGGGATCAGGCATGCCATCTGCCACCAGGGGAGCGGGCCTAAGCCAGCAGGTGGTTATCTCCCCAGGGGTCCCAGACTGTGAGAGGGCACAGGTTGGGCTGAGGGACCCACCCCCTGCCAGTGCACAAATTTTTGTGCACCGGGCTTTTAGTTATAAATAATTGCCCAACTGTATTCCAAAGGAACTATACCATTTTGCATTCCTACCAGCAAGACAGAAAAGTTCCAGTTGCTCCAATATTTGCTAAAATTTGGACTTTCCAGTCTTTTTAAATTTGACAATTTAAGTTTAAATTCTATAGAGTGTAGTGTTATATTATTGTGGCTTTTCCTGATATCATTTGCATTTTCTTGATGACTAATGATCTTGTACATTTTTCATATGCTTATGGACTATTTGTATATCTCCCTATCTGAAGTGTCTGTTCAGGTTTTATGCCTATTTTACAGTTGGGTTGCCTTATTATTGAGTTGTAGGAATTGTTTCCATATTCTGGATACAAGTCCTTTGTCAGATATACTTTTTGCAAATACTTCCACCCTGTCTGTGTCTTGCCTATTCCTTTTCTTAAAATCTTTTAGATGAACAAATGTGTTTACTTTTGATGAAGTTCATTTTTAAAAGTGCTTTCTCTGTTCTAAGTATCTGACTACTCTCTGAATGGATGATATTCTCTTAGGAGGTTTACAGTTTAGCTTTTGGATTTAGGTTTATTACCTATTTCAAATTAACTTTTGTGTACAGTGTAAGCTGAGGGTGTCAAATTATTAATTTTTCCATATAAATATCCTACTATTCCAGTACCATTTATTGAAAACTACCCTTTCCTCACTGAATGCCTTTAAAATCTCTGTCAATAATCAATTAACTACATAAGTGTGGATCAATTTCTAGACTCTCAATTTTGTTTTATTGCTTGCTCTATTTATTTGTCTATTCTTACACCAATACCACACTGTATGGATTACTGTAGCTATACAATAAATGTTGAAATCAGGTCATATAAGTTCTCCAACTTTGTTGTTTTCAGGTTCTATTAGGTGTTCTAGGTCTTATGTATTTCCAAATACATTTTAGAATAATCCTGTTAATTTATTTCTAACAGAAAAGCAAAAGCCCTAGATTTCAATTCAGAATTTCTTTAAAGCTACAATTTGGGGAGAATAAACATCTTAATAGTATCAGATCTTCCAACTCATGGACATGGTATATCTCTCCATATATTTCAATATTCTTCCATTTCATTCAGCAATATGCTGCAGTTTTAATATAAATATCTTACACATATTTTGTTAGATTTATCAGTAAATAATTTTATGTTTTGCAATAATATTTTAAATGGTATTTTAAATTTCGGTTTTCCAATGTCATGCTAGTATATAACAATATAATTGATTTTTGTATACAGATCTTCCATCCTGCAACCTATTTAGTGCATTTTTTGTAGATACCTCAAGATTTTCTATGTCATCTAAAAATAGAGATAGTTTTATTCTTCCTTTTCAATCTACATAATTTTATTTCTTTTATTTCCCTTTGTGCATTGGCTAAGACCTCTAGCTTGTTTAAAAGAAATTAAAAAAGAACATCTTTGCCTTTCTCTTATCTTCAGTGGGAAAGTGTTCAACATTAAACCATTAAAAATAATACTAGCTTTAGAAGTCTTTTTTTTTGGGGGGGGGGGGTAAATATATCTTAATATGTAAAAGAAGTTCCCATCTGCTCCTACTCTGCTGAGTGTTTTCCTCATGTTTGATTGTTGAATTTTATCAAATGCTTTTTTCAAAATTAATGAAAAAAATTATATGACTTTTCCCCTTTACCCCTTCATATGATGAATCACATTGTTTGATTCTTGGCTGTTAATCCAAACATGCACTCCTGGAATATACTGTACACTTGATCATGATGCATTACCTTTGTTATTTATTTCTGGATTCAGTTTGCAATATTGTGTTTGGGACTTTAGCATCTATATTTTTGAGAGATATTGACTAATAATTGTATTTTCTTATAATACCCCTGTCATGTTTTGGTATTAATGTAATAATGTCAAAGATTCATGTTTTGCCTTTTAAATGTGTTGAGAAATACTCTCAAGAGTTTGTGTAACAAGCTTTTTCTTCTTTCTTCTTTAAATATTTGGAAGAATTAACCAGTAAAATAATTTGGGACTAGAGTTTTCATTTATGGAATGTTCTTAATTATAGATTCAATTTTAAAAATAAATATAGAACTATTTAGATTTTTTATATTTGTATCTGTTTTAATGTTTTAAAAAGGAATTTGACCATTTCATATAATTATTCCAATATACAGATATTAAGTCATTCACAATATTCTCCTTTTGAAATCATTCTTTCCTTCTAGCTTTGTTGGGAGAGTACTTAATTTGCTATTCTTTTTCTAGCTTATTGAAACGAAAGTTATTATTATTGCTATTGTTTTTGTTGTTGTTGTTAATCCTCACCCCAGGATATTTTTTCCATTGAGAGTGAAAGGAAGGGAGGGGGTGGAGGGGGAGAGAGAGAGAGAGAGAGAGAGATCGATGCGAGAGAGACACATCGATCCATTGCCTCCTGCACAGGCTCCAACTGGGGCTAGGGATTGAACCTGCAACCCAGGTACGTGCCCTTGACTGGGAATCAAATCTGCGACCCTGTGGTACCTGGGCCGGCGCTCTAACCACTGAAAACACCAGCCAGAGCTTATTGTTATTGTGTAAAAGTCAACATTATTCTATATTTATCCACATATGTACTCTTGCCAATACTTTTCATATGTTCCTGCAGTTCAGTACTTCCATCTGGGATCATTTTCTTTTACCTTGAAATCTCTCTTTCAGTATCTCACAGTGAAAAATGCTGTTAACAAATTCTTTCGTCTTTGACATACCTGAAAACATTTTTATTTTATCTTTATTTTGAAGGCAATTATCACTAAATGAAAAATTCCAAGTTGGCAGGTTTTATTGTTTTGTTTTTAGCATTTTAATGAAGTCATTCCATTGTCTCCTGGCTTCTATTATTTCTGTTGATATGTCAAATGTTGCTCCTTTGATGACAATGTGTTTTTCCCCTCTCCCCACCACTGCCCCAAACTGTAAATGTTTATATTTTTTCCCCTCTGGTCTAAATAATTAGAGAATAATATTCAAAGCAACCACAGACACCAGAATGTAATGAAAGAATCCCTGAAAGGATAGCCAGAGAAGGGGCATCCTAAATTCTGCCCAGCTGAAGATACATTAACTCACCTAAGCTTATAACATTTCCATTGTTCAGGATACAATTCAAAGTTACTCAACAGAAATAACAATTAACAGAGACAGACCCTGAGATGACCAAGATGTTGAAATTAGCAAACAAGAATTTTTAAAACAGTTGTCATAACTATTACCAGTAATGTTAAGGAAAATATTATTTAATGAATAAAGGAGGTCTCAGTAGACCAAGTGGAAATTTTAGAATAAAATGTAACACATGAAATTAAGTATTAAGCCTATCACAAGATAGGTTTAATAGGAAAATGGAGATAACTGAATATAGATCAATAAAATATACCCAATTTAAAGAAGAGATTGAAAAAAGTAAATATGCCTTAATGACCAATAGAACAATATCAAATGGTCTAACATGTAATTAGAGTCTCAGAAAAAAAATTAAGAAACTATAATGCCAAATTTCCCGAAGTCACAAATTTACAGATTCAAGAAGTTCAGCAAACCCTAAGCAGAATAAATGTGAAGAACATGCCTAAAAATGTCATTGTCAAACTGCTGAATACCAAAGAGAAAACCTTGAGAACATTCAGAGAATAGTAACATATTATATTTAGGGAAAGAATATTCCAGATTACCAATGACTTCTTATCAGAGAAACTGGAACCATAAGGCAGTAGAATAACATCTTTAAAGTGTGGACCCAAAACATGTCAAGACAGAATTCTATAAACAGAAAATCTCCTTCAAAAATTAAGATAAAATAAAGACATTTTAAGATAAAATAAAAGTAGGATAGTTGATTACTAGCACACATGCAATACAAAAAATACAAAGGAAGCTCATTAGGCTGAAATGAAATCATACCAGATTAAAACTTGGATTTTAAGAAAGGAAGAGCATCAGAAATAGTAAATATCTGGGTAAATATAGGACAGTTTCTCCTCTTAATTTCTTGGAAATATATATGACTGTTTAAAACAAAAATTAAAACATTGTTTTGTAGAGTTTAAATCTTGATGTAGATGTAATACATGTGACAATTATAGCATAAAGGCAGGCAAAGAGATGAAGCCCCAAATTAATACATCTGAATTGAAGTAGTATTAGTTATAACTCAACCTAATGATTGGTTCTCCACAGGGAAAAGCTATACATAGCATATCCTAGCAGGTATAGTCCCTAAGGGGAATTAAGCAAAAGCCAGACTTGGGAAATCAGGGAAACAATTTAAAAGGATTCACTAATATATCCCTTTAATTAGGGAAGTCTGGCTCTAAGTCTGTGGTGAAACCTAAGCCCTTACACATACACAGGAGGTTCTAGTGGGAGTAAAAGTAGGGACAATAGCATTGTTATTTATGGAAGTCTATGAATCCAAACTAGCAACTGGCATGACAAACAGCATTAGATCAAAGAACAACAGGTCAAGATTCATGTTAGCACAATCCATTATTTGTATCTGTGTTAGTCAGCTATTGCTGCAGTCGGCTACTGGACTTGGGAGGTTCCCAAGATCATCCCCAAGTCCCATGATTCACTAGGAGCAACCACAGGACTCAGCATATAGTTGTATCACTGCTACGGTGTATTGCAGTGAAAGGATGTAACGCACAATTAGCAAAGGCAAAAGGCACTTGAGGTGGAATCCAATGGAAACCGGGTCAAGCTTCCAAGGATTTGCTTCCAGGAGCCACACAAGATGCATGTAATTACCCCGGTAACAGGCTGTGACAACACATCTGAAATGTTGCCAATCAGGGATGCTCTCTCAGCACCCAGGGTTCTTACTGGAAGCTGGTCATGGAGGCAGCCTCTGCCAAAATTCCAGGCTTCCAGAAAGAAAGCAGGCATTCAGCAGAAAGCATATTATCTGTACAAACAGTTTAGGCGCGATGAATCGTTCTCATCAGTCAATGGTTGCAACCATCCCCAAATCTAAGTTCCCAGAAAGCAGCCAAGGGCCAGCCTTGCAAGCAAACCTTTCCAAGACAGAAGTTTAGGCCTGCTATGTTAACTCTTTTCTGTACAACTACATTAGAAACACTATAAAAGTTTCAGAATTTTATAACAATAAACGTTAATCTTTCTCATTTAGCTCTAGGGCTTGGTTGTGCTAGGCTAGACTTCCGGCTTTGTGTTTGGTTCAGGTCTGCCCCGCAAATTTTCATGATTCCGAGAACTTGGGCTCCCCGAAGGCATATTCTTTTTATGCAGGTGGCAGAAATTCAAGCTCAATCATGCAAACAATTTTAAGGTCTCTGCTTACATCACACCTCTTAATATGCCATTAGCCAAAGTGAGTCATATAGCTTAGACCAACATTTCCTTGATCTACTATGATAGGGAGAGCTGCAAAGTCATATGGCAAGGGTTGTGAATGTATAATCCCTCACAGGGAAGGATTAAATAATTGGGAAAAAATAATGCAATCTACCACAGTACCCTAGAGACCCTACCAAAATCAGAGGGCAAATGAGGTGGGAAGCATCACCTTGTCACCTATGAAAATGGTATTTCTTATTCTTAGTGTGCTCATTAGTTTATGCCAACACCTATACCCTAAGGAGCCTTGAAGCAGGCAGGAAAAATCATGCAATTTTAGTAATATACACAAGTTCTTTAGCAATATAATAATAAAAGTAAATTTTATTAATTTTACATTAATCTGTGCTTACCATATGTCAAGAGTGTTACATTCAAGATTTCATTTAGTTCTTGGTTGATGCCGTTAATCCCATTTTACAGATCAGAAAACAGAGGCCTAGAGACCTGCCCAAGGTCATAAAGCTTGTAGGTGGTGAAGCCAGGATCTGAATCCAGGCAGCCTAGATCCAGGGCTTGTGCTTTTAAATATTATATGTTAAGTCCAGCGCTTGGGCATATATACCAGATAGCAATGCTTTAATATTGGAGAACAAAAATGTTGCAAAATTGTGAAAGCACCATCAAACCTGCACATGATTCACATGGGCTCAGAGAGCCAAGACTTAATTTGTAAATAAGAGAAATTTTTTATCTTAACTAAAATATGAAGAAAATCTGACTTTTTTCTTATAGAAACATATCAATATACAATAACTCAACTGTTTGATTTCAATGTTTTTTAAATTCAAACACTTCTTGTCTTCGAAGAGCTACTATATATCCTTTCTACTTCCTAGACTAGGTAAAGTATCTGCTACATGTACTATCTCCTATGATAAGTAAAGGTGGTGTTTTCAGACAAGAAAAATGATAACATTCTCACTAAACAAATATATTTGACTGCATTCAACAAATAATTTAACAACTAAGAAGTATGTCCTTTATGAAGCAAGGATTCTGTAATGCACACATAGTATTTCTAACACATCCGGAGTTTCTGGTTCCTCCCTCAGCGATTAGGGAGAGGTGCATGTTCATCGCAGACATTCATTCCTCTTAAATTGTTTTCTAAGCTTAGTAAACAATGAAAAGTATTATACTATTTATCAGAAATCACTAAGGACCTAATGTTAAAGAAGCAATGGTCTGCCAAGTGTCTCATTTGAAGACGTGTAATGCTGTTGTAGGAGTTAAAATCTTGGGTCTACCTGAGCGAGCAGATTAAGGACCCACTGTAGGGAATTCAGAGGGTTACTGATAACACAAAACATTATCTAGACATACTCAGCTTGGAAAACACAAGATATACATGACAGAACATCTCTGTCCTCAAAGAATACCATTACCTAACATAGGCTAAAAGTTAGAAATGAAAAGGAAAACAGAAAGGACATTGCCAAAGGCCAACTACTTGAAAACAAGTTTAAGAAAGTGAGGTCTGGACATGGGCAGTGCGGAGAGGCGGACTGCATTCTCCCATAAGGTCCAGGCACTGGAAACCAGAGCGCATCTACTCCGGGAAAGAGGAGAGCGCTTAGTTCCGTGTTTTTGTTTACAACAAATCCTCACTTTCTCTGCTAGTCTTCCAGGAGCTCTGCCCCTTATCTGGAAAGGGTGACTTCCCTGGCCAGGGAGAAATAAAAGACCAGGAGCTCCAAATCGGTGTACCAGGTCCTCCAGGAGAGAGAACAGTGATACAGGGGAAAGCACTAACTGCTGGCAGATTTCCATTTGGATTAAAGCCACGTTCAAATATTTTAATGGAAAGAGAAACATACATTTTCTTAATTTAGTAAGTATAAGTTATTCAAATTATCACATCAAGTTGTCCCTATAATATAATTTTAACAAACAAAATTTTCCCATGGGAAGTACTTCAATATGCGTAGAATAAATTTCAACAAAATTAAAATTTCACTCCTAAGAATATGAAGTACTCTATGAATCCTGTATAGAGGCAACCCTATTTTTAGTTATCACTTTAGAACTTTATATACCACTACTTGCCACTAATGAAGATTTGAAAGGAAATAAGTAAATTTCTTAACATAAACTCAACTTCAATATAATTAACAAAGTAGCATATTTATTCACAAAAATCCTTGGGGAAAAAACTTAGTAGATTAAATAATCAGAATTCTTTCTTTTAAGAATAACACTTTTCAGAAAAATTCCCAAAGATATCACAGCCCAACCTAAGCATGGGAAAGTTCCTTAGTGGTTCCTCCGTTTCCAGGGCAAGTCCTACCCACCTGGCAGGAATTTCTGCTACGGCATTTACAAGCAGCTTTCCAGGGTCTGCCTGAACGCTTCCAATGATTGGGAGGGTGGGGTTTACTCTCCATGGTCCAGCCTGTTCTACTGCAGGTGAGCTCTGATTGTGGAAAAGTTCTTTCTGTTGAATAGAAATCTATATTCTTTTTTTAAAAAAATGTATTGATTGACTTGAGAGAGACAGAGAAATATCGATTTGTTGTTCCACCCATTTATGCACCCATTGATTGATTCCTGTATGTGCCCTGACCGGGGATTGAACCCACAACCTTGGCGTATTGGTATGACGCTCTAAACAATCGAGCTACCCAGCCAGGGTGAAATCTGTATTCTTGAAATTTCAACCCAGTGGGTACAGTTCTATCATCTATAAGCACCTCAAATTCCAGTTCTTCTGCTCCTTAGTTGGAAGTGGCTGAGAACAGCATAGCAAGTCCCATCACTTTGTGACTTGGAGTGGGAGGAGGAGAGGGCAGGTGTGTGACAGAGCAATGGAAAGGTGATGGAAGATAACTGAGCATTTGGTTCACAGAATATTTTATGCCAGATTCAGTGACAAACATAGATATAACCCAAGACTACAAAAGATAATGTGTGTGTATGCGTGTATACGTATATGTTTGTATACATGTGATGCATATGAGTGTATATGTGTAATCTATGACTATGAGTATGTAAATATGTGTGTGTGTTATGTGTGGTATATAAAATGATAAGCCAACTAATAGGAAAATCTTCAAACTATGTTCAATAAGGAAATGCAAACATGGGTTTTTTAAATATTATTTTTAACAAAAATATAAAATACACACAGCTGCTCAGCATTGCAGGAGCTGTTAACAGACTAGAGAGGATGAAGGGAATTCAATAAACTTATGTTTATATTATGGCAAAAATATAATTATTTCAAAATACCTGAATCATTAAATGTCAAGTTTATTATCTAGACATTTGCTAGCAAGTGGATGAAGAAGTTCCCAACCAGTTCATCAAAATCAATCCATCACTCTACTAGGTCTCTTTCTGCCAGTTTCTGCCAGGATTCTTAGCACGGAGGTGTGGGCCAGCAGCACTGCACCTTCCTCAGGACTCGCCCTCCCAGTCCCTCTCCTCCCTGACAGCTCTGGGCTTCAGAGAACCGAAAAGCAGCAATTCCTCACAGGAAGTCTGGGCTGCCCTAAGGTGAACGCAGCCCCCAACGGAAGGATGCTCAATTATTAAAGAAGAGCTACAATGTGCTCATTAGATTTCAAGACAAGAAAGAAAACAAACATGCAGAAAACTTTTCCACAAACACAGAAAACCATTTGGGTAAATTGTCAGGATATCTAGTCAGTAGAATGCAATCTAGAATTAATCAAAATGTTATGAAATTTTATTCACCAAAAAGAATAAGACTATTTAGATCTAACAAGGTAAAACAATAACCCTACATAAATAGTTTTAGGTATCATAAATTATAAACAATTAACTGGATAATGAAACAACTCTTTTTCTAGGTAATACATAAACTCATTCTAAACTGTATGGCCTGGTAAAGTAAAAAATCATTAATTTTGACCCATGGACCAAACCTGACACACCACCTGATTCTGTTTGTGTCTAAAATTGCCTACGCCAGTTTTCATGCTCCAACATCAGAGTTGAGAAGTTGCGACAGAGACTCTCCCGGCTCCCACAGTCTAAAACATTTATTCTCTCTGCCTTTGCAGACCCTGCCCTATATAATCAGAGATCTGAAAATAAACATTTTGGCCACATTGCTGAATCATGATGGTCTCAAACAAGAACTTTACTTGCTTTATCATGTAGGGCCTTCATTACAAACCAACAACAAAAAGGACAGAGTTGGAGAAATGAAACAATTGTTCTTCCTACTGGTTTTGTTGGTTCTTCCTACCTGTTTTCTATCCTCTTCTCCTGAATTGCTAGTGACAGCCTGGACATTTTTGCTGGTTCTGCCGAGACGGTAACCTTCCAACTTTTCTTGATTGGACAACTTGTTCTTTTGATCTGCTGTGCTTTCCTCATCACTTCCTGGATTATTTTTCCATTCTTTCATCATTTCTAACACATTGGTAGGTCTCACCGAAGAAAGCGTATTGCCCTAATGTCAAACAATGATTTTTGGTGTTATAAACAGTCTGGAAAATTCAAAGGAGTCTTAATCTTTTAGTAATATATTCTCCCAAATTCTGTAAGTCACGTAGGAAAATTATAATGCTGAATAAATGGCAAAACTGGTGATACCTATTGGAGCACCCTCCCTGTATGAAAGGGCATGACAGGGCAATTCCCTGGACTCAAAGGCCTCCTTATAGCCCTGTTCTTACAAAAGTAAAAGGGAAGCAGAAAGGATGAAAGAAGTTCCCCAAGGTCTGGTGGGTCCCACACTAAGGGCAAGGCTATAGAATACCAAAGTGTCTCGGAAAAAAAATCTAACTTCAGTTGATTAGTCAAGTTCTGTGTCCAAGAATATAGATGTTAGATTTGAAAGCTCTTAGTTGACTGGGAGATTTAGATATAAGGTGGTCAATTGATTTATAACTGATTCAGTGCATTGTTTTTATCCCAGATGTGACAATACAATACCAAAATTGACTACTTTATATTACCCACTTGTTCTCAAATATAATATTCCATTCAGCCGAAACCGGTTTGGCTCAGTGGATACAGCGTCGGCCTGCGGACTGAAGGGTCCCAGGTTCGATTCCGGTCGGGGGCATGTGCCTGGGTTGCGGGCACATCTCCAGTGGGAGATGTGCAGGAGGCAGCTGGTCGATGTTTCTCTCTCATCGATGTTTCTAGCTCTCTATCTCTCTCCCTTCCTCTCTGTAAAAAATCAATAAAATATATTTAAAAAAAAAAATTCCATTCAATGCCAAGAAATCCATGCATGCAGTCTCAAATGCTTCTGCTAGACTAGGTATGCCTTAAATACTTTTTCTCATAACTCAGACTAGTAGAGAAAGTTTGGATCACATTTAGATGAAAATGGAAAGTTCAGATGTAAGTACAGCTATGGAGTGAATGAATTTGGTATGTGGGTGGATTGAAGCATTAAACGTCAATGACACAGAATACTATAAGACAGGGTACTCTTAAAAGCCACCATCTGAGTACACTGTTGAGGATTTGTAAAGTTTAATGTATTTGTGGTTAAAGGCAAACATTAAGTAGTAATGACTAAATGAGGATCTAGTTATGCAAGAAATTCCCTGTGATTATTTTATTTCATTCTATTTTAAGAAGGTTTATATTCTTACCAATTTCATAGTACCCTACTTTTCGCTGCACTTATGCATCCTCTACCATTTACTTCCAGAATGCCCTAATCATGCCTTCTGCCAACCCATGGCCTCCATTTCTTTCAAGGCTCAATTTGAGAGCCATCTCTGTTAACTTTCAAAGATGCTGTCAACTTAAATGTAAATAAAGCATAAAAAGAGGCTAAAAGACCATAAAAGACTTGAAATCATATAGAATGGAACATAGTCTCAGAGCTCTCACCTGAATGAGCTCTGGTTCTTCAGGGCTCTGTCAACAACTCTGCTTGATCCCTGTGATCCATCTAGTCTCTATTACAACTTCCTGGCTTCTCCTTGACCTTCAACCCTAATTTTCATGTAATCACAGGGTCCAGAGTTCTGGAAGACTAGTACATACAACTTTGCCTCAACTTGACTATTTTGCTATCAGGCAGAGACAATCGAACATGTATGTCTGTAATCCCAATCCTCAATTACCTTTTCTGATTTACTCCCCATAAATTAACTCTTTGGATACTATAGTAGTTACTAATGCTGCTCACCCAACATTCCTTTCTTTGAAGCACATGGTAGAATTTTACTTCTCTACCTCTTTTGAGACATGACTATGTGACTTGTTTTGGTAAGTAGAATATGATTGGAAATGATATGTATCATTTCAGGGTGGAAACTTTAAAAGATAGCATGCAATTCATCATGTTCCTAATTCTTACCTTGGTAACTATAAAAGCACAGAAATGAGGCCTCCTTCAGCCTGGGTCCCAGAGTGGACACAGAAATGAGGACTCTCCTCCTTCCAGACAATGTGGGGGGGGCGGGGGGAAGGCATCAAGAGTATGAAGATTTGGGGGTCACTTGTTACCACAGCATAATCTAATTTTTTCCATTGATTAAATTGCTGTGCATAGTTTCAACCTGTACTAGTTTTACAGTCCTGCACTATTGTGCAAAGCAAGACTTGCCTGTATTATCTTGAATCGGCCTTTCTAGCAATCTCTCAAATGCTCAGTTTACATACACATACACCCAAGAGCTTGGTGACCAACACCCTACACGCCTAAAGGAAAGTGCCTTTGTACTCAATGAAATTACCCTATTTGTCATTCCAAAGAGATGGTAGGGAAGAGCAAAGAATCTAGAATAGAAGCATTATCACCTCAAAAACAATCTACTATTTGAAAAATTTTAACTCTTTCCTTCCTATATCCATTTGTGCATAAATGATAGTATCGATTCCAGATTTTCCCTGTTGTCTAAAGTCCAGCCAATAACTTACTAGACTCTCCCCTTCTAGCTGCCAGTAGTTGCAAAATGAATCACATCAAATGCTTGGATTGACCAATGAATAAGTGGCCCAGGGTTGTGTGTCATCGGGGTTCTAGGTTCAACAGAAATTACAAATGAACCAATGAACCAAACAAAAATGGGTGGAATTGTTAGGACAGACACTGTGGATTGTATGTCATCCCACCATCAGAACACTGACCCTTGAACTCTCTTTGCTGGCTGTTTTCAGGGGGCCAGACACTGAACTTATCAACTATGAAGGAGCAAATTGCAAGAAAGCAGCAGAAATAGGTGGATAATCTGAGGCTATCCCAAGTACAAAACCAACATTTTGGTTAACTGATAGCTGAGACTATTTTATGAAAAACTGGAAATATGGACATTCATGGAGAAGCATTGGTCTGATACTAAGATTTGGATTTAATACTTTAGTAGACAGGTTCCACAAATGCAGACCCAAATGTATGTCTTCATCTAACAAAATTTGCCTTTTCAAGGACAGTGCCTATCTGTATTTTGTAAACAATAGGTATTTTTTTAATATATTTTATTGATTTTTTACAGAGAGGAAGGGAGAGGGATAGAGAGTTAGAAACATCGATGAGAGAGAAACATTGATCAGCTGCCTCCTGCACACCCCCTACTGGGGATGTGCCTGCAACCAAGGTACATGCCCTTGGCCGGAATCGAACCTGGGACCTTTCAGTCCGCAGGCCGACGCTCTATCCAGTGAGCCAAACCAGCTAGGGCAATAGGTATTTTTAAAATGAATGAATGATATGTATGAACTAGGGTAAGATGGTATATAACATAAAATTGGCAAAACTAAAAGGAAACAGTCTGGTTCTTTAGCTTATAGTCATCATTTTCTACTTTTTGCAAATAGCTAGAACGCTTCATTTTATAATCTTTCTAGGAATAATTTTTTCAATAGAAAAATGGAAGTCAATTTATTTTTTAAAAACATACAAAATCCAAATCAAAATGAGATACCAATTTTCACCTAATAGATGGATATAATTTAAATTTGCTAATACCTTGTTGGTGAGGGTGAGGGTGTGGGGACACAGGCTCTCTCTTTTACTTGCTTTTTATGGAAGAGTAAATTAGTAATAATCTGTGTGTAATGCACATTCTCTGGCCAATCAGCCCACTGTTAAGAATTTATCCTATAGATTTGCTGACAGTATGTAAATATATATTTACAAGAACATTTTTGCTATTAATCCTCACCCGAGGATATGTCTTTCACTGATTTTTGACAGGGAGGAAAGAAGAGAGAGAAACATCGATGTGAAAGACATAGATTGGCTGCCTTCTGGATGCACTATTACCAGGGATAGAACTCACAACCTAGGTTTGTACCTTGACTGGGAATCGGATCTACAACTTTTCAGGGTACAGCACGACACTCCAACCAACTGAGCCACATTGGCCAGGGCTACAAGGACATTTATTGTACCACTGTTTATAATAGGAAAGATATGAAACAATTTAAATGATCTACTAGTATATTCACTGGGAATTATTTACAAAATAATTGTGTATCCAGAGTTGGGGATACAATGCTGGTTTTTTTTTTAAATAAGAAAATCTTTCCAAGATATATTAGATAAAAAAGAATAGTTTGCATAATATGAACCCATTGGGTAAAGTACATACACAAAATGTGCAGAATATTTTTGAAAGAACACATAAGAGATTTAACAACAGTTATCTTTAGTAAGAGGGAATGAGGTTAATGGAAGGAGAAAGTTATTTTTTCTGTTTTATTTATCATTTAAATCATTTACCATGGTTAATTTAAACTATTTTATATGACTAATAATTAATGTAAATTACAGTAGGAAAAGAAATAATGTAAGTTGCAGATACCCACAAAGAACTGATAGCACCCAATAAAATCACCAAATATGTCCTAATGGTTCTCGATGAGGCCAAGGCAACAGCATATCAAGGTAATAACAACCACTAAAGTAAGCAATTGTATGCCACTTTAACATTTTTCAAGTCATTGATTTTTTCCCCCACGAGTATAGCAACTACATGAGTAGACAGGTAGGTGTTGATATTCCTATTCTTCAGGAGGAAACAGCCTGAGAAATTTAGTAATTTGCCATTATTCCAGAAACACATTTTCAATTGCCTGCTAAGAACTTCTAGCTAGAGGTGTTGCTGAGCCTTCAATACTGTATGGCATGTGCTTAAGTTGCTCAGAGAGTGTATCTTAAAAGTTCTCATTGCCAGAAAAAAACCTATAACTGTGATATGACAGAAGTATTAACTAAACTGATTGTGGTAATCATTTCCTAATAAATGCATTTATCAGGTCATTATGTTGTACACCTTAAATTTTACAATGTTATGTGTCAACTAGAGGCCCAGTGCATGAAATTCATGCATGGGGGGCGGGGGATTCCTCTCAGCCCAACGCGCACCCTCTCCAATCCGGGAGCCCTCAGGGGATGTCCTACTGACGGCTTAGGCCCACTCCCCGGGGTTCTCTGCAGGACCTAACTGCTCAACGCCGTGGCAACGAGTAAGCAGGCCCTGCTGTCTGCTCTCTGCAGGGCCACTTGCCAGCTCTCCCGGTCGCTGCGGCGACCCGCAAGCAGGCCCTGCTGTCTGCTCTCTGCAGGGCCGCTTGCCAGCTCACCGCCGGCAGGACTGAAAGGACTGGAGGACTCCTGGGGGCAGGTCCAGCTGCGCCGCCTGCCTGCCACGGCGGGGCTGAGGGGATTGGACACCGCCATCTTGTGGCTATGGGCGCCGCCATCTTTGTGACAGAGTGACAGTCAATTTGCATATTCCATCTTTATTAGGTAGCATTACATTTCAATAATGCTGGAAAAATAAAAGCCAACTCAATATATTCCAAACTGACATTCCTCAAATTGGTGTGTGCGGGCATCTGGCTGCAAAAGGAGATGTTCCAAGGGCCATCAAGGAAGGATAGTTTGCAGGGGTCAGTTTCAGAACCCTGCATTTCCAATAATCTATTCTTTTTCAAAGTCATCTGCTTGGGTGAGGATTTGCAGTAATCCTTCCCTTGCTCTTTTCTTAAGTCAGCATCTTCCAATCTTGTGAATGCACGTGTATTTATTTGTGAATGACAAAAGGCCTATATCTAAACTATGTAACAAATCTCTACAAATCAAGAAGTAAAAGGTAAAACCGAATAGAAAAATGGGGGAAAGACTTGAACAGGCATTTTGCAAAAGAAGATATAAAAAAGCCAATAAGCATAAATAAAGGTGACTGATTTAATTTGTAATTCACAAAATGCAGATTAAAATCACAGAGAGATGCCACTGCACATCTACCAGGGTATCTCAATTAAAAATACTGACAGCAACAGGCTCAGAGAAGATGCAGAGCAGAACGAGAACTCTGGCACATTGCTGGTGAGTGAGCTACAAACTTTGGAAAAGAGAACAAAGGAACTTCCAGGTTGAGGAAGACAAAGGAGAAAATTCATGTAAACTCAGCTGTGATCCTGGGACTTCAGTGCCTTCCAGTAGCAACCCACTGTCAAAACAAGTGAGATATAAAGTCCTCTCTGTGTAAGCCCAGGTCTACAGAAAACAGCTCTGCCTGTGTTCCTGCTGAATTCCCCACAACTCGCCTACATGTCTTCCAGGTTCTGGAAAAGTAGAACTGCCAATAAACTTCATATTCTCAGAATACACTTATTTTTGTTTTCTGTCTTTAAATCTTTGTCAAGTTCTTTCTATTCTGAATCCCCCTCCTTCTTACCATGACTCCAATATTAATTTCTACTTCTTCCCATCTTTTTTAGAGCCAGATCACATATTACCTTCACTTTAAGTAGTTTTTTAATCCCCAAAGAGAATAATAGCTCTCTTCTTTAAAACCCAATTGGATATATTTTATTATATGCTATATGGCTATATGTAATATGTAGGGTATATATTTATATATATTTATACACACATTATATACTCATTTTCTGCCTGAGTTTTTCTTTTGAACCCTGTGGAAAACCTGTGGGAAAGGCCTGTAAGGCCTGTACCAGATTCCTCCTTGTGTCCTCCACGTAACAGCTATTCAGTACATATTTGTTGAATTATTAAGTATA
Organism: Myotis brandtii; assembly: GCF_000412655.1. Classification (NCBI taxonomy): domain Eukaryota; kingdom Metazoa; phylum Chordata; class Mammalia; order Chiroptera; family Vespertilionidae; genus Myotis; species Myotis brandtii. Next base: position 1,265,593 of record NW_005366171.1, read on the forward strand.
TATCAATCATTGAATATTGAATAAATCCCCAAGGTTTCTGGTTCATGAGCTGCTTCTTTACATAATTTTTATAAAAACCTTTAAGCAGGGCCACAATAGCCCGGCCTGCGCCCTCTAGCAATCCAGGACCCCTCGGGGGATATTGGGCCTAAACCGGCAGTCAGACATCCCTCTTGCAATCCAAAACACTGCATGCATCAGTGACCATACTTTTCATACAGGTGAAAGGCATCTTGTTGTTGTATAGGCAGCTACATTTTTTTGCCTGATTATAAAAAGTAGTACATAACATGATCCTTCTGAGGCAGTAGTACCATTTCCCCCATCTTATGGGTGGAAAAACTGAAGCAGAGAGAAGTTAAGTAATTGGCTTTGTCACACAGTTATAAGTGTCAGAATCAGGGCTGACCACAAAATGTGCAAGCCAGAGTCCACGCATGTCATCGCTGCATCATCCTGTTTTTTCAGTGTTAGAGTAGCCTTGCCAGGTTTTAATTTTTAAATCTAAGAGACTGTTCCCAATATATAGGGCAGGGTCCCTAGGCCTGGTCAGCGATCAGGGCCATCTGTGGGGCGACCAGAAGATGGGGCGATTGGGGGGGGCCTCTGCTGGCACCTACCTTGGCTGGCAGCCTGGCACTGCCTGCTGGCCGGCCCCGCCCCCCCCCGATTGCCACCACCAGTCGCATCCCTCTCGTGGGGCAGACGCTCAACACAGTGGTGGTCAGTGCCCATCATAGTGACCAGTCGTTCTGCCGTTCGGTTGATTTGCATATTAGGATTTTATTATATAGGATAATTCAGAATTTAAGAATAACTAAGTATAGTAAAATAAAAGTTGAGTATTAACATATTTAGGATGAAAATATATAGTAGGAAAAAATATCCATCAATTAGTTAGACATCAGAAATTTTCCATTTGCTTACATAGTGTATATATGTTAACACTAAAGGTCAAAACTAATGAGAATCCATGAATAATAATTTTAAAATCAATGAACAAGGGCCTTGTTCACACATTAGGAAAGATTATTCTAAAATTTAGACCCTCTACACCCTGAGTACATGTGCCTTTGCAAAATGCACAAAACCCTGTAATTTGTGGGAAATTACTCCAGGGGAGAGACTATTTTATTCATCTTTGTACCCCTATAGTGCCCAATGGATTAAAATAAAAGAATACCTGTTAAAATCAATATAGACATTTAAATGACTCTTGACCCATTTAAAATAAGCCATCTTGGAAGGCTTATACATTATAACAATAATTTCATTTCAAAGAACCTACAATTGGTCTCCACTATATACGTATGACTGGAAGTTAAAATTCTAGTCTGAGATTCAAGTCCCCACACAATTTTCTTTCCTTTTCTAAAAGTCTCATTTCCCACTTCTTTCCTTCAAGCATCTTATCTGCCAGTCAAATTGAATTCCTGATTTCACACTTGCTTGTCTCTGTACCTCTGATCATTTGGCAATTTCTTATGTCATGTATCATTTCTCCCTTGCATTGTATCTTATACATAACTTGTTTCCCTTACTAGATTGTGAGTTCCTTATGTCAGAGATCATGTCCTATATGTCTATAACTACATTTTATCACCTAGCACAGCACCTGGCACATGGTAGGCACCAAAAAAAATCTGTTTAAGGAATTACTGTCTGAATAATACCAATAGAGCTCAAATCTGGAAACTACTTCTTGACAAGCTGTAGAAGAAAACGGTTTCCTTAATCTACAGGAGGGTTCTTAAATATAAGTAGGCATTAAAAATACCTAGGAAAGCCCTAGCTGGTTTGGCTCAGTGGATAGAGTGTCAGCCTGCGGACTGAAGGGTCCTGGGTTCGATTCCAGTCAAGGGCACATGCCCGGGTTGCAGGCTCCCTCCCCAGTAGAGAGCGTGAAGGAGGCAGCTGATCAATGATTCTCTCATCATTGATGTTTCTATCTCTCATCTCTCTCTCCCTTTCTCTTCCTCTCTGAAATCAATAAAAATATATATTCTTAAAAATAAATAAATAAAATAAAAATACCTGGGAATCTTGCTTAAAGTTCTTGGTGTTAGTTGTCACCAGGGGACTTGGAGGAATACCAAGAGGCACCTGAAATCTATAATAATAAAAGCGTAATATGCTAATTAGACTGGACAGCCAAACGACCTTCCAGATGATCTTCCGGATGAAGCCACGGTGGCAGGGGCCAAGGCAGACGCGGTTAGGGGCAATCAGGTAGGCAGGCGAGCAATTAGGGGCAATCAGGCAGGCAGGCAGAGTGGTTAGGGGTGATCAGGCAGAGTGGGTATGAGTGATCAGGCAGGCAGGTGAGTGGTTAGGGGCGATGAGGCAGGCAGGCAGAGGGGCTAGGGGCAATGAGGCAGGCAGACGAGTGGTTAGGGGCAATCAGGCAGGCAGGCAGAGTGGGTATGGGTGATCAGGCAGGCAGGCAGAGTGGTTAGAGGCGATCAGGCAGGCAAGCAGGCAAGCAGTTAGGAGCCAGCGGTCCCGGATTGTGAGAGGGGGCAAGCCGGGCTGAGGGGACACCACTCCCCCCCCCCCAGTGCACAAATTTCATGCACCGGGCCTCTAGTTATCTAATAAGAGGGAACACACTCCTGTACCACTGTTGAGAGTAAAGAGGACAAAGGGAAGAAGCGGATGCAGGAGGATGACAGGCCAGTTATCATCAAACTCTTCCTTTATAGAAAAGTCATCCCTTGGCCTTTTTCCTTACATCTAATCTTTTGATTTTTGAAATCAGAATGACAATATGTGTTTATTTTAAGTTCCATTCACTTAAATGTACAGAGAGAAACAACGTTCCTCAGAATACTCTTGAGATATGTTCCATACTTCAAAATGGACAATACATAAGTTAAACCCTAGAAACTTTTTATCCAATAAAGCTCTTTGAAAAAAAAAAAGTTACTATGTGTTAGATATTGCAAAAGATAAGCTCCGGTTATAAAGCAGCAAGACACTGAGAGAACTGACAGGTTCCCTTTAGATTATTTCAAACACAGGATATGAATTACAGGAAATAAGACTTCAAGTGGTTAAGAAGAAAAGAGTGTTGCCTTTTAGAAGTTTATAAAATGCCGGAATTCTAAACTTCAGACACTGAACTCCTTAGGATAGTCCAATATAGTACACACTATCTGTCGCTTCCCTAACCACTTGGCAAAGACTACATAGGAACAAATGTTACAGAGGCTCAAAAATGGAGACTTCTGGAAAAATGACCAAAGCCAGAAATAAAGCTGTACTAATTAGAACACAAATAATTACATGGCCAAACCCGAATGTTGTGTGATGCTGAAAAGAGATAGATTCAAAGGCACACCATCTGTTTTACAGTTTTTGATTTTGCTGTACTACAAATCTACTCAGTACATTTTGCAATGGTCTATTTAGCTGCTAGCTCATTTGCACAATTACTTAGGCCAGAAATATGTGTTGCACAGAATGACTTGTGAGATCAACTTAGTCATTAGAGAGGGCAGATATAACCCATTTTTGAGTGAAGACTATATTTTTAGCCCTTGGAGAAAAAAATATTCTTCAAAGAAGTGATTAGAAATTGAAGAGTGATATGGTATCTAAACTTATCTGGGCCTTCAGGTCACCATCAACCTCTCTGTTGGCCATTTCAATGGAAAATTCTCATTCTCATCTTGGCTGTTCAGCAGCCTTTACCTGCAAGCTGTCTGCTCTCCCTTCTTTCTCAAACATCTTTCCCACTTAACTTTCCTGACACCGCTCTCAGAATTTCCCTCCTCCCTCACCAGCTGCTCCTTCTCAGCCTCTATTGCTAGCTCCTCCTCTTCTAAATGATGGAGTATCTAAAAGCAGGGTGCTGGGGTCTCTTTTCCTTTCTATCCCTATTTTCTTCCCAATTTCTCTCTTCAGCCCGATAGCTTTATATGGCATCTATATACTCCCGATTCCCACAACTATAGTTTCAGATCAGAGTTTTCCAGCTCCAGACTCAGGTATTCAATTATATTTGATCTATCTATGTGGATGCCACACAGGCATCTCAAACTTAGCATATCTAATGTGGAACTCTTGAGTCACCACCCTTTCCCCAGACAAAAAACAAACAAACAAACCAAAAACCTATTTTTAGCTTACAATCTTCCACATCTCAGTTGGTGGCACTACTGTCCAACCAACTGTTAACGTAAAATCTAGGAGTCATCCTTGAATCCTCCCTTCTGCTCATCTCTCATCTAATCCATCACCAAATCCTGTCAATATACCTAAAAAATAGATATCACATTCATTTCTCTTCAACTCTATTGCTACCGTCCTGTCTAAGCCACCATCATCTCTCAACAATAAATACTACTGCAATGTGGGCATATCACATATTTCCAGTACCTAACATACTGTCAGAGTAACAGATGTAAAATAATGTTTTTCATAGATGATTACTGCTCAGCAATATTCCTATACGTCTTGACAAATCTCCAGTCTCAGTTCCCAGACATTTTCGGAGATACCTCCAGACTAATTCATTTACTGAACCACTGACTCGTTCAACAATTATTTGAGTACTGTATTAATGGGTACTAGGTTCAATTGCACATTCTGCAGTGTCTTAAAGGTGACGGAAGTTTGTTGCCTGCTCATAGAAAAAGGTCTGGAGGGAGGCAGTCATGGGCTGGAATGGCAGCTCTGTGAGCTGCGAGCCCTGGTTCCTTGCATCGTGTTGCTCTGCCATCCTCCACTCCGATATGGCTACTCAAACTCCAGCCATCACATCTGTATTCCAGTCTCCAGGAAAGAAGACTGGCATGAGGAATGCCATAGCCCCTCCATTTAAGGACACTTCCCAGAAACTGCACTACTTCCATTCAGATCTCATTGACCATCACAATAACTAGCAAAGACGGGATCACCAGCAAAGAACACCAGACAGCAATGTTTCCAGCTAAAAGTCAGGATCTTTGTTACCATAGAAGACAGGGAGAATAAATATTGAGAGCTAAGTAGTGGCCTCTTCCACGGTTCCTAGAGTAACCAGGTAATGTTCTGGGTTCAGGGATACAAAGATCAGTTAAGACACAGGGTCAAGGAATTCAGTCTAATGGGGAAAAAATATGTAAATGAGTGATTGCTCAAGATTGCAAGCTAGGCAACAGCCACTGTTAGGAGACATTGGCTTTTCTGAGTCCCCAAAGATTCTTTGAAGAGAAGTGGGTGGTTCCAGTGCTTTACAGACTATACAGACTCTTCACTGTTCCACAGCTTTAATAATTAATACTTCTCAGCTCTACCCTACTGGACTTGCTATCTTCATGGCATGAAGTAAAGCAAAGTTCATTTAAACCTCTAACAGCCGTGGTAGTAGTTTTAGCAGCTTGAAAATACCCATTTCAGAAATGTGTCAAGACTCAATTTTTTTAACTAATCAGAAGATGAGACAAACTGACTATTTTTTAGAAAAATGGTATATAAGCTACAAGGCCAAAGAAAAGAAATAAGCAATGGAAGACTGTCCAACAGAAAGAAGTACTCCTGTGACTTACTGTTATCCACTGGTTGTCCAGCAGCTCCTTAGCTGTGATTCTGTGAGCAGGGTCTACTTTCATAAGTTGTTTCAAAACACTTTTAGCTGCAAATAAAGGAAACTTCTGAATATCTTATTATCTTAACTACAATTAGTAACAATTTCCAATTTATTCAGAATTAGGTCTGTAGGACATAAAGGAAAGATGCCAATTATAAAACGAATATCATCAGTATAAATGGCCAAGAAATAAAGTGTAAGGCCTACAGTGAGGTTTTATTACATAGAGTATCTGGTTTATATTCTATAGTAAAAATTAACTAGATAATCAGCAAATTTCCTCCTGGATTTTCACTCAGTATATTCTGTTTTGATTGGAAGTTTTGACTGTAACAATCACAGTGAAGATACCACTATTTCCACAAGTAAATAGTGTTATTTCTACAAATAAATTTAAAGACTAGACAGAATTACTAGCAAACTTTCTTATGTTACATATATTTGCTTTGGTAAACAATAACAAATCTATATTACCACAATCACTTATGGAATCCCACACTGGATCACTGAAACGCAGTTCTCCCTTTCTTATTAACTCAAAAAGCTTCTCTTCTGAGCTTGCAAAAAAGGGTGGTTCTCCGCATAACCTACAACAAAGGCAATCATTTTCTTTAGGTTTTTAAAAACCAACATAAGGCTATTAAAAATTAAGTTTCCACAGGACTTGGGAGTAATGGTGCTTCATATTTAAGTAAAGGACAGGAAGCAGGATAGAACTGAATACACTGAAACTGTTAAAGATTTTGCTTACCTTGGTTTAGTCACCAATTCAAATGAAGACCACACTTGAATCCTATACAATTTTATTAACCAATGTCACCCCCATAAATACAATAAAATTAAAAAATAAAAGATTTTAAAAAGGGAGACTGCAGCCAAGAAATCAAGAGAAGACTGAGACTTGAAAGAGCAGAAGTGTAAGAATGAGGGAAGGTCCTCAAGAGTAAAGATGAGTCATTAGAGACCAAGGCTAAGCTCATCCACACCCTCGTGTTCCCAAAGATACGCATGGATGTGAAAGCTGGACAGTGGAGAAGGCTGATGGGAAAAAACGAATTCATCTGAAATACGTTGGACAAAATCTCTATGTACTCTGGACTGCCAGAAAGATGAGCAAATGGGTCTTAGAGCAAATTAAGCCTAATACAAAAATGACAAAACTGAAGCTGTCCTACGTGGGACACAATAAGAGAAGACGGGGTCTTTGGAAAAGACAACAATGCTTGGAAAAATTGAAGGCAGCAGGAAAAGAGGAAAAGCAAATATGAAATGGACTGATTCTGTAACAGAAGAACTAGGCATGAGTCTGCAGGAGCTGAGCAGGGTTGGTGAGGACAGGACATTGTGGACTCACTCATTCAAAGGGCCTCTGAGAGTCGGAGCCAACTCAGTGGCATGCAATATATACACAGGAAGAGGTGGATACCTCTCTGGATGCAGAAATGGAAGCAAAGGGGTTTTGCAAGGTCAGTGCCGGGCTCTTGTATACACTGGAACCTCCAGATCTGCAAATGACCCAAAGCTCTTCCAGGAGGGGAAACACTAAGCTTAAATGGGGTTATAATACAGGAAGGTGTGTACACAGCAATAGTTGCAGACAATGGAGGAGACACACTTTATTGTGAGCAAGAATAATGCAATGCTTAAAGCACATAATCCAAACTAAACTTATGGAAAAATATAATGAATTAGCAGAGTCTAATACGCATCATCAGAGTCTAAGTGACCATGTAAGAGTTTAATCCATGGTAAACTACTGTACACATGTCAGTAAGACTAAACCAGGAATAACCCTGGGAATGTCTACAGGCTCTGGGTCAAAGCTAAAAAAAAAAAAATCCATTAAAATGATCACACTCTCCCAAAATAGTATACAAAGTGAAGAAGGTCTGAATGAGAAAAATCAGATGATGATGATTTCACCCTTCGGTCTGAAAGGTGAAAGCTGAGTATTTATATAATGACCAACATCAGTACCACCATGAGCAGGATGTATGAACAGGAGCTTGTTTGCACATTCTAGAACAGCGGTTCTCAACCTGTGGGTCGCGACCCCTTTGGGGGTCGAACGACCCTTTCACAGGGGTTGCTTAAGACCATCGGAAAACACATATATAATTACGTATTGTTTTTGTGATTAATCACTATGCTTTAATTATGTTCAATTTGTAACAATGAAAATACATCCTGCATATCAGATATTTACATTACGATTCATAACAGTAGCAAAATTACAGTTATGAAGTAGCAACGAAAATAATTTTATGGTTTGGGGTCACCACAACATGAGGAACTGTATTAAAGGGTCGCGGCATTAGGAAGGTTGAGAACCACTGGTCTAGAACATAGAACTGTGAGTCATTACAATCTTTTAAAAGGAAAAATTGTGCTATACTTCACAAAGCGCACGGCAAGACTGTGCTTCAGTATACAATCCAGTCCCAAACTACAAAAACATGCTTAAAAGTTGAGTTTGGTTCTTCATCATCCACTCTCAACAAATGTTAGCCACGCTCATTACTGTCCACCCTGACCTTGGAGAGCAGCCCTGTGTACAATGACCAGGTTTTCCCAGTGACAACCGGACAGAAGGTGGACCTGGACTCATCACAGAGGCCACTCTGTATGTCTATTCTTCACCTCTCGAGATTGCATAGTTTGCATTTACTGCTGAAAGAATAAAAGGGCGCAATTCTATTATACTTCCCAAATGCTGGCCTATTATGGTGAATCCTAACCTGAGGATATTTTTTCCATTGATTTTTAGAGTAAAAGGGAAGGAGAGAGAGCAAGAGAGAGAGAGACAGAAAGACAGAGAGAGACAGAGACATACATTGACGTGAGAGAGACACACTGATTGGTTGCCTCTGCATGAGCCCTAACCAGGGCTGGGGTTTAAACTTGCAACCCAGGTATGTGCCCTTGCCACGGAAACTGTGACCCTTCAGTGAGCAGGCCGATGCTCTAACCACTTAGCTACACCAACCAGGCTCTGGTCTATTATGTATTTAAGTATAATGATCTCTAAGCCTCTCAAAAGTTACATTTCTATGGATTTTTTTTCTTTAAGTTCTTTAAAAGTCTTTCCCATGAACATTTTCTGAATAAGTATAATTTGATAAATGTTTTGCATGAAAATGATAAGGAAAAAAAAACTTGTTTTCATCTTAGTTTATCAAGCTAGGATGGACAATATTGGCTTTTCATTTCCCAACAGGTTCTTGTTAAGAAATAGATAGGTATTTACCAAATTGCTCCACAAACTCTTATTTTAATACTTTTTTTACTGCTTTAGCTCATCCTGACCCTCCTCTCTCTCTGATTTTACTTACCTATTATTTATTTTTAAAATGCAATTTTTAAAGAGCCAGAAAAATGGTCTTATGGACAATTACTATCTGTTGTAACAAGCATAGGCCAGCAGAGCCCAGCTCATTGAGTCTGCTAATAACCAGGGACATGCACATTTACCAATTCCTTAGCTGCTCCTGCACTGCCTGGCTGGCATGCAACTATAGCTTAAGGGCTACGTTTCTAAAATTCCACTTTTTTCCGTCCTTTCCAATTTTACTTACACAAGAATGTATCTAATGGTTGGTCAATCAGCAGCATGTGAAATTTTATGATAGCAATTTTCTGCACATCCAGAAAAGGAAATCCAAGCCATGAAAAATGCCTCTTAAAGCTTCCCTATTATTTCCTGTGGCATTCACAGGAATCAGAGCAGCAGTGGATACACACATAAAGAATATTTATGTTAATTTCACCTTGAAGAAGTATGTTATCATTGTCCAATTAAGTAGAAATAAATCAGCAGTAACTGACAAACAAGAAAATAACCCCCTGGAGAAGGTAATATGTCTGTGCCTGGGTGAGGAAATTATCTATGAGACCACTGGGCTCAGGCAGGTTAATGAATAGGCACTGATTAGCTAAGTAAGAGTCTACTGTAAAGAAAACAGGTGTCCTTTGTGGTGAGATGCAGCCATGGTCTGACACAGAAAAATTAAAATTATATCTTTAAGAAAGAGAAAAATTTTAACATATTAATACACTATCACTTTCCTTCACACCAAATTAGAATTGAGAAGGCAGCAAACACATGAATTGTGTAATATTAGATTATACCTATAATTTGACTTGTGTTGTCTAGAAAGTCTTGAGAGTGTAAAACACTAAGTTAAAATGGTTATATATTTTTTAATATATTTTTTTTATTTGAGAGAGAGAGAGAGAGAGAGAGAGAGAGAGAGAGAGAGAAGATAGGGAGAGAAACATAGATGTGAGAGAGAAACATCAATCAGATGCGTTCCATACATGCCCAACTAGGGATCAAACCCGCAACCCAGGTGTGTGCCCTGACCAGGAATTGAACTGGCAACCTACCAACTGAGCCACTCCAGCGGGGCAAAATGGTTACATTTTTAATTAAAAGACTAAGGCTCCGAATTTTTACATGATTCTAACCAGCACAAAACAATGATCAACATTTTGTGAATACATTTATACTCTATGCAACCTAAGCAGTTAATGTATGTTGACCATCTGAGTTACAGCTATAATCACATCATCCTATTTCCACTGCCTGTGCATTCCATTTCACAAAACTGAAAATGTGACTATTGTGATGTCAATATTTAGAAAAGATCTGGAAGAGGCAGTACACAGTGACATCTTCAATATGACCATAAAACTAATGTTGCATCAACATAAAAATGTTCATGTTCGCCAAGAGGCAGACCAATGGTCAGTAACTTTTCAGGGCACCTCTTAGAAAATTCACTTTAATTCGATTTAACAAACATATATTGAGCACTGACTGCATGCCTACTATTGTGCCAGATACCAGGGATGCAAAGATAAACACGATGTCTGTCCTTCAGGGAATTCAGAGCAAGGAAAATAGACACAATACAGATAATACAATAATTATATCACAACATTATAATCTAGTTTTTAAAAGTGATAGGAGGACTCAGAGAAGTGAGCAATTAACTCATTCAAATTTACACATGTGCAAACCTTCCTGGTTAAATATTCTTATTTTATTATTTTGTTTTTCTTTCAATGCATTTTTATACGTTGCCTTACATCCTCTGGGAAAGTATACATAATAAACATAGTAACTCTACCGAGGTAGAGTAGGAATTAGGGAGATACAAGGCGTTAATCTTTGCCCTGGCACAGCTAGGAGAGAGGTCAGTAGAAAAGAAAGAGAACATTCTAGGCAGGAGGAACTGCATGAGCAAAGACCCAGAGGCATGCGATACGGGGACTCCGGCCGAACCTCCGGTTAGTGCCCACCCGTCACACTGGCGGGCTTGAGTGCCGGGTCCCAGGACCTCCGCTACATGATGGGCTCTTAGTGAGTGAATCTCTTGACAATATACAAAGAAGCAGGGTTTGTAGCAAAGGATCAGAAAGTTTTAAGGCAAGTTTTTCACCTGGCCCAGATCATACAGTGCATTGTAGCATTTGCAGGTCAGTAGGAAGCAAAGTTGAAAGTTATAAATGCATAGTATTAAAAAATACCTAACGCATGTGCCGGACAACGAATAAGAGAGCTTTAAGAGGGACTTCCCAATGGGTTCTCCAGTCACTTTTTAAAAACTATATTGTTTAGTTTTAATTTAAAGTCTACATGATTCTACTGCTAGAAACTATTCATTTTAAACGGTATGTTTATTGGGCTACTTACAAACTGTACATGATGACACCTATGCTCCAAATGTCACACTGCTGGCTGTAGTCGTGGTCATTGATCACCTCAGGGGCTGCCAAACAAGCAGGAATAAAATAATATCAATAGTACAATCAATGACTTTTAAATGCTTAAACACAAAGCATGAAAAATGTGCTGATGTGCTGTAATTTATTCCCCCACAGGGAGAAAGAGAACCAACAGCAGATGTTAAATGAATAATGCACGGGCCTTAACAATGGATGTAGCTGTGTCCCCACTCCTGTCATTAGCTTTTAGCGGAACGATGGCACAAACAGTATGACTATGTGTACAACTACTCTTCAATCCGTTGGAACTGTTAAGAAATGACTTTGCGATGATCGTGTAGTTATGGCAGAAGATGACAATATCTCAGTTCTTTTCCAAAAATAGAATTAAATGCATGCCTTAAGTGGATATAATTTAAAGCAAGCCCAATATGTAGAAATCTGCATTCACAGAAAACTACAATAAATGCTTGTAATTCACGTTAGTAAAATAATAATAAAATCACAGCACTCCTGTGACAGAATATGGATTGTTTCCCATGTTTTCTAGCTGAGAAAACTGAGACAGAGAGTTCCTACCACGTAACTGGGTCGAAAAGCCAATTAGGCTCAGGACTCCTGACTCTGCTTCTCACTGTACAACATGCACACAATAGGGATCCTCTAGACAATCTTTCAAAGTAGAACTTTTTTTTTTACTTTAAAGTAGCACATTTTTTAACAATTAGATTTTTTTTATAATGGCTGGTTTTTAAGAAAGTCACATATGATATTTCACCTCTGCAGTAAGGAATCAAATATCTTTCTTTAAGGAAAAAGGAAGAATAGAACAGTTATAAATATAAAAATAATAGATATATTTCAATAAAACTTTAACATTTATAATGTACTTTTGTATAAATCATGTTATTTGTATAAATTATGTTAAGTATCTTGTGAGATGGGTATGTAGGTATTTGACTCACTTTGTCAGCGAGGAAACTAAGTTTCAGATATATTAAGTGACTTGCCTAAAGTTACAAAGGTGTTTTTTATTTTAGAAAACAGTTTCAATCTCCCTCACCTATACACAAACCCCTTTTATAACTACTAAAAGCAAATGGAATTTCATTTCCCCTTCTTATTGTTAAAGGAGCTAAAAAGCAACAAAAAAGTTAAGTAAACTGAAGAAGGAATGAGAAAGGCTCTACCACAGATAAATAACAAACTGAATATTTCATCTCCAAATCATTGAAAGTTAACTAATTAATATTTTTCTTTAAGCAATTACTTGTATTCTTTAACTCTGCTTAAACTCTTTAAATATGGACTCATTACAGCTGCTCCTTGGCCACATGTCTATGACAAGGGCAAAAGCTGGGATTAGATTCCATGAAGAATCTCCATACAGGTGCCTCACACACACAGCAGGGGCCCGATGCTGGCCCTCATCTTTCAGCGTCCTCTTAAGTACCAGGGGATTTCCCCTGCACTGCCCTCACAGCTCTCACAGGGGGGCAGAGGCCAGAATAACTGTGTCAAGGAGCCATTTAGAAAGTCAGCAAAGCTCTACAAACCATCTGTCTTCTCTCTTGTTCTCTCACTTCTTATCAGTGTCGACAACTAATAAGCAGGCATAAAACTCAGGGTGCCTGGTATATTTTCCCCATATAACTACAGACCAGATGTCTTTTGCCAACAGGAGGATATGAACAGAATCTAAAGTAGCCTTTTCCCAAATAAGATAAAACAAGTTTGAAACTTTATGCATCAACTAGGCAAAAAACAATGAACTCTATACTCCTCAGTAAAAAAAAAAAAAAAAAAAAGAATAAACTACTAATATGTCTAAAAATCATTACATGGAACAAAAGAAGACAGACAAAAGAATACATACCATATATACTGTATAATTCAATTTCTATGAAGTTCTAGACCAGCGAAACTAAGCTAAGGTGATAGAAACCATCAGCGGTGGCCGGGGTCTGGATGGGGGATTGACTGAGAGGGGCACAGAGGAACTGTGTGAGCGACAGAAATGTTCTATAAATTCTTTGGGGTGGTGATTATACGAGTGTATGCGTTTCTCAAAACTCACTGAACTTTACACTTAATATCTGCACATTTTATTGTACATAAATTATATCTCAGTAAAGTAGATATTTTTTACAAATCTAAAAGTACAAAAAGAATATCCCAAAGCCCCATCTTGGTGGGTGACTTTAATAACATTCTCTCTTAGAAATCAAGAGAAGCAACAAGCAAAATTAAATTAAAAATATGAAAAGCTAAATAACAAAGGTATCACATTTGATTTTATTAGCACAAACATGGAGAAATTCTTATGCTCAACAAACCAGGAATGTACATATTTCTAAATATCCAATGCAACATTTACAGAAACAATCACGTGTTCAATCATAACGAAAATTCCTAAAAGTTGGTAAAGCTTTAAGTCACAATTGCTACTACAATGAGGAAAACCAGACAGAGAAACCAAAAGGCTAGGAAAACTAACACACATCCACATAAGCAGCAAACACATCGTAACCACCTAGGAAATTCTAAAAGCATTTCTAAATAATTCTCAAACCAAAGAAGAAGACTAAAACTACAATAGTCTGTACAATTTGGACACTGTATATAAGAAAAGAAATTATCGTCCTGACCGGTTTGGCTCAGTGGATAGAGCGTCGGCCTGCGGACTGAGGGGTCCCGGGTTCAATTCTGGTCAAGGGCATGTAACTTGGTTGCGGGCACATCCCCAGTGGGAGGTGTGCAGGAGGCAGCTGATCGATGTTTCTCTCTCATTGATGTTTCAAACTCTCTATCCCTCTCCCTTCCTCTCTGTAAAAAAATCAATAAACTATCTTTTTTTTAAAAAAAGAAAAGAAATTATCAAAGAAATACTCAGAGAAAAAATACATAACCTTAATGCATTTATTAGAAAATGAACAGACAGAAAATAAATAAGCATTTAGCTTAGGAAGCTAAAAATAAACCAAAAGAAAGTAGAAAAAAGGAATTCAGAATGATAAAAAGCAGAAATTAATGAAAAAGCAAACCAAAATTTAGACTTGAACTGGTCCTTTGAAATCCCAATAAATTGGCCCAACCACTAACAAATTTCATCAATTAAAAAAATGACAAAAAAAAAAAAAGAGCTGAAACTGAGCACCACGTGCCAGGTACTGTGCTAATCACTTTACATACATTTTCTCATTTAATTCTCATGTCAACCTGATATTATTATTACCATCCTAAATATGTCCTCTCCCTTCCCTGTCTTATTTTTCACCCTTAGCACTGTTCTTTAATATAGCAGATAGTTTACTTTTTTATCTTGTTTAATGATTTTGCCAACATGACATTTTTATGTTTGTTTACCACTGTATTCCCAATATCTAGACCAGTGTCTAATACAAAAAAGATCCTCAAAAAATTGTTGATGAATGAGTGACATAATCCCTATTACATGATATAGAAATTGTGACAAAACTGTGTTTGCCTAGGGTTAATTAGATAGTAAATGAAAGAACTGAAATTCTGAGTTAGCCAGGTGACATCAGAGACCATATTACCAATATTGCATCATGCTGCCTTCTTAAAAAATATTAGGAATCCATAGGGGGATATAACCACAAATACATAAGAAAATCTGAAAATTTTAAGTGAATACACTTGCATATTTATGCCAATAAAATGTAAAATCTCAATGTAATAAACAATTTTCTTAAAAGCATAAATTATAAAAATGATTTAAAAAGATGTGAAAAACTTGAATAACCTAGAATAAATTGATAAGATAATAAAAACTTCATCCCCCAAAGAGTACCAGGACGAAATATTTTAAGATGAAATTTCATCAAACAAATGAATAGATCATTTCTACTACTTAAATGGTTCATGAACATATAAAAAGTGAAAATGTTTTATTTTTTTAAACGAGGCCAGCATAACCCTAACATCAAAAAAGACAAGGCCACACAAAAGAAAGAAAGCTCCACTCATAGCTTTTAAAATAAAGTGGTGACAATTTGAATATAGCAGTATATTCAACCAAGTGGGGTTAAATTCTAAAGTGCAAGGATGGTTCAACATTTTAAAAAGTCATTAATGTAATTATTTCATTAATAAATTTAAAGAGAAAAATATGTGATCATCTCAATAGGTACAGATTTTAATAGACATGTCATCAGAGAAGATATGTACATAAATAACTAATAAGTACATGAAAAGGTGCTCAACATCATTGGTCATTAGGGTAATGTTAATTAAAACCACAATGGGATACCAGATTGGCTATAATATAAAAAGACGGGTAATATCAAGTGCCAGCAAGAATGTGAAGAAGCTGAAACCCTCATACATTGCTAATAGAAAGCTAAAATGTTACAGCCACTTTGGAAAATCATTGGCAGTTTCTTAAAAATTTAAACATAAATAATATATGACCCAGCAATTTCGCTCCTAGGTATCTACACCAAGAAAATAAAACCATATGGCCATAGAAAAACTTGTACATGAATGTTCATAATAGCATTATTCATAATAGCCCCGAACAACCCCCATGCCCATAAGCTAACAAATGGATAGACAAATTGTGGCATATCCATACAACGGATAACTGTCAGTAATATAAAGAACAGACTACAGACACATTCTACAACAAGGATGGACCTCAAAAACATGATGCCAAGGGAAAGAAGCCAGATATAAAAGATTACATATTGTGCAGTCCCATTTACAGGGAATGCTCAGAAAAGGCAAATCTACAGAGACAAAAAGAGGAGTGATTACCTGGGGTGGGGGTGGGTATGAGATTGAGTGCAAATAGGCATGAGTCAACTTTTGGGGGTAGAATTATTCTAAAACTGGATTGTGGTGATGGTTCACAACTCCTGAATGTATGCAAAATCACTGAACGGTACATTTTTTATGGTATTTAAGTTATACTTTAGTAAAGCCGTTAAAATTCACATTTGAAAAAATGGAAATTGCTGTTTTACAAATATATTCAATCAGTATTCTTTGTGAAAACCTATTTGATGGCAATGAAATTGTATTTAAAAAAATGGAAAGAAGCAAAACACACACATGATTTTAGCATGAATTGACAAAAACAATAATTAAGTTTGGGGTATGGTTACTTAAGAGAAATAAACAACTGTAAGAAGAGCCCAGAGAAACAAACTCTACCATCTTTGAAGGTAAAAATTATGAGACAAACACTAACACAACTGAAATTATTTGACCTTAATAAAAAAGGTAGCTTGAGCAGGGCCATTAAGTCATGATGGCAAAATCAAATTGCTCAAGTTTTAATCCACATTACTTGTTCTACATTTTAATAGTCTAATGACTTACCCATATAGGTAGGAGTCCCACACGTGCTCTGCAGCATGGCCTCACTCCCGCCGTGCTTCTTTGCCGCTAAGCCAAAATCAGTCACCTACAAGAAGAAACTCAGAGTCACCTGTGTTCCTGTCCCAGCGCCACCCATTCTGAAGGTAGGATTTTGTAATTGCATTTAATTCAGGGATCCGGATGGAGGGGCTTTACTTGTATTACTAATAAGGACCTCGCTTTCCCTCCCCACGCACCCTCTCTGGGAAGAAGGAACTTGGTACAGAGAAGCCTGGTTTCTCAAATCTTGAGAAAAAAACCCGGATTGGTGACTGTTCATTCCTTGTCGTTAAATTCACCAGTTTAATGTAGGAAGTGAAATCTTGAGAAAAGGCATTTAACTTTTTTTTCAAATAAAAGTTATTTTTAAGAAGTTCTTTCACGCCCTAGCTGGTTTGGCTCAGTGAATAGAGCGTTGGCCTACAGACTGAAGGGTCCTGGGTTCGATTCTGGTCAGGGGCACATGCCTGGGTTGCAGGCTCAATCCCCACTGGGGGGCATACAGGAAGCAGCAGATCAATGATTCTCTCTCACCATTGACATTTCTCTCTCTCCCTCTCCCTTCCTCTCTGAAATCAATAAAAATGTATTTTAAAAAAAGTTCTTTCACTGTAAATTACATTCTGGCCTTGTGTTTATTATCTATTTTTCTGACACTCAAGCTATTGTTTCAGTTTAAAGCACTGTTATAAATGCAAATCACTATCTTTTTCAGCACTCACAGAAACTCCCCCCTTTTGTAATTATTTAAAAAAAAACAATATCTCTGGTAAATACTATATTTTCTTTGTTATTTCCTTTGTGTTTCTAGAGTGTACTAATTGAAACAATGACTACACTGTTAAAAACGACAAGAAACAAATTAACAGGAAAAAACACAGAATCAATACAAATGCACTGGAGGCCTCCTGCTGCAACTGCAGTCTTTCTGCTCAGTTCTAAGCTTGGCCATTAAACATGTGGTTTCTAAGAATGCAGAATGTGGCCTTGGTCTTGTCTCCTAAGTTGGAACAGCCTTGGGCTGGACGCAGAAAAACAGACACATTTATTGATCACACAACCAAAGATAGGCTGTCAGCCCACAGACACGGAATGCCGTCTCCAGTGTCTTAGGGAGAAGAAAAAAGTTCCTGTCCACACGTGATACCATTTTTCTTCTAAATAGATTAACCGGTTTCCCCAGGACTTTCACAATGATCCCACTTGGATACTATGACACATATCTTTCTCCACAGAAAATCTATACAGATATCAAATAAACAAAAGCTTTGACGATCCAATTCAGTTCTTTGGAAAACATTTATTCCCTCTTTTGCCACATCTAAATTGAGCACATACTATGTTTCAGGCACTACTCCAAGTACCAACAGTGAATAAGGCATACATAATTCCTGCCTTCCCGAAGTTTACAATGGAAATACTCAAGAACATTTACTCAGGGAAAACAACAATGTTGTTAAACCTACTTGTATTACAGGGATTTAGCATCTGCAACAGAGTGCATTATCCACATTTTATTCCTAAATTAACACATTCATATATTTTGAAAGCAGCCACTATTAAAGTGCTAAGTAATAAATAATGTATCCTATCATTTATTTGACATTAAGGAACACTTAATCTGAATAAAATCTTCAAGAATAAACACTTGGCACACTAATTGTGCTTAGGATATAAATATTAATACCCAGGAAGATTTTCAGTGAGAAATACAGACTTTAGCATTAATTTGATATCAGAGGCACAGCCAAGGTGTGTTTTTTTCTAAATCTGTAACACATTTACATCACATTACCAGGCATAATTTTGAAATAAATTAGAATGCAGAGCATCTGTTTGCTTGCTATTAACTAATGATTTAGAACTATCCAAATGAACATGTACTTAAAAAAATTCAACAGTACCACTTAACTTGCAAAATTATGCCTGTCAGTTACAACCTCTTTTGTGAATTTTTTATTTTCTTAGCACCAGCCATTTATTTTCTGGCTGCTCAAAGCTTCTAAAATGTGTCTAAAAAGAGGATGTACTTTGCCACTTTGCTATCAAATTGTTTACAGGCAAATATTTACCACCATTTCTAGTATCTTACCTTTATGTTTAAGTTCATTTCATTGTTAGCATCAGTAAAGCTGCTTTTAACCATTATGTTTTCCAGTTTTAGATCTCTATGTACTATATCTACCAAGAAAATAAACAACAAATCAAATGAAATGAATAATGGAAAAATAATTAGAGGGGACACAAATACAACAAATAAATATATTTGACAAATTAACATCCACCGTTGAAATATTTGAGACGGGCCAAGCATAATTCTGCTCTGTCCCACTCCCTTATATTCAGATCCCTCTTCTCCACGTTTTAACCTTCAGGAGCCATTCTCTTTGACTCCCTCCTCTCTCCCTATCCCCTTGTTGCTCAATGTTTCTGTGAACCTAAAATGGCTCTAAGAAACAAAAACAGCCCTAACCAGTTTGGCTCAGTGGATAGAGCGTTGGCCTGCAGACTGAAGGGTCCCAAGTTCGATTCCAGTCAAGGGCATGTACCTTGGTTGCGGGCACATCCCCAGTGGGGGGTGTGCAGGAGGCAGCTGATCGATGTTCCTCTCTTATCACGAAGTTTCTAACTCTCTATTCCTCTCCCTTCCTCTCTGTAAAAAAAATCAATAAAATATATTTCTTTAAAAAAAGAGAAAAACAAAATGTCAAGAATATTTAATTTTTAAATTAGTAATATATGCAGGCTTTTAGAAATTTCACTTTATTGTTGATTTGTCTACTTTTGATTTGAGAATAATAGCTGCTTTTCAAACTGTTGAATGGAAACATGCATTAACTTCATCCTTGTCCATGTATAATGTAATTGTATACCTGCCTTGTTTCTAATTAAAATATATCTATAAATGAAGTTAAAAAGAAAAAGATCTTTATATACATAAAAGGCTAAGCAACCTTCCGACCATCCGGTAGGTATGATGTGCACTGACCACCAGGGGGGGAGATGCTCAACACAGGAGCTGCTGAGCTGCGGTGACTTGGCAGCAGTGGTTCTCGGGTGACGCACCCCAGAACCAGAGAGGAGGGAGCCCGATTCCTTGTGGGGCCGCGCGATTCCACCTTTGGCCATGGGTTATGTTGCTGCTGAAGAATTAATTTCTTCTAATGAATTTCCTTTCAATGTGCACAAATCCTTGCACCTAGCCACTAGTTTTTAAATAAAATCTCCCATACTAGTAGGCATATTTCTGTGACTACAAATCCTGAAAACAATTACCCTGAAATAAATGTGAGCCTGCATTCATGGAGTCAGTGGCTGGTGACCCTCCCCTTACCGTTATTGTGCAGATAGGCTATCGCTGACGCGAGACTCTGAATGATCCACCTGGTCTCATTCTCTGAGAAATGCTTTTTCCTCTTCAGAATTTCTCTGAGTTCTCCATCCTCACAAAGCTCCATCACAAGATACATTTTCTGACATTATATATTTAAAAAGCGAGAGAGAGCAAATTATATAGGTGGGGATCTTAAACATGTTATAAATTACATATATAATAATATGATCACACTCTTTTTTAAAAATTTTTTTTTATTGATTTCAGAGAGAAAGGAAGAGAGAGATAGAAACATCAATGATGAGAGAGAATCATTAATTGGCTGCCTCCTGCACATGCTCCACTGGGGATCGAGCCTGCCACCAGGGCATGTGCCCTGATTGAGAATCAAACCATGACCTCCTGGTTCATGGGTCAGCACTCAACCACTGAGCCACACTGGCAGGCTATGATCACACTCTTAATCATCATTATATTTGAAAAATATTCATTATCTATCATGTACAAGAAGGACATAGAAGCATAAGACATAGTCTTTATCCTCAAGGCACCCACAGTGTAGTTATAACTAAAAATCAGGTGATAAGTGTTGGTAGAAGAGGCAGGCCCCAAATGCCAGGAAATTACAGAGGAGGGAGGCCTGTGCCGAAAGAATGCTCACTGAGGAGGTGACATTAAAGGCAGGTCTGGTTGCCTAGATAGCAATATAGGGGTAGAGACCATGGACAAGAACAGGCAGAACATGTGGTATTTGCAAAGATTGCAAAACTTGAAATAACACTAACTGTTAAAAGAACACCAAATACCTCAGTGTTAATAGCACTGGGAGTCTGGTAGGGCAGAGGAGAGTGGAGTGGTGGTGAGGGGAGGCTGGGTTATAGGGTCTCGTATATCACAGAAAGAGGAATTTGGAACTTTCCCCCATATGCGGGAAGGAGCCACTGAGGATCCTGACGCTGGTGTCTGGGGTGGGGGAAAGGTGTGTGCTATGATCAATTCTGCATTTCTAAATGAACCTTCTAGCAGGAATGTGGAGCAGGGCTCAGCAAGCTTTTGCTGTAAAGGCCAGAACCAGACAAGAAATACTTGCAGCTTTGTGGGCCATACAATCTCTTTTGTAGCTACACAACTCTGCAGTTATAGCATAAACAATACAATGAAACTTCATTTATGGACTTTGAAAATTCAGTTTCATATAATATTCAGGTCATGAAATATTATGCTTTAAATTTCTTTCAACCTTTTAAAAATATAAAAGAACCTTAGCTTATGTGCCATAAAAAGTAGGCACGCACCAGATGTGGCTTGCACACCGTGGCATGCTGACCTGTTTACAGAGGCAGATGCGAGGCACCAAAGAGTGACAAGAAGAGGAAGAAGGAAAAGATGTGAAAGATACCCAGGAGAAAGAAGCAGTGGGACTCGGTGACTAATGGGCTGCGAGTGGTAAAAGCCATAGATGAAATGCCTCTTCCATATTTGCTGTTTCTGTTGATGCGCATTAAGATCACGTTAGGTATTTCAACAGTCAGTCAAGTCATCTAATGAGTAAAAAAGATCCAGTCAACTAAAATGCAAGTCTTTTTCACACCTATTGCTATTCAGTCACAGAATACCCTTTCTGTCTCCATTCTATTCTATGCTGCTAAATTTTTGTTGCTGTTTTTAAGATTTTGGGGCCTGATTCTATTCTATAACCACCAGGAATGAAACTTCTGTGTTCAATCAGCAAGCATGAAAACAGGAAGAGAAGGTTAACACCTTTTCCTTTTATAGTCAAAATTCTGATTCACTAAACTCGAGGATGCTTTAGAATTTCAGAAGTAACTATTCTGCAAAGTCTAACACACATAAGCTTTTGAACAAGGCCATATTTTTTCTGACAGCACTGCAAAGGTCTTTGGTACATGAGATGGTGAGTCAGTGAACTATTTAGAAGGAACAGTTACATTAACTTACAATATATATTGACATCAATTTTAAATATGTACACTGATAAAAGTTATAGGAATACAAGTTTTTTAAAAGTCTTTTTATAATTATTAGAAATAATCGTGTCAATCTGGAAAGCATTTGGACTCACAAGAAACCATAGCAACTAAGTGAAGTCGATACTATTATTAAATCCATTTTACAGATGAGGAAACTGAGGTATAGAGAGGTTGAGTAATTTGTCACAGTCTCATAGCCAATAACAGAGCCAGGATTCAGAAGCACAGGCAATCTGACCCCAGAGTCCATGTGCCTAATCACTACATTATTTTGCCTCCAAACTGAGAATCACCCAAACCCACAGGCACTAAACAATCTGGAGGCAGAATAGCAGATCCCAGGCTTCAGAACAACTCTAAATGAAAATCACAGGCATTCAAAGAGAATGATAGCATCTGGGGAAGAAGGAAGATTACACATGTTGGTAAGACACAGATGACAAAATATCTTCTACCTAGTGCCAAAAATGCCCCAGCTAACTTTATTACAAAGTTATGACAATATTCCAAGAGACTATAATGGAGAAATCAAGAATCAAAGCAAAAAAAAGCCATCTCTGAGGAAGACCTAATCATTGTTTGATTGTATAGGGTATTGTTTCAATTTTATTTTACTTATTAGTTTTGTTGTTGTTGTTTCAATTTTAAACATTCGTTTTCAATATGCCACCTAAAAATATCACTAAAGCCATCAATCTAACCATCAGGCACCTAATTATACAATCAATAATGAAAGCCCTCCAGGATGCTCTCCTCCATCTTCAGCGACAAACTCGCGCCAAGGACTCGAGCAACGGTGCCTCAAAGGGATTTCTTCAGAAGGGAATGGGGTTCATTTTGTAATAATAACTCCTTTTAAAATGCAGACGTGCTGAAGCATTACCTTGGGCGTCTCAAACACCTGTTCCAGATGTATGATGTGCTCATGCTTCACACTTTTTAGGATGTTCACCTCCTGTTCAAGTAACTTCACGGCAGAGCTTCCAGCCTTAAGCAATGAGACACAGAGATTTCACATAGGAATGTCACTACTACATACCTCACTATAAAAGTTAGGTGTTTTTTTTTTAAATATATTTTATTGATTTTTTACAGAGAGGAAGGGAGAGGGATAGAGAGTTAGAAACATCGATGAGAGAGAAACATGGATCAGCTGTCTCCTGTACACCTCCTACTGGGCATGTGCCTGCAACCAAGGTACATGCCCTTGACCGGAATCGAACCTGAAACCTTTCACTCTGCAGGCCGATGCTCTATCCACTGAGCCAAACCGGTTAGGGCAAAAGTTAGTTATTATTAAATTTTTCCTACATCTTCTTGAGAAGTTTCTTTTTAAAAAAAATAACATGCAACTTATTTCCATAATAAAATTAAAGTATGTCCCTCTGTCCAATTTTATATATAATTTTATATATAATTTTACTTTTAACTACATCTGTTTCTTGGATTTTTCTATAAATTAGCTAAAATATGGTCTCTGTCCCCTCGCAAAAATTACTCTAATTTTTAATATGCTTTTTAGTATTTCCTTCCGAATCATGTTAATCCTTTGGTGTTAGCAAAATAAAAACACAATCTACTTTCCAAGGACATCAATTGGAGAAGATAAAAACAAAGTGTTTTTCTGCTTTGTTGCTGTTCTGCTTTGACTATATTTATATAAATCAAAAGAAACAATGGGAAGTGAGATTCTACACTCAACCCTGCATTCTATCACTTCCTGGTCCCCAGGCCTCAAAAATTAACTGAGGAAGAGAAATCGAGATCTTGCCTTCCGACCAATCTAATTCCAACTTTATCTCCTTACATGTAACCCTTAACCAAGCCTGCCAGCAAACGGTAAAGCCAGCAACAGGGCCTCCAATCAGGGTGTAAGCCACTGATTTTCTACAAGGTCATCTAAGAAATTTTAGAAGGATTTCTCAGGCCCCCACACCATTACCACCACATCTATCATCACCTCTACTGAATCTAAATTACCATCATTTGCAAATAAGCATTGTCCTCATGCATATAAAACATCTCTGAAAGGAATAACAAAGGTTTTATCCCTCCTTCCTCACACCTCCCCTGCCCCTCCAAGTTTAGGAGAGTACACATCGTTTTTAAAGGATTGAAAAGGGATTGATCATAAGGCAATCTTTACCTAAGTAAGATTTTACATACGTAGTAGGGTCATTCCTGCTTCCACTGACTTTTACCCTTTAGCATTACCATCGCAGGAGCGAAAAGAAAACTGGCCACCCACTCGGTCCTACCCATGGAGGATGAAAGTCACATTTTAAGGTTACCCTAAGAGAGTTAAGAGAAATAGTGACTGTGAGGAGTAAATTTCTTTCTAGACTAGATATGGAAGCTCACCGCAATTTCTCCTAAAATCCACCTCAATTCTATTCCTACCTCCCTCACCAAACAGCTTGACCTGTATATAACACAGTAATATACTGTCCAATTCATATGTTGATTATATAATTTTATTTTACTATCTTAGAGTCCTCTAAACTCACAGCATCAATATGTGTGTATAAGATTATGAATTCCTAAAATTGCAAGCAGATATCCTGACTGTATAACCCTAACCCTAAACCCTAACCCTACCTGACGCCAAAGGGGCAAAGGAAATAATATCCCATGTAATATCATGGTTCTAAAATTCTGAAGAGTTGTAGTAAAGTTCTGGATCTCCCTTTATTAAGATCCACATGTTACTTTATTCATCCTTTTTACCATATGATTTCACTCATATGTGGAATTTAATGAACAAACTGAACTACCAAGCAAAATAGAGACAGACTCATAGGTAGAGAGCAGGGAGAGTGGAGGGATTAAGCAAAACAGAAAAAAGAGAGAGAGAGAGAGAGAGAGAGAGAACTCATGGACATGGACAACAGTGTGGAGATTTACTGAGTGTTGTGTATAAACCATGACATTTAATCGGGGAACTTCCTTCTTTTGAGCTTGTATTTGCTTGTTCTTTGCTTTGGAAAATGAAGATTCTCACTTGTGTTTATTAGAGATACTGGTTTTTACAACGGGAGGTTCTAAGTCAGTCGGGCCTTAGTCCTGTAATTTTTCATTTTACTCCAAAGTCATGTGTGACATGCTCTTCTTTATGATTTTGTTGTATTTTCAGAAAAAAATAGAATCAATTAATAGATATTCAAGTGTCTTAAAATTCTAAAATATAACTCACCACAATGATAACTAAAAATGTTCAATGTAGTTTACACTCACAAATAGTAGCTACTATGAGTTTGTCATTGTGCCTGTTTGTCCCATAGTGTTTAAAAAACACACAAAGAGCTTCATTCACAAACAGATGTATAAGTTTATGCAATTGAAAATATTTCTTATTTTCAGAGTCGTTAAAATTTTCTGCTGTATTAACTGACCATGTACTTTATTAATCTTTAAGGAGAAATGCTTTGTAATTTGCTATCATTTGTTTTAAGGAATACATAAAAAACCTATTATCTCATTTCATAATTGTAATATTTATCATCAGAAATCTAAGGAAAAGCTCTGGTAGGTGTGGTTCAGTTGGTCTTCCCTTGCACTGAAGGGTTGCCTATTGGATTCCAGATCAGGGCACATGTCCAGGTTGCAGGCTCAAACCCAGTGTGGGGTGTGTAGGAGGCAGCCAATCAATGATTCTCTCTCATCATTGATGTTTCTCTTTCTCTCTCCCTCTCCAGTCCTCTCTCTCTAAAAATTAATTTGAAAATAATAAAATAAAATAAAAGACAAATGAGAACAATTGCAACACACATGACAGTTGCTTTAAAGAAAAAAAAGAAATCTAAGGAAAAATATATATAATTTTTCCCCAAGCATAGAAATTTTTTAGAAGTTGATAAAATGAACAGGTATAAAACCTGAGGACTTAGATTCTCCCTTAAAGAGAAGCCTAGTCATTCTCCAGCACAGGAGAAATCCAGTGAGGAATACAGTGGATATAAGTAAATAGTATAGTAGATAGGTGGGGGGAAAGCGATTCAAATGAAAAGAGCAGGTAGGATGATGAGTAAACTAACAATGAGGACATGGGAAATCAAAGGAAAGGAGAGAACAGGAGCAAAGTAGTGCAGAACCACATCAGGAGAGAGTCCCAGGACTCACGTCTGGCTAAGGCATCTCCAGGCAGTAGCCCTACAATCAGACCTTACCTCCCATCACTCTGGTAACCGTTAGCTCTATTTGGTTATATTGGTTATGGTAGTTAGCCTTTCATTTGCTTTTTCCCGATACACTTGTCTACCTGAGTTTAAGAACTGGTCCTTTCCCAGAAGGCTAGAGAAATGCCCACTGACCCCAGGGACCAGCCTGACCCCGGCCCACAAGGTCAGAGGCAGGTGTGTTAGTGTAAAAACGATACTGCCCACCCACCCCACCCGGCACTGCCCTCGGTACGATGCTGATAATAAGCCTTACCTTTTCTTTGTTCACTTTTTTAATTGCCCACTTAGTTCCTGTTTCCTTGTTTATAGCTTCAATGACCACTCCAAAGCTCCCTTTTCCCAATATTCTTCCAAATGTGTATATTTCCTGGATAAAAAATAAGAGTTCTTTTGTCTCTCCCTGCCATTCATTGGGTATTAAAAAATAAACACTAATACTGACAGATATCTACCCAAGGGAAGAGAGGTTCTGCTCTAGGGTGAAATCAAATTGAAGACACCATATATTTGCTTCAATATTAATAGACACATCTTAATTAAACAAAAATAAGCTTTGATGGATTTCATTAAATGTCCTTTGGAGGAAAACCATAAAAATCCTAATGGGGAAAGGTGCAAAATCTCAAAAGCATAAAAATTAATCTCTTACAAACTATAATAATAAAATATATTTATAAGAAAAAGAAGGAATGAAATATTAATACATACATATATATGTGTATATAAAATACATTCATCCCCCAAATTATCCCAAAACTCTGAGAGCTATACCATAAAATTAACACATATTAACCATTGAACAATTGCTTTCTTGTTTATCAAGTAACACTTTTTCTTTATCTTCATTATGTCTATTAAGAATCTCTTTTGTTGTTTTATTCCTTTTGTTTTAGAACAAGCAATATGTGACAGAAATCTTGATATAAATCAGCACTGAGGAGAAAATAAAATCCATCTGTAGTTACACTATCCAGGCCAAGAATCCTTCCGCTTATCATTCAACTTCCGCTACACACACAGGATGTACTGGTCTTGCTGACACCAGGCCACTTGTTTACGCTTTCATTTCTTGTGAATTTGGTTGGAGGAGTCAGTCTCCCGCATCCAAACCAACAAGAATTTCTGGACCTTGCGAGTTTCTGAACAGCTGAGGTAATGCCACTGGGCGACACCCCTGCTGGGTCAGCCAGCCGAAGTCTGCCCTGGAACTGCTACTCTGTCTCTGTGTGATCACTTTCACCTTCACCATCACAGGTCAATTAGTTGCTAGGCTTCATATTTTCTACTGCTTACTTTCCTTTCTTTAGTAAAAGAAAATTCAATGCCCAACTAATTATTTATTTTTCTTGAAGGGCTTCCCTAACTGCACTGTGGTGCTTGTACACATTGGCCCTTAAACACTATTATTACTCTCTTGCTTACATTTTCACTCAATTTTCTCCAAGATGGTCTTACAGCTGTGGGCAAACTACGGCCCGTTCGAAATGAATAAAACTAAAAAAAAAAGACCGTACCCTTTTATGTAATGATGTTTACTTTGAATTTATATTAGTTCACACAAACACTCCATCCATGCTTTTGTTCCGACCCTCCGGTCCAGTTTAAGAACCCATTGTGGCCCTCGAGTCAAAAAGGTTGCCCACCCCTGCCTTAGACCCTCGGGGGAGGGGGAGCTGGGTCAT
>NW_005366171.1:1293537-1310874 GCF_000412655.1 Myotis brandtii
GAGGGGAGGGAGGGAAGGGGAAGGGAGGAAGAAAAAAGAAAGAGAGAAGGAAAGGGAAAGAGAAAAAGATGGGGAGGAGAGAAAAGAAGAGAGAGGAGGGAAGGGAAGGAAAGGGAAGAAAGAAGGAAATATTCAGTTTCAACATGTTAGACTTTCCTTAGGTATTTCCTTGTGATATACACTTTGGGGGCTACAAAGTTGAATAAAACATAATTTCTCTTTTCTCAGAATTTGTAATCTCCTCAAGAGACAAGATTATTCTTAAGTCAGAAAGTCTTAAGTTAAAATAAAAATATAAAATAATGTTGGGGCCAAAGACTAGAGCTAAAACACTGGGAGAATAAAGTAAACATTATCAAAGAGGTGGCTTCTGAGATTGGCATGTGAGGGAACAAAGGCAAAAAAAAGATATTTTTTTCCAATAATCCAAGCAAGGCAAGGAAGGCATTACAAAGGGATAGCAAACATGGAATGAATTACTGAATTGATAAGTGAATGAATCAGTAAATCCAGTCAGCAAGCCAGCCAGTCAGAATCCTCCTACATATACATGTTTGAGAGAAACGATAGACTGGGTATGCTAAGTTGAACCCTGGGAGGAGCTCCAGATTTATGGTCATGAATATTATACACAGAGACTCCTAGACTCGGGGAACATCCTGTCCCCAAGACACTGCTTTCTGAGGACTTATAATTACTTTGGCTCTCCTCCCTCCCTCACTATAGTGAGAATTAAAGGCAGAAAACTAAGATGATTAAAATAAAATATTTTACTTTTACTATATTTATATGCCACTCCCAACTACATGTTATGTAAAATTAGTTAAATCTAAATTTAAATGGTCATTTATACTTTTTTCTCCACAGAACAAAATAATCGCAACTCTATAACCATTTCCCTAATTTTTCTTAACCTTTAAAAACTAAACTCTCATTTTCTTTCTAAATATATAGAACCACAACTTAGACACAGAATATTAATGTTTAAGTAAGACTTTTTAAAATGAGGACTGGATAGAGAAATAGCCCAATTGCCCAACTGTGTGTGTTTTTTTTAATATAAATTAATCTTTTTCTTCAACTACCTATTTTGATATCATTACAAAATGATAAAAATAAGAAAATGACTTCTTGTTTATACTAATTTTAAGAAGATGCTACTAAAATAGTAATATAGATAGATTTTTATTGACATAGAGCAAGTCCATGATATAGCGTGAAGTGTGAAAACATGCATGATGCTATCACATTATGAAAATGTTGAGAATGTGTGTACAGAGAGGTGTCTCACATTAATGTCTGGGAAGATGTTCATTTAAATATTGAGCACTTATCACTGGAAAGTGGAATTTTGGATTATTGTAACTTCCTTTTTTATACTCTACCAAAATATTTAGAATCTTCAAAGTGAGCCTATCCATTAAATAGAGGAAGAGAAACTTCAACTGTACCAGTTAAGGTTATCTGTCAAAAATATGTACATACTTGGAATATTTCATAATTTAAAACAAAACTAAAAAGAAAAAAATAGGATGACTTATACATGCATAAAAAATAAAGTAGAGGTAGTATATGTTAAAATTGATTATCTCAGCTCATGATTTTTTTTCACTTTTCTATCTATAGTTTCCTAATTTTTCACAACAAACACATTTGATTTTATAAAAGCTCTTATGACTAAATTTAAAACTCAGTAAATTTATAGGTTTTTAAAATTCTTTAAAAGGGGAGATTTAAACTTTTAAGTCAGAATTTCTCAGGAAGGTTTTTCTGATCACTTTGAGTATATTGCCAAATATCTCTTAAAACATTTTTTAAAGTTAACATTATTGCAAAATTCTTCTTGTAGTTGTTCTTGCTGAAGTTCCTTTAAACTGATGTTAAAATAACATTTAATTTCTAAAATGGTACTAATATTTAATTCATATTTGTATGTTATAATTAGAATCCTAGGAAGACAATATTGGTATTCATCCAACCTGAGGCCACAGAAAATGGCCCCAAGGAAGTGAACAGCCAAACCACCTCAAGTCATCTGGGCTCTCTCTGCATTTTAAAGAGATCTACACCAAGTCTCCACAATTGCCCTCAGCAACAGGCAAGACCCGAAGGCCAAAATGTTCGCATTTTATCTATAAAATACCTCCATTTGGTCCTCTATGAATGGAATCGTCTGCATTTTCTGAAGTAACGACTTGGACATCCTTGAAAATGGTAAATTTCCCCTTTCCTTTCCTTCCCTTCCTTGGAGACTTATTTTTAAATCATTCTTTGCCATTAACCATTGACAGAAGAAACCTGAAATTCCCTGGTCACTTAATTTTATTTCTAAATACCTGAATAGCAGCTCCGTCGTCCAGCCTGACGTGAGGAACTTTTACTTCAGAAACGTTGCCCCGACCCCACTGTTGTTGAGATGGCTTTTTCTCTATATTTGAGGATTTTGAGGGCTTAGCCCAAAAAGGAATTTAAAAAAAGTAATTAAGATATAACACACTTGTTGAGAAAAGTAAGAACCCTAATTTAGATTATATGACAAATCTTCAATGTGTGCCATGATATTTATTGCATACAATATAATTCACTGTCTTTTTCAAATTCAAAGCCCTATACAATGTTTTGGCTCATTGGGCTAAAAGAGACCTTAAGAAGTCACTCAATCTAATCTCCTAAATCCAAGCAAGTGTACATTATAACCTGCATAGCAGATAAATCATAACTTACTCGATGATTCTTTGAAATCGTGAGAAGGCAACTTCACACCTTTCTCAATCATTCTTGTTTCAAAACATATCATCTCAAATAGGTTATACATAAAAAATTATTGGCCAGACATTCACAAAATATGCTTTGAATAAAAATAACATAGTAACAACTCACTCAGTAACAACTAACTCAGAGACAGCTACATGGCAATAATTATACTGTAATACAAATCAGGAAAGAACAGTTTAAGGGGAGAATTTGAAAAAGGTACAACTTTGAGGGCTGAGAACCTAACTTTTCTTAAATGCACTGCTTTCTGTCTCTGAAGCTGTGCTACATCAAGTGAAGCCTTGCACACTGCCTGTCTCTAGAAAGGTGAGTACACCCAAACCAGTCCAACTGGGCAGACACAGACTGTTGTAAATAATGCAAATTGATTTTGGGGAGTATATTTGAGATTCCATCTAAATAACCAGAAATTGTCTTAAATAATAACTACCCTATATCTAACTACAACCATAAATGTAATTCTGCATTTAAAAAATCCCCAAATTCAGATTTAATTCAACTTGAAAACCAATTTATTTCTATAAAAGCCACTTTTAAAGAGAAACTGGAACAACATTCTGAATTATTCATAATCCTGGGAAATAATTAATATGGGCAGTGTTGGAAATATCATAAAATAAAGTACGAACCAACTTTGCTCACCCCCTATGTAAAAAAGTAATGTCTCTTTAATGGTCCAGAAGGCAGTGAATTAGCTGACAAGGGCCCATGAATGAAGCCAGGGATGGGATTAGAGAATGAGATTTTGACTTGTGTTCAGAAATAAACTTTTCAAGTCAGAATTTCTCAGGAAGTTTTTCTGATCACTTTGAGTATATTGCCAAATATCTCTTAAAACATTTTTTAAAGTTAACATTATTGCAAAATTCTTCTTGTAGTTGTTCTTGCTGAAGTTCCTTTAAACTGATGTTAAAATAACATTTAATTTCTAAAATGGTACTAATATTTAATTCATATTTGTATGTTATAATTAGAATCCTAGGAAGACAATATTGGTATTCATCCAACCTGAGGCCACAGAAAATGGCCCCAAGGAAGTGAACAGCCAAACCACCTCAAGTCATCTGGGCTCTCTCTGCATTTTAAAGAGATCTACACCAAGTCTCCACAATTGCCCTCAGCAACAGGCAAGACCCGAAGGCCAAAATGTTCGCATTTTATCTATAAAATACCTCCATTTGGTCCTCTATGAATGGAATCGTCTGCATTTTCTGAAGTAACGACTTGGACATCCTTGAAAATGGTAAATTTCCCCTTTCCTTTCCTTCCCTTCCTTGGAGACTTATTTTTAAATCATTCTTTGCCATTAACCATTGACAGAAGAAACCTGAAATTCCCTGGTCACTTAATTTTATTTCTAAATACCTGAATAGC
Organism: Myotis brandtii; assembly: GCF_000412655.1. NCBI lineage: Eukaryota > Metazoa > Chordata > Mammalia > Chiroptera > Vespertilionidae > Myotis > Myotis brandtii. Next base: position 1,297,687 of record NW_005366171.1, read on the forward strand.
AGCTCCGTCGTCCAGCCTGACGTGAGGAACTTTTACTTCAGAAACGTTGCCCCGACCCCACTGTTGTTGAGATGGCTTTTTCTCTATATTTGAGGATTTTGAGGGCTTAGCCCAAAAAGGAATTTAAAAAAAGTAATTAAGATATAACACACTTGTTGAGAAAAGTAAGAACCCTAATTTAGATTATATGACAAATCTTCAATGTGTGCCATGATATTTATTGCATACAATATAATTCACTGTCTTTTTCAAATTCAAAGCCCTATACAATGTTTTGGCTCATTGGGCTAAAAGAGACCTTAAGAAGTCACTCAATCTAATCTCCTAAATCCAAGCAAGTGTACATTATAACCTGCATAGCAGATAAATCATAACTTACTCGATGATTCTTTGAAATCGTGAGAAGGCAACTTCACACCTTTCTCAATCATTCTTGTTTCAAAACATATCATCTCAAATAGGTTATACATAAAAAATTATTGGCCAGACATTCACAAAATATGCTTTGAATAAAAATAACATAGTAACAACTCACTCAGTAACAACTAACTCAGAGACAGCTACATGGCAATAATTATACTGTAATACAAATCAGGAAAGAACAGTTTAAGGGGAGAATTTGAAAAAGGTACAACTTTGAGGGCTGAGAACCTAACTTTTCTTAAATGCACTGCTTTCTGTCTCTGAAGCTGTGCTACATCAAGTGAAGCCTTGCACACTGCCTGTCTCTAGAAAGGTGAGTACACCCAAACCAGTCCAACTGGGCAGACACAGACTGTTGTAAATAATGCAAATTGATTTTGGGGAGTATATTTGAGATTCCATCTAAATAACCAGAAATTGTCTTAAATAATAACTACCCTATATCTAACTACAACCATAAATGTAATTCTGCATTTAAAAAATCCCCAAATTCAGATTTAATTCAACTTGAAAACCAATTTATTTCTATAAAAGCCACTTTTAAAGAGAAACTGGAACAACATTCTGAATTATTCATAATCCTGGGAAATAATTAATATGGGCAGTGTTGGAAATATCATAAAATAAAGTACGACCCAACTTTGCTCACCCCCTATGTAAAAAAGTAATGTCTCTTTAATGGTCCAGAAGGCAGTGAATTAGCTGACAAGGGCCCATGAATGAAGCCAGGGATGGGATTAGAGAATGAGATTTTGACTTGTGTTCAGAAACAGAATCTTTGATATTTACCACATCTTTTGCAAAGGCCTTATATTTAATAATTTGTTGTTCTTTTTTTCTCTCCAGTGGAATTGAAGAGTCTGCTTCACCAAGGCTTGATGTACCTGACGTTTCCGACGCCACTAACACTGGAATAAGCCTTGTTTTACTGGAACTGACACAAGGTGCGTCTTTCTGAGAAGTAGATGAACAGTTGGGACGCTTGGCGGTTTTTTTCCCAAAGCCACTATCAGCCATTTTCTGAACTCTGCAACAAAAGCAACTTGAAAGAAAGATGCTTCCACTCTTTGAGGGAAAGAACCAGACCAAAAAAAAAAAATAGGTAAGCTGATGGCAAAGTTTGTAAGTTCCAATTGGTGAGGTCCTTATGTTAATGATGCACTAAACTTATATTCACACATGAGAGCTGCAGAAAGAAAAGAAATCATCATTTAGAAAATTCTTTCTTATCCTATCACCCTCCTAGAAGTGAGAGGAAAAACTAGCAACTAGCACCAAAAGCATCCTGCCTAGCCCTCGCCGGTTTGGCTCAGTGGACAGAGCGTCGGCCTATGGACCAAAGGGTCCCAGATTCGACTGTGGTCAAGGGCACCATGTACCTTGGTTCTAGCCTCCTCCCTGCCCTGACCGGGGCTTGTGCAGGAAGCAACCAATTGATGTGTTTCTCTCACATAGATGTTTCTCTCTGTCTTTCCCTCTCTCTTCCATTCTAAAAGATCAATGGAAAAATATCTTCTGGTGAGGATTAACCAAAATTTGTTTTTCTAAAAACAAACATACTGCCTATAAATGAAAAGTTAATATTTACAACAAAATTAGGACATATTTCTAAAAAGCAATGGATTCTCATCTTTCAAAATTGAATTCTTGAACTCTAGAAATTTTACTTGTTTTACCATCAAAAGAACCATGAAACTGCTGAAAAGCATAGTCTAAGGAAGTCAATTGGGTGAGTTGATATAAAGTTTTTAAATGAAATAAAATAGATAACATCAGAGTATTTTACATAGATTCTTGGTAAGTTTTGTAAAAACTTTATTTTATATATATAATGTTTGTGTGTGTATGTGTATACCTGGTCGCATTATAGAATGTATTTCTTAATATAACTTTGGTTTTAAAAAAAAGGCTTAAGATACTGGTATAAAACATACATTACCATTTTTTCAAAATTTAAACCTTGGTCTAATAATTATTAGAGAAAATACATATTATACACATCACAAAGAAGGAGACAATTTGATTTTATAAAACAATCTAATTCTAAAAGTTCAAAGGCAATATTAGAAGTATCCTCATTTTTATACTTAAATAGCAAAAATAGGAAATAATGGGTGCTGTTTTCCCTGAGTGCATAATATGTATGCCCAGCAATCTACCTAACTAAAGCTATTGGCAGTAATACGGTGCCAAGTTGAAAAGATCTAAGCTAAGGAAGGAGGAAGGAATGTGTTCTGTGGTACATGTAAGAGAAATTTCCAGAAGTAACTGGGAATACATTATTATAGTCTTGTGCCATACTATTTCAGATATTATTTAAAAGTTTACAGGGTTGGGCAAAAGTAGGTCTACAGTTGTTAGTATAAAAAATAATACAATAATTAATAAATAATAATACAAGAATAAAGTGTGTTTTGCGTACTCACAACTGGAAACCTACTTGTGCCCCACTCTGTACTTTGTAGTCACAGGTTTCTATTGAAAAACAAGGTCAAGCATTTGTAAGAGGAGCATGTGTTTGTCTGTTTACTGGCATCATTTGCATTCTTTTCCCCCTCTACCTGTCTAAAGGGTACTTTTTATACACCTTTTCTTTCTTTCTTTCTTTTTTGTCAACCAGGATTAGAATCTTTATATTTTCTCAGTAAAGTAATATCAACATGAAGAAAATGAAATTGCGCTCATGGGCAAAACGAACCCCACATTATTATGCTACCTTTGGAAAACTCATTGAAAACTGTAAAGCTGAGTATTTATCAAAGCTATTGGGACTTCACAATAATTGCTTGTTATTTAAAGTTGAAATTTATTCCAAAGAGCATGAAATCAAAATTATAACTCACATTTAGACAGCACATTGCATATAACAAAGCTTTTTATTTATTTACTTATTTTTCAATTACACTTGACATACAATATTATTTTGGTGTCAGGTGTACATTATGATTAGACATTTACATACCTTATGGAGTGCTCATCCCAATAAGTCTAGTACCCATATGACCATACATAGTTATTACAATATTATTGACTATACTAGAGGCCCGGTATATGAATTTGTGCATGGGTGGGGTCAATTGGGGCCAGGGCCAATTATGGCAGGACCGGCCAGGGGGAGGAGCCGCGGGAAGTTGGGAGGGGGGAGGGGGCCCCAATCAGGCCGAATGGCTGCCACAGTGTGTGTCACAGTGACTGGTCGTTCCATTTGCTTGGCTTTTATATATATAGAATATACTAGTACCGTGGTTGGCAAACTGCGGCTTGTGAGCCACATGCGGCTCTTTGGCCCCTTGAGTGTGGCTCTTCCTAAGCCTTAGGAGTACCCTAATTAAGTTAATAACAATGTTCCTACCTATATATTTTAAGTTTAAAAAATTTGGCTCTCAAAAGAAATTTTAATCGTTGTACTGTTGATATTTGGCTCTGTTGACTAATGAGTTTGCCGACCACTGTACTAGTATATAGATTCCCTATGCTGTACTTTTTACATCTCTGTGACCATTTTTATTACTGGCAATCTATACTCCTTAAATCCCTTTAACCTTTTTCACCCATCTCCCAATCCTTCTCCCATCTGACAACCATCAAAATGTTCTCTGTATCTATGAGTTTTTTGTTTATTTTGGTGGTTTTTTTAGATTCCACATATAAATGAAGTCATATGGTATCTGTCTTCTTGTCTGACTCTTTCATTTAGAATAATACTCTCTAGGTTCATCCATGTTGTTGCAAATGGCAAGATTTCCTTCTTTCTATGGCTGAGTAATATTGCATTGTACATATGTACCACATGGAAGAAACTATCTTTGCCTCATGGTATATTCTTGCCTCTTTTGTCATAGATCGACCAGATAGCCATGGGTTTATTTCTGGACTCTCTATTCTGTTCCATTGATCCATATGTCTATTCTTATGCCAGTACCATGCTGTTTTGATTACCAGAGTTACTTGTAGTATAGTTTAGTATAAGGTAGTGTGATACCTCCAACTCTGTTCTTTCTGAAGATTGTTTGGGCTACCTAGGGGTTTTTTTGTGTTTCCATATATGCTTTTGGATTACTTTTTCTAGTTCTGTGAGAAATATCATTGGTATTTTGATAGGGTTGCACTGAAAATGTAGACTGCTTATGGGCATTTTAACAATGTTTATTCTTCCTATCCATCAGCATGTTATAAGACCCTTTTTACTTGCTATCTTCTTCAGTTTCTTTCCTCAAGGTCTAACAGTTTTCTGAATACAGGCCTTTTACCTTCTTGCTTAAATTTATTCCTAGGTATTTTGTTTTTTTTATGCAATTGTAAATGGGATCATTTTCTTAAATTTCTGTTTCTGATAGCTCATTATCCTATACTAGGGGCCCAGTGCACGAATTCATGCACCTTGAAAGGAACTGTGGGCCGCGAGGCTTCAGTGGGCACAGGGGCAGGTCTTGGCCCATCCTCCACACCCCCACCCAGCCCCTCCCACCACGGCCCCCAGTCCCCTGTCTGTTAGGAGCCCCACTCCCAACGCCACTGCTCCCACTTGCTGATGGTGCTGGCCCTGTTCGCTCTCGCTGATGGCACAGAGCAATTGGGGCCAGTGTCAGCAGTGGGTGCGAGTGGCGGCTGCTGCCCCAATTGCCCCTCAGGATCAGGGGGAAGTGGAGAAGCCCTAAGGGGCGACTGGGACCGGCAACTGCTGCTTGCACCCACTGATGGTGCTGAGCAATCGATCGGGGCCGGTGCTGGGTGCCAGCAGCGGGTGTGAGTGGCGGCTCCGGTGCCAACAGTGGTTGCAAGCAGGGCCAGCACTGGCAGCAGGTGCGAGTGCTGGGCGGGACCGTGGCATGGGAGAGCAAAGAATTTTCAGTAACCACCAGAGGCTTACCCCGATGACAGCGATCGGCGCCCCGCCTTGGTCTGGCACCCTCACTCCCCTGCTCCACCATCCTGCCACAGCCAATGCCCTCCAGCTCCCTGCTGCTGATGCCTGCCATGATCCGTGCGTGCCCCCTTGTGGTCAGTGCATGTCATAGCGACTGGTTGATTGTTCCACCATTTGGTCTATTTGCATATTAGGGTTTTAGTATATATAGATAATAAAAGCCTAATATGCTAAGTGTCTGGTCGTCCAGTCATCTGTTCAACCAATCAAAGAGTAATATGCTAATGATATGCTAAGGACGCTCAACCATTTGCTATGACGTTCACTAACCACCAAGGGGCAGACGCTCCAACTAGTAGGCTAGCTTGCTTCTGGGGTCCAGCTGATCAGGACTGAGCGAGATGGGCCAGACATGCCCTGGAGCCTTCCTGCGGTCCCACCCTGGCTGGCCAAACTCCTGCATCCCTCCCCGGTCCCTATTGTGCACCGGTGGCGTCTCTCGGCCTGGCCTGTGCCCTCTCGCAATCTGGGACTCCTCAGGGGATGTCGGAGAGCCGGTTTTGGCCCGATCCCGTAGGCCAGGCTGAGGGACCCCACTGGTGCACGAATTTGTGCACTCGGCCTCTAGTTGGCATATAATGGAAAATGATTCCTGAAAATGGAAATGATTTCTGAATATTAATTTTGTATCCTGCTACTTTACTGTATTCATTTATTAGTTCCAATCGTTTTTTGTGGGGAATCTTTAGGGTTCTCTATATACAATATCATGTCATCTGTAAATAATGACAGTTTGATTTCTTCCTTTCCAACTTTAATGTCTTTATTTCTTTTTCTTGTCTGATTGCTGCAGCTAGGACTTCCAAGATGATGTTGAATACAACTAATGAAAGTGGACATCCTTGTCTTGTCTTGTTCCTGATCATAAGGAAAAGCTTTTAACTTTTCACCATTGAGTACAATGTTAGCTGTGGGTTTGTCATAAATGACCTTTATTACGTTGAGGTATGTTTCCTCTATTCCCACTTTGCTGACAGTTTATTATAAATGGATGTTGGATTTTGTCAAACGATTTTTCTGCATCTATTAAAATTATCTTATGATTTTTAGCCTTACTTTGTTTATGTAGTGTATTACATTAATTGATTTGCAGATATCAAACCAACTTTGTATCCCAGGAATAAATCTCACTTGATCATAGCATATGATCCTTTTAACATATTACTGAATTCAGTTTGCTAATATTTTGTTGAGGATTTTGTATCAAGCTTCATCAGGGGTAATGACCCATAATTCTCTCTCTCTCTCTCTTTTTTTTTTTTTGTAGGGTCTTTGGTTTTAGTATTAAGGTAATGCTGGCCTTGTAAAATGAGTTTGGGAGCCTTCATTCCTCTTCAATATTTTTGGAATAGTTTGATAAAAAATAGGTATTAATTCTTCTTTGAATGTTGGTAGAATTCTCCTGTGAAGCCATCTGATCCACAGCTTTTATTTGTTAGGAGTTTTTTTCTATAAATAAATTTTACTTATTTATTTTTTTAGTTTTGGTTAATCCTCACCAGAGAATATTTTTTCCATTGATTTTTAGAGAGAGTGGAAGGGAGGGGTAGAGAGAGAGAGACATTGATGTGAGAGAGACACATCAATTAGTTAACCTCTTGCACTCGCCCAGACTGTGTGGAGAATTGAGCCTGCAACAGAGGTATGTGCCCTTCACCTGAATCGAACCCACAACACTTCAGTCTGTGGACCAATGCTCTAACCACTGAACAAAACTGGCTAGGGCTGTAGGAGTTTTTTGATTACTGATTCGACTTTGTTAGTAGTTATCAGTCTGTTCAGATTTTCTATTTCTTCCTAGTTCAGACTTGGGAGCTTATATATTTCTCAAAATTTATCCATTTCTTCCAAGTTGTCCAATTTGTTGACATATAATGGTTCATAGTATTTTCTTATAATCCTTTGTATTTCTGTAATGTTGGTTGTCACTTCTGATTTTTTTAAATTTGGGCCCTCTCTCTTATTTTCTTGATGAGTCTGGCTAAAGGTTTAGCAATTTTGTTTTAACTTTTCAAAAAACCAACTCTCAGATTCATTGATCTTATCCATTGTATCTTTTAGACTGTATTTCATTAACTTCTGCTCTGATCTTTCTTTTTCTTCCTTATATTCACTTTAGGCTTTGTTTGTTCCTGTTTTCCTGGTTCCTTTAGGTATAAGGGTAGATTGATTTTTTTGAGACTTTTGTCATTTCTTGAAGTAGACATGTATTGCTATGAATTTCCCTCTTCAAACTACTTTGACTGTGTCCCATAGATTTGGGGTCATTATTTAGCCTCCATGTGTTTGTGGGGTTTTTTAGTTTTCTTCTTGTAATTAATTTCTAGTTTTATACCAGTCTGATCAAAATATCTCTCAGGGGCACAATCCTCACTGGTTTTCACAGCCAGATTATGGGGACTCCTCTTCCAGGCACTGATGCCCCCGGTTGGGGAGCCAAATATGAGGCTGGGCCCCTCACTCCTCAAGAGGTATCTCTGGAGCCAAGATATCCCTCCATATTCTTAATTTCCACACTGTGGGTGTGGTACCTGCCCATTCTGTATCACCACTCCTCCTACCAGTCTCAACATGACTGCATTTTTACATCTTTAGTTATAGTAATACTGTTCAGTTAGTCTTCAGGTGATTCTCAATGATAGTTAATCTATAATTTAGTTGTAATTTTGATGTGGTCATGGAAGAAAGCAAGCACAGAGTTTACCTACTCTGCCATCTTGTCCAGAAGTCTTGACCTATATACCTTTCCCAATGCTCATCATCATGAGTTTTAATCACAGCAGTAGAATAAAAGGCTGGGTATATTTTGACTATACCTTTGTCCTTTGAACTGCAATAAACTTGACCTAAATAAGAAGTTACATGTATTTCATTAAATACCTTTCTAGTTTTACTAAGACTGCTTTTCTAATCAAAAACGAGTGCTGACTTCTTTATTTCATTAAATACCTTTCTAGTTTTACTGTCTAAGACTGCTTTTCTAATCAAAAACGAGTGCTGACTTTTAAAAATTCTTATCTATTGTGATTATCATATTTTTTCTTATTGAATCTTTTTATATGTTCTAGTGTTTCAAAGCATTCCTAATATTAAAACATTCTTGAGTTTATAGTATGAACCCTACATGATCATTATGGATGATTCTTTTAATGTGCTGAAAAATTTCCATTTGTATTTTGAGTTTTCATAGTTATATTCATAAGTTACACTAGTCTATAATTTTTAGCCTTCTTTATCAGATTTTTATACAAGATTCTGGATATTTTCATAAAAGAAATTGGGTATCTTTCCACTTCACAATGCTCGGTAACAATCTGTATAGCATGGGAATCTGGAAGAAAATCTCCCAGGTCTATCAGATTTTATGATATTGCTACTAGTTTATCCAGTATTTATTCTCCCATCCTTCCTTACTAACAGAATTCTGATTTTGTCTGGGGCAGCAATGTGCTCATTAAAATCTGTTTGTGTGCACCTCCCTGGTAGCTTAGGGATGGTGACATGACTTATGGCCATGAACCTTACAGAATGCAAACGAAGCTGTACTTCAAAGAAAGTTTATATTTTTAAAACTTTATTGAAAACAGAAAAAAAGATTTAAGGAATAAAATTTAAGATGAACAGAAATGACAACGAAATGTAGGTTTTATTGACTTCATATCTTACTTCTCAGACTTCATATCTTACCATTCTCCCACTTGCTCTAGATAAACTAGTGACCTTGCTGTTCCTCAAACATGCCAAGCATGTGTCCTCTTCATGGATTTGGCCCTTTTGCTTCCTCTGCCTAGGATGCACTTTCTTCAGATATTTGCATGGCTAGCTCCCTTGTTCATGGTGGTTTCTGCTCATTTAAGAGACCTTTTCTAACCACATCATCTGAAACAACAGGCCCCATTCCCTCTGTCTCCTTACGTTGCTTTATTTTTATTCATAGCACTAATCATTCCACTCAGGAGTTCTCTCCAAGAGTTCTTTCATACTTTTAGGGAACAGATGATTCCTATATAAATTGGTTTAGAGCAATGAAAAGCCACCTAGTTCATTCCATTCCATTGGAATAAACTAAATCTGTCCATAGCAGTAATCTCAAAAGAGGAAAAGGAGTTCTTAATAGACCAATCTCATCTGTGAATAGATGCAAAAATCCTAAATGCTGTACTCGTATTTAGCCCATGTATACAGCATACTCTAAGATTATTAGATAGAAATAATAGATAAGTCAGCCCAATAAGTATGATCTTTTACCAAAGTGATGTGAAAAAATTATCCTGCTCTGATTAAAACTCATAAGGGTGAGCATTGGAAAAAGTGTCTACAAAGTACCTTCCATACAGATAGAGGGGGGAAAGAATAAAACTGATGCCACTAAAGACACACACACACACACACACACACACACACACACACACACACACACCCTTCTTACAAATGTTTGACTTTGTTTTTCAAGTATATGTAGCAAGACAAAAACACTCAGAATATATCTGCATACACAATGCAAAATGAAAATAATTTAACTCCAGGCCTTGAAAGAAAATGTTTTGCATTTCAGGTTAAGTATAAAGCCTGTAACCATCAGTGACTCAGAGTAGTGGAGTAGATCTGCAAGTAACAACCTTTCTGTTGAGGAAAAATAGTGCTTTCTCTCTGCAGGTGTAGGAAAAGTCCCATGTCTGATGTGTGAGGTATCATTTTATGCATTGAGAATACTGACTTTACAGTACTATTTATAAGAAACTGAAGGCAGGGTTCATAATGCAAAGGTTTATTTAAAGTGTAGCTGAGTTCATTATAAACAGTACTCCTAAAAGCATGCTTACCATAGCCTTCGTGTGTGTGTGTGTGTGTGTGTGTGTGTATACAGAATCTTTAAATACTACATTTCCCATTTTTGAGATGGGTTTTTTTGTGAATCAAAACCCAGTTATCTTTTTCTTATCTCTGTTCAGAATAGATTTCCTTACATTTTTATCAATTTCTCAATAAATCATATTATCATAATACCACTGACAGATTTCTGAGTACTTTCTTGTTCCAGTTTCTGATTTATCCATTGCCCTATAGTTATATTCAAAATGCATAGGAGTTCCTATTACTCACTGAGGAGTTTCATTTCTGCTCTCTAACCTACCAACCACTACATTTGCCAAAGTAATGTTCTACATTCTTACCACAGCAACTCTAATAAAACAATAGGTAGAAGAGCTGCATGCAAAATTTCTTGACAAGATTTAGATTTCAAATATAATTTCTTTTTGGCTGGCTGAATTCTAATTATTTTAGCTTTAAAATCAAAATAGTGCAAATGTTTACTCACATTTCTTTCTTTCTCATTTATGAATAGATATGAAATATTTGTTACTAAAATAAATCTACTGTCTAGGAGGCCATTTAATGTCATTCATATTTTAGAGGCATAAAATTAATCAAGTATTGCAAACTTAACATATCTTTATGTAAACACAAAGATGAATAACTCTTCTATAGAATCACAGAATTATGTTTAAACAGGACTTCAGATATAAAAGGATGTATTAGAAAACCAAAGAAGCTTCTAATATAATAGTGTTTCTTTGTGTCTCCAAAGACTGGACAGGGTAGGTATTAGACAATATGTAAACAAATAAAGTAAGTTCAAATCATGTCAGTATTTAACTAACGTGTGAGCGAGTTTCCCTTTGACTAAAGGTTTTCATTTTATTTTCTGAACTAAGACAAGTCAATGGAACAACTCTGATATGAAAATTCTGAGCTTTGATTTAAGCATAAAAAGGTCCCTTACCTATTGGCCCTAGAAGATACACTTACAGCAATTTCCTCAAGAAAATGAACACAAGAGTGGTTTTATACGATATAACTAGCTACAATTTTCTTCCCCAAAAGCAATATTTTAGCTTTCTTTGCTAAGACTGTGTCTACAAGAACCTAAACACTCAGTCAATTTGGTAAAAAACTGTGTTCTATTCAAGTAAAGAAAAAAACTATGGACTGCTTGACACTATGCAGAACAATTCAACTATTTGTTTTCATAGTATGCTCTAGTACAGAGCCTAAAGAGGGGCCAAATGAGTTTTAGATAACATAGTGTTATATTTTAAAAGAGACCAGCACTTGTTTCCTATTTCTTTAAAGGGCATGATTAGGGAAATGAGTCTGTGTTGTCTTATGAAAGGATTTACACTATATTTAAAATTTACATTATCTCATAGATTTTTTTAAAAATGTTTCATAGTTGATGCATGCTATTGGTGTTTCTTTCTACTCTAATTTGCCTAATATTCCTCACTGATTAAGCTGTAATCTAGAGGGACAGTATTAAATGTGCTCCCGATACCAACAGTTTAAGGCAAAAACAGGTATTTTACTTAAAAAGTCTGGCTTAAAGAGACTAGATAAAACCAGGAGACCCTCTCTCTGATTCTTTCCTGTGGTTATCCAGCATCTTTTCTCCCTGTACACAATATGCACCCTGAAGCTAGGGTCCTTTATGCCACTACTGACCCATCCTTGTATGTAATAGACATACAATAAAAATTTCTGAATGTTAGTTTTGTGGGACAGAACCAGAATCGTGACTCACTTAGGCAGAGTGTAGGCAGAGTTATCAAAGAAAGGAGGGGGTCATATAGAGGAGGGATATCTCAAAGGGTATAAGGGCTCTCTTCATAGATCTGAAGAGGGATTAGGCCCAAGGAATTAGTCTTCTGTGTGATTCAAAGAGAGGGTATATGCCAACCTCAATCTATGTATATAAAAGCCAAGCTACTGGAATGACGGAACGACTGGAACGACAGGTCACTATGACGTGCACTGCAGCGGCCAACCGGCCCAATCGGGGCCCCGATCAGCACCCCCAACCTCCCACGTCCCCTCCCCCCTGGCCTGGCCCCGATCAGCCCCCATCAGGGCAGGCCGGCCGGACCCCACCCGTGCAAGATTTCATGCACTGGGCCTCTAGTCTAATATAAAGGACTTCCTAAAAGTTAGAACTGTGGAAGATAAAAGACTCAGTCACTAGAAGTGTATAAGGCAAGGTTGGAAGGTCAGCTGGCAAGAAACCATGGAAGGTCTTTAAACATAGACTAGGATGTCTGGAGGTTCCTTCTAGCCCTAAAAGTCTATGAGGATGAATCACTCCTTCTAATGATCGACTGAGGCACAGCAGACAGTTCAAAGAATTATAATATAAATCCTGCTTTTCTACCACAAACCAGGTGAAACAGTGGCAGCCCCAAAACTCACCTCACCCAATCTGTTTCACCTATAGCAGAGCAGCACTGTTAGAATTTACCACGGGGCAGGGGGATAGTGAGGAGGCGGAAGGGACACGATGGAAGGCTGATGTGCAGAGGAGCAGTGGTCCTTGGTAGAAAAGAAAAAGCTAACTAAAATGTAGGAAAAAAGATACTATAGGAAAAAGGAAAAAAAAAGATTTCCTGCCCACTCATGAAAGCAGAGCACACAGGTGAAGAGTGGGCCCACATGTAGCTAAGACAGACAAAAAATACATTGCCAATAGATTCTAGATGTGAATCACTCAGAGGACTGTTGCATGAACACTTAGCTATGCTCCAACCAGAATGCTTAAAAGAAAATAGTATTATTGTATTCAGTAACTTTTTCTAGCTTTATTGAACTATAATTATATTCCTATACAACAGTGTTTTATTATTTTATTTTTATTGTTGACACTATTGTAGATGTCCATCCCCACCCCACTTTGCCCACCTCAACCCAGGCCCCGCCTCCCCTTCCCTCTGGCCATCACCACACTGTTGTCTGTGTCTATGGGTTATGCATATATGTTCTTTGGCTAATCTCTTCAGCTTCTTTCG
>NW_005366171.1:1310889-1324190 GCF_000412655.1 Myotis brandtii
CACACACACACACTCCCCTCCCCTGTGACAGCTGTCAGTCTGTTCCATGTATTTATACCTCTGGTTCTATTTTGTTCATCAGTTTATTTTGTTCATTAGATTCCACATATAAGTGAGATCATATGGTATTTGTCTTTCTCTGACTGGCTATCTTACTTAGCATAATCATCTCCAGTTCATCCATGCTGTCACAAAAGGTAAGAGTTCCTTCATTTTTATGGCTGCATAGTATTCCATTGTGTAAATGTACCTCAGCTTTCTTATCCACTCATCTAATGATGGGCACTTAGGCTATTTCCAGGTCTTAGCTATTATAAATAGCACTGCTATGAGCACATGGGTGCATATATTCTTCCTGATTGGTGCTTCAGAATTCTTAGGATATATTCCCAGAAGTGGGATTGCTGGGTCAAAAGGTAGTTCCATTTTTAATTTTTTGAAGAAACTCCATACTACTTTTCACAGTGGCTACACCAGTCTGCATTCCCATCAAGAATGCACTAGGGTTCCCTTTTCTTCAGATCCTTGACAACACTTGTTCTTTGTTGATTTATGGATGGTAGCCATTCTGGCAGGTGATATCTCATTGTGGTTTTAATTTGCATCTCTCTGATAATTAGTGACATTGAGCATTTTTTTTCATATGTCTATTGGCCATCTGTATGTCTTCTTTAGAGAACTGTCTATTTAGGTCCTTTGCCCATTTTTAAGTTGGATTTTTTTGTGGGTTTTGTGATATTGAGCTGTATAAGTTCATTATATATTTTGGAAATAAACCCTTTATCAGATGTATCATTGGCAAATATGTTCTCCCAGATAGTGGGTTCACTTTTCATTTTGTTGATGGTTTCTTTTGCTTAACAAATAAAATCACAAGATAATCAAAGTATACAATGTGATATATATATATATTTCACCTATAGCAGAGCAGCACTGTTAAAATTTCCCACGGGGCAGGGGGATAGTGAGGAGGCGGAAGGGACACGATGGAAGGCTGATGTGCAGAGGAGCAGTGGAATATGAATTGTGAAAATATTCCCCATCTAGTTAATGAACACATCCATCACTTCACCTATTAGGTACCAACTTTAGTCATGAGATAAATAAGGTCTGACTAATGTATAAATGGTGACCATCACTAAAAATACTGTATTATAAAATTGAAATTTTCTAAGAGAGTAGAACAAATGTTCCCACACACACAAAGTAAATATGTACTCAGAATTATTAATCCAATTAGCCATAGATCAATCAGATTGAGAATTTGATGGTAAATTTGAGAGGCTTTGCAAATTTTACTTATCAAATTAATAATTTTACATTAATAAAATGTATTAATATAAGTATGGTCAGAGATCCTTTCCTGTATGCCAAATATTCCCAGGAATACTGAAAGTGAGGAACTTCCAGAAATCCTCAACTTTTCAGGAAACCAGTTAGCTAAATAAATGTGTGTTACAATGCTCCAACCCAGATGTGTCACACCTTGGGAGAAGAGGCATTCTGCCCCTCAAGATCATGCTCAATACTGGGAGCACAATTCAGAGGTGTCCAGGCAACTTTCCTTTTGTGGCCATACCTGTGCAAGCGCGACAACTCCAAACAACCTACAACAAGACACCAACAACAGACGCCATGGTCCTTGTTTTCACGTTTCTGTGGGAACAATTTTAATGTAGTAAAACAGAAAACAACAAGAACTATTTCTCTTATCCCTGAGTCCCTTCAGGGCAGGGACTATGTTCTGTCATCTTCTATCCAGGAAGAGGCCCATTAAATAAGGATTATTGATTGAAAGTCATTCACTGATTTATGGAAAGTGTTTTACAGCTTGCAAATATAATGTACAATGTATTTGCATAGTGTATGACAGCCAGTGGCCTGTCATGTAAACAAAGTCAGAATATGCTCATGTAAGTCTTCTGGCCCAAAAAACCCAACCCTCACTCTATCTCAATGCCCTCATTCTGGATCAAAACACCAAAACCCCTCTATCAAGGCTCAACCTAATAATCCTTTACTCTCAGTTTCCACCTGCATTCCCACATTTATATTCTACTCAAGACTTTTTGCTTTCAGGAGTCTAGAAGGATACAAACACATAATAATTTATTTCAGTGATGGGCCATATTGTCAAATTCAAAGGGATTCTGATAGCTAAGGAGAGTCCCCAACAACTATAAGCCTTCGTCATGATAAATCTTATTGCTAAGATCCTTATAGTCAACAAAAGATCACTGTTTTAGGCAAATGGCATATCTAGCAATAACTGGTTCATTTTTCTGTCATAATAAAACATGCAAGTCAGAGCCAAGACAAAAAAAAAAATTCATGTGCCATATATGTGAACCTTCTCAGGCTCCCTAGCCAGATAACCTCAGGTACGACTACGTATTTTCTTCACTCCTAGTGATGAGCCATACACTGCAGCACACAGACCCCAGTCTTATAGCCAGAACAAACGCATTTACAATGTCATATTTCAGGAATCAATGTGGCATGGCTGTCAATTCCAGCAAGTCAGGAAAGACAGGGGAAACAAGACCTAAAAGGCACTTAATGGCAAGGGTTCTGTAAGTCTGGCCAAGAAGAGTGTCAGGAGGGGAGTAAGCAGTGAATTAAGCAAAGAGCACCAGAGGTCCAAGTAGAAGAACAGGCCATCTAATAGTTGATGTATGTGTCCAGTAAATGCTTTCTGAATATCTGTTACATACCAAGGATTGTATTGAGTATTAAGGACAAAGAGGTTATCAAGACATGGGCCTCACTAATAATGGTTACAGTAAAGATAATGATAGGTATGTACAGAGTACAAAAGTGATACTAAGTTGTGAGTGATAAGGAAAATAACATAATCCAGTGAGAAACAAAACATTTTTACAATAAGAGAAACCAGGATTCAAAGTCCACCTCTACCACTTACTCACTCAGTTCCCCGGATGCAAAGCAGAGATAATAGCAGTAACCACATGGGGACTCTCCTTAGCTATCAGCAATTATATGATTGTTGTGAGGACTAACTAAATAATACTTACAAAGTGCCTAGTACTTTGGCTGGTACATGTTAAAAGTAATTACTCACTTGTAGAGGGTAAGTCACAACAGGTTTCATGGGACAGGTGACACTCAAACTAAGTCCTATATAATAAGTGAGAGCCCAGATGGTGTGGGTCAGTGGTGAGCATGGACCTATGAACCAGGAAGTCATGATACGATCTCTGGTCAGGGCACATGCCTGGGTTGCGGGCTCAATCTCCTGCATGCAGGAGGCAGCTGACCAATAATTCTCTCTCATCATTGATGTTTCTATCTCTCCTTCTCCCTCTCTGAAATCAATACAAATATTTTTTTTTAAGAATAAGTTGGAATTCACCTGGTGGACAAGACAAGGACAGGCTCTCCAGACAAAGACACCAGCACATGCAAGGGCCCGGAGCCCGTGGTTCCAAGGGAGCAGAAGACGGCAGTTTCCATCTGAAGGCAAGAACAACGGGGGAGAAAAAGCCACGTCTAGGTTAAGACAAGAAAAGGAAGAAGCACTTCCAGAAAGGACTGGGGTTAAACAACAGTGTCTTCCCTGAAGAACATGGCTCCATCAGGCACAAAGGACAGACAGGATGAAGTGGGACCTGAGGGGCTCCCTCTGAGAGAGCTGCCAAAAAGCAAGGGCTGCTGCAATGGAACCACCTTGGGGGAACACTTCCTCCCCTGACCCTAAGCAGCCACCAAACTGCCAACACTAACTCCACCAACAAGCCTGAGCAGCTCAGCGGTGAAGGGGACACAGGGCATCGATGTATGCTGAGAATATAAACTGTACAGTTCAAAAGTATGAAAAACAGGCCTCAGCCAGTACAATTAATCCAAATCTACATAAGAATTGAGTGACAAATTCACTAGAGTTGATGTTTCAATGTGATAAAATATGTGACTTATTCTAGTTAATTCCAAAATAACAAAAAATAACAAGGGAAGCTTCCCACTATAACTTCCAGAATAAATTAACTTATTTATTTTATAAACACACACGCACACCCCCCCCACCAACACTTTTGCAAACAAAACTACACCCGTCCCAAGAAACTGAACACCAGTGTTCTACCACTTGGGGTCTAAAGACCCCAAATTTCTAAATAATTTATGAGCATTAAAATCTCAAAAGTCTTCTCAGACAATGATTCCTTTTTACACGTGCAGAAAATTTTAAATGAATGTGTTTGCCATTGGTAAGCAGAAAGAACGCAAGCTTTACTATTAGATCGAAGTTTAAATTCCTCACCTATCTGGTCTCAGCTTTCTCATATGCAAAGTAAATAGACGGTTTCTATATACCTACATGGCAGAATTGTTATAAGGATGGGATACAATGTGTGTAAAGTCCCGAAACGTTGTAAGCTCTTAATGAACGGGGTTTTTTATTATTAAATAAACTCTGTCAAAGCCCAATGGATGGTAGCATCGGAAAATTATTGTATTAGTCATACTATCTCAATCTAATGCTCCAAATATTGTTCTACATGGGTTCCAAGATACAAACTGCCATCGAATTACGCATCTCTGCGTTAGAATACAGACTTCTGGGGGCTTGCTCAATGCATGCAGCCGAGTTGTAGAGGGAATGGCTTGCTGGACCAGCCCGCAAGCAGCTTGTTATATGTTAAACTCTGAATGCTGCAGGCACTCAAATATCACATTTATAACAATTTTATTTTTTAAATATGTAATGCCGAATATCATAATGCTGGATATCAAGGAGAACATTTTATTTAGCCTCGCCAAGGCCAGTCTCTCAAAATATTACTAGTCTATATCATACCTTAACAACTGGTCATGAGGGAATAATATGTAAATGGTTAGGTTTTCAGAGAAAGGAGGCTTCTGTAACCACAGATTTATTTACTTGGTGAGTTTTCAAAACCTTGCAATGCAACTATAAAAACAATGTGATTAAAATCGATAGAGCACATCATTTACTGATACTATTGCCCAAGAAAAGGCAATAAGCCCTAGGCATGTTATTACTAGATTACACAATTTCACTGACAGGTTCAAGATTTTTTTTAAAGGCAACTGAGACTAAAGAGGATTTCTTTCTTGGAGCCAAGGGATTTTTCTCTTCAATTAAAAGGGAAATCATTGTGCTACTTTTCTTATGATAAAGATGAGAAATATCCTCTGTAATATGGAAAAATACTAATATTAAATTTTTATTTCCTAAAATAAAAATAGATTGATGATCCTGATTAAAACTGAAAGCTACTTTTGTTTCACAATACTGTATCCAAACACATATCCATTTAACAAATACTAGAATAGTTCAGGGGATAGTGGTTGTTGTAAGATTATTATCTCAGCAAAGTCCATGTAGAAGAATATGAAAGTCCAAAAATAGGAGTTTCTAAACCTCTTCTGCAAAAATGATCAATGACTCTCTTTTTGTGTCTGTGATAAACTGAGAAACATTTTTTAAAGGTCTTCAAATTCAAAGAATGCTGTATTTCAAAGTATACTTTTTAATCAGATAACAAAAGTTAGCCATGTAGACATAAATTCATTTGACAAAAGTGACTGAATAAAACTGAACCTAAAATCAGCAAGACTTTTACCCTGGTCAGATCTTCCACTACACTACAAATAGAAAATCACAAAAGTTTTTTATTGCTTTATAGTGAAAATTCTGAAGTAGAAACATCTTTATGTAGCCTGGGAAAGCTAATGAAATCAACTGTAGTTTTATACTTATGCTAGAAAAAAAAACTTGTGGACTAGAAAAGGGAAGATGATTTATTCACGAATCCCAATAGGAAATACTGGGCTAGGCTCATAGAAATAGATAGTTCATGCAGGCGTTAGGCCTACATTTACTAGCTTTTACCAAGTGAACAGTAAAGTCTCTTCAGGAAGCTAAGATGTTAAGACTTACCTCAGATGTCGATAATTTTTTAGAAAAAATTTACAGCCCAGCTGGCATGGCTCAGTGGTTGAGCGTCAACCTATGAACCAGGAGGTCATGGTTCAATTCCCGGTCAGGGCACATGCCCGGGTTGCGGGTTCAATCCCCAGTGTGGGATGTGCAGGAGGCAGCCGATCAATGATTCTCTCTCATTATTGATGTTTCGAGCTCTCTCCCTCTTCCTTTCTCTCTGAAATCAATAAAAAAAAAATTTTTAATAAAATTTACAAAACATAATATACTTTGTCATGAATATACTTACATATGTTATAGCTTTATGTTCTAAATAGCTAGCTACTGAAATAGAAAGCTTTATTAACTGAATAATGCAAGCAGTTTCCTTCAGGTACTCCCTCTCCCTCGGGTTCCACATTCAACAATAACAAATCCATTCTACTTCCAAAACACTTCTCAAATTCATCCAATTTTCTCCATTCCAAACATCCACATCAGTATCAACTCTTGCCTGGGTTACTCTGAGAACTTCCTAACTCTTCTTTAACTGGGCCCTTCCCTTCCAAACTCGTCACGCTGATTTGAAATCAGCCCTCTCATCCAAAGCATTCTCTGCATGCTAGTCAGGGTGCTCTTTCTAATATGCAAATCCGATCATCTTTTTTCCCCCAACAAAAACCACTTCAGTGGTTCCCAACATCACTAAGATTAAACAGAGTCCTTAAAATGACATCCAGGAGTCTACTTGCTATGACCCCAGCTTACCTGTTCTGGCTTATCTCATACTACTTCCTTAACATAAAGTTTCCCAACATACAGAACTTCTTTCATTTCCTACAACCCTATGCTTTCTCTAGGCCTTCCTACTCACACTCTCAGCCTGGAACACTCCCATTCTTCCCTTCATCATTGCAATTCTCACTCTTTCTGCAGATCTCAGATTAGATATCATCTCTGAAATTTTCTTGATATCTTAGTCTTGCTTGAGTGTCTGTCTCTCCTGTGTGCACTATACTTGCTCAACATACACTGAATTGTAATTGGTCATGTACTTGTCTGTGTCTTCACTCAAAGTTACCAAAGGCAGGGTTGGTATCTATTATGCTCTCTATTGTTTACCCAGTGAGGGAGTGATAAAAATAAATGTGTTTTTTAGAGAGCATGTTCTACCTTCAGTATAGAAAATGTGCAAAAGGCTAAACAAGAGTGGATATGGAAAGACAAGAAAGTATTACAATAGCTTAAGCAAGACAGAAATGTGGCCTTAATTAGGAAAGCAGCATCAAGAATGGGGGAAAGAGCCAGATTTGGGATATATTTAGGAAGTAGAGGAATAAAATTTGGTAACTGATTGGCTATGACCATAGTGAGAGAAAAAGTCAAGAATACCCTTAAGCCCTAGTCCGTGGTCGGCAAACTTCGTCTCGTGAGCCACATGCAGCTCTTTGGCCCCTTGAGTGTGGCTCTTCCACAAAATACCACGTGCGGGCGGGCACGCACAGTGCAATTGAAACTTTGTGGCCCATGTGCAGAAGTCGGTATTTTGTGGAAGAGCCACACTCAAGGGGCCAAAGAGCCGCATGTGGCTCACGAGCAGCAGTTTGCCAAGCTGCAGTTTGCCAACCACTGCAGCTGGTTTGGCTCAGTAGATAGAGCGTTGGCCTGTGGACTGAAGGGTCCCCAGTTCGATTCTGGTCAAGGGCACATGCCTGGGTTTCGGGCTCGATCTCCAGTAGGGGGTGTGCAGGAGGCAGCTGATCAATGATTTTCTCTCATCATTGATGTTTATATCTCTATCTCCCTGTCCCTTCCTCTCTGAAATAAATAAAAATATATTTTTAAAAATAAATAAATAAAAGAATATCTGAATACTGGTGGATTATGACCAAATCACTGAGCTAGTAAAGAGAGGAGGAAGGATAGATTTGGAGCAGGATAATCAGTTCAGTTTCAGACATGCTAAGTTAGTTTTGGCTTTAGAATACCGAAATGGAAATGTTTAAGAGACAGTGGATATGTAAATCCACAGAAAAGAGAAATCTAGGTTAGAAACATAGAAGAAGAAATTGAAGTCATGGGTATAGATGAGATCACATAGGAAGGACTTGTGGAATGAAAACTTAAGCAAGCCCAGGATAGAACTCTGAGAAACATCAGCTTCTAAAGCAGTGGTTCTCAACCTTCTGGCCCTTTAAATACAGTTCCTCATGTTGTGACCCAACCATAAAATTATTTTCGTTGCTACTTCATAACTGTAATGTTGCTACTGTTATGAATCGTAATGTAAATATCTGATATGCAGGATGGTCTTAGGCGACCCCTGTGAAAGGGTCATTCAACCCCCAAAGGGGTCGCGACCCACAGGTTGAGAACCACTGTTGTAAAGGATAATCAGAAGAAGAGAGACCATTGAACCATGAGTATCCATAGAGGCATCAAGGAGGGTATAATGAAAAAAAGATTGCTCAACATTTTCAAGAAAGATGAAAGCTGAAAAGTTGTACTTAAAAATTAAGCTGTTGGGCCCTAGCTGGTTTGGCTCGGTGGATGGAGCGTCGGCCTGCAGACTTAGGGGTCCCAGGTTCGGTTCTGGTCAAGGGCACATGCCTCGGGTTGCGGGCTCAGTCCCCAGTAGGTGGCGTGCAAGAGGCAGCCGATCAATGATTCTCTCTCATCATTGATGTTTCTATCTCTCTCCCTCTCCCTTCCTCTCTGAAATCAATAAAAATATATTTTAAAGAAATTAAGCTGTGGGGTATTATTGGCAAAAATAGCAACTATAGACCTCCAAAATTTTTTTCATTGATAAAAGCAAAGAAAAAGATGACAAAAATTATTAGAATGAACTTTACAGAGTTCTGAAAATTAACCGCAGTCTTGTAGCCACCCAGGAAGCATTTGTTTTAAATAAATAGTTGGATCTCAGTACGAACAGTAAGCTTTGTAAAATTTTTAACTTCCCTTAGTCACACCTCCCACTTCCATCTCTCTAATAGCGTTGAAATATAATAGCCCACATTCCTGGTACAGCCTACTAGTCATGGAGGAGAGCAGAATGGAGCTGGAGCTCTTTTAAATCCTCATTCCCAAATATTAGTCATTATTTAAACTTTCTGGTGATTCCCTGGGAGGCTCCACTTATAAGCCAGTCTGTACTTGACCTTATTCAGAGCTCACCTAATACGATAAATCTTTTTTTCAGGGGGCATTTATTGAAAATAATTGCAAGCAAGTGTTCTAACTTCATAGCTGCCTGAAGCAGTCATTAACACTTGGAGCAACAGACTAACAAGAATTCTTAAAAGGAAAGGAAGGGAAATAAGATGTCCACAGGGGCTTTGAAATGCTCTAACATGTTCTTGACAATCTAGGAGGCCACACACATAAATAGACCTATACACATACACAGGAAAGACTTGAGGAGCCCCTAAGCTTTCATCTCTGGCTGACCTTGAGGCTCTGCACAACAGAAAGCCAGGGCTAGTGCAGAGTTGTCAAAAAAAACCCTGCTTAGTGTTGAAAGCATACCCCAACATGCACATAGAGCTCCTCAGCAAAGATTGGTGATTTATTAGCCACAGGCATTTAAGGAAACCTCTTCCAATCATTAGCTGACCACTAAGCTAAACAAGTAAAGAGTTTGGGAGCTACAGAAAACAAAGAACATAGACTTCACATAATTAGTTCAGAAAACTCACTAAACAAACAACAACAAGAACCAGCAACAACAAAAAATCCTGGGGAGGGAGAATACCTGCTTTCCAGCGTTGCCACATTATTTACAATATCCAGTTTTTAACAAAAAAAAAATTATGCAACATAAAAAAAAGAAAGTATGGCCATATAGAAGAAAAAAGTACTCAACAGAAATTGGCTCTGATGAAGCCCAGATGTTGGACTTACTAGACAAAAACTTTAAGCTATTTTAAGTATGTTCAAAGACCTGAAGGAAAATATGTCTAAAATATCTTTTTAAGTATGAGGATATCTCACCAAAGAAATATTAACATTAAAGATATGTAAAATATCAAGTAGATATTCTTGAATTGAAAGGTACAATAACTGAAATTAACATTTTATTAGAGATACTTAATAGCAGATTTGAGCAGGCAGAAGAAAAATGTGGTAAACTTGAAGAGAGGCCAATGAGAATATCTAGTGTGAATAACAAAAGTAAAAAGAATCAATAAACATAGCTTCAAAAACCTATGAGGACACCATCAAATGTGCCAATTATATATAATGAAGTCTCAGAAGGAGATTCAGAAACAGAAAAAGAGACAAAGAATATTTGAAGAAATAATGTCCAATAGCTTCCAAATTGGATGAAAAACCATCTCCACATCCAAGAAGCTTAAAAAATATATAAAAAAACTCCAAGTAGGATAAACTCAAGATCCATACCTAGACACATATTAGTCAAACTGTCAATAGACACAGAAACATCTTGAAAGCAACAACAGAAAATTGATTCAACTCATTCAAGGGATGTCCAATAAAAATGACAGCTGAATTCTCATCAGAAACCATGTAATCTAGAAGAGAATGGGATGACATATTCAAAGTTCTGAAAGTAAAAAACAAAAACAAAAAACCTGTTAACCAAAATCCAGCAAAAATTATCCCTCAAAAATGAAGTGACTAGCCTGATACAAGTATTGCACTGATACCAAAACCAGTCAAAAACCTCTCTCTCTCTCTCTCTCTCTCTCTCTCTCTCTCTCTCCCTCCCACACACACACACACAAACATACACACACAACAGATCAATATTTTTTATGAATGACTATAAATGCAAAAAATCTTCGAAAAACATTAGCAGCATATATTAGCAGCGTATTCTAGCAAAATACACCCTGTGTTTAATATACCAACAAATAGAAAAGCTTAGACATAAACTTGAGAGTTATCTAATTTAATTAGATGCTATTGTTTCTATTGTCTTTTGCTCTCTATCTCCAAACTTCAATAGACTTTTGGTATCTTCTACTGATTCCAATGGTTAAGGTGCAAAACTAATATGACAGATAGTTTTCATCTCACATGCTAGTTACAGCTAGTTAGCAATGACCTGGCTCAGTATGTTGAAGAGGATGTGCGATCCTCTAAGGGAGAAAGAATGCTGTGATTGATTAGGGATGTCTACCACAGGCATTGACAGCGGTAACTTGCAGCATGCACGGTGTCTATTTGCTGAGCCTGGCTGTAAAATACACATGGATTAAGAATCTTTTCAAAAGACTCTTGGAAAATTGCAACAAAATATGGATATAATGCACACATTTTTAACTACACCATTAACAATGCATCAGATTTTGTTCCAACTGCTGTGGAAGTTATTGTAATAATATGCAAATATTTTACATTCATAGAAAAATGAAGAAAATAAAATCATTTTGTGATTTTATCAGAATGTAATAAAGACCAATTTTGTCATGTTTTTACACAAGATTTCTGAGACTGATGTCTGCTCGTGAAAGAACACTAATAATGTTTCAAATACTATGAGCCTATATTTTATCAGCTGAAAATGTCCCCATTAATAAGACATCTTTCAAAGATCCTAACTCTCAACTTTGGGGATGATTTTTGCACATTAACACCATTTTCCCATTATGTTATTTCCAGAATATAACAACAGAAATTATAATTTTAATATTTGCATATTTGAATTATTTAAAAGGAAAAGAATATTCATCTATTTAGGCAAACAAAAAAGTGCATAAGGAAACATATGTATATGTCTATTGTTCTAGGCAAAAGAAAAATTGCAAACGAAAATTTCCAAGGTGGGCGAGAAACAGTTAAATACCAAACACCAGTAAAGCAGGAAGTAGGCAGCAGGACTGCCAGGAGCCCAAGGATGGTGGTGCAGGAGAACCAACCAGAGTGGAGATCCTTAAGAATGAGGAAAGGGTCGGCCATGCACACCCACCTGGACGTGGAGTTTTTCTCACCATCATATTAGTCCTCTCATTAACAAAGCCTGGCACATAGAAAGAACTTAATAACTGTCCATGAAAGGAAGGACAAAAGCATGAAAAGTGAAAGGGATGGAAGGCAGAAGTTCACACAACAAGCTGTGGCTCCATAATAACTACCATATGGTGACTATAAAGCAGAGCTGAGGAAGCTGATGGAAATAAATAAGGTCTGTACTACAAATGGAGATGGCCGGGGAATCGGCCTGCAGTTGCTAAGGGATGGATGTGCTAAGGTCCTAGCAAAGGAGCAGCTCTGCCCAAGACAGTGGCTCCTGGTACATCCAGAAACAAGTGTTTGTCTCTCCCAGGTCCTTGTGCACTGACTCTAAATATTATAAAGACCACTATATACCCAGGAAGAATAATGATCCTTTGAGATGTTTAACCTTGATATGCAAAATGGAGTTTTATTTATTACACGGTCTCTCTGATCTACAACCCTGAATTAATACTTAGTAAGAGGAAGGGAGGAAGGACAGAATATCTGCTGGGCAGCTGATGCTATTTGTCCAGGCATGTTGGGTGAAATACACCAGCAAAGCAAGATAACTCCAAATGTTATAGCATAGAAGCTTTGAAAACTAGGGGGAAGTTCACATGTAGACCTAAAGATTGTCAATCTCCTGAAAATGTATGCAAAAATGTGTGTATGTACATTTTTCCAAAAAGAGAGTCCAGTACTTTCTTAAGAGTGCCAAAAAGGTCCACAATCTACTATACCCGCCCCCCAAATATTAAGAACCATGCTGCAGTAATTTACAAACTGTAGATCATCTGTGGGGCACAATTTTCTAAAATTTAATAGAACAGGAAATACAAGAATATTAACACTTGTCATCAAGGTTTCATTTCTTTAAATTTGCTTCAGGTGTGTGTGTGTGTGTGTGTGTGTGTGTGTGTGTGTGTGTGTGCGTGTGTAGGTAAATTTTTTCATACTGAGATCTGGGTCAAGATGTTTGAGAACCACTGCTCTAAGGCATCATAAATGACTATATACAACTTTGTAACATTAAATCATCATCCATTGAAAACCATTAGATGATTCATGGTTCCAGTGGGCATTCTACTGTTTTGGGTGACATATGATCCACCAAAATGAATTTGCTATTAGAGAACTGCAGTCTGCAATACTCAGAAATGAAAGTATCTATCCTATCTAATAATAGAGAAACATGGTAATTAACCGTAACTTCGCTACCCTTCCCATTGGCTAATCAGCGAGATATGCAAATTAACTGCCAACCAAGATGGTGGCCGGCAGCCACACAGCTGAAGCGAACATGAGGCTTGCTTGCTCCAGTGACGGAGGAAGCCAAGGTTCCCCGCCTGCCGCAGCCCAGCTCTGAGCTCCAGATGCAACAATGTTGCAATTATAGAAGCTAAACAAACCCAGAAACCTGCTTTCAGCC
>NW_005366171.1:1324417-1324732 GCF_000412655.1 Myotis brandtii
GCCAGCCTGAAAACGGCCCTCAGCCCCTCACCCAGATTGGCCAGGCACCCCAGTGGGGACCCCCACCCTGAAGGGGGTGTGACCAGCTGCAAACAGCCATCATCCCCTCATCCAGACTGGCCAAGCGGGACCCCCACCCTGATCCGGATCACCCTTCAGGGCAAACCAGCCGGCCCCCACCCGTGCACCAGGGCACCAGGCCTTATAGTAAAAGGGTAATATGCAAACTGACCCTAACAGCAGAAAGACTGGGAATGACTGGTCACTATGACACACACTGACCACCAGGGGGCAGACACTCAATGCAGGAGCTGC
>NW_005366171.1:1326636-1336458 GCF_000412655.1 Myotis brandtii
GCCCTGCTCTGAGCCCGACCAGGGGCTGCACCTAGGGATTGGGCGTGCCCTCTGCCACCCGGGAGCAGGCCTAAGCCAGCAGGTCGTTATCTCCCGAGGGGTCCCAGACTGCGAGAGGGCACAGCCCGGGCTAAGGGACCCCCCCTGAGTGCACAAATTTTTGTGCACCGGGCCTCTAGTATATATATAAAAGGCTAACATGCAAAGTGTCCCCTCGGGAGTTCAACCAGGAGACAGGGAGTTAGATCGCTCGCTATGATGTGCACTGACCACCAGGGGGTGGCACAGAACAAAGGAAGGCCCTGACCGGCAGCTGGAAGGCCCCAATCGGCCCTGATTGCAGGCCAGGCCTAGGGACCCTACCCATGCACAAATTTTGTGCACCAGGCCTCTAGTATCTCTATAAGGTCTTATTGATCTTAAGGAAACCAAGGACGACAAAGAGGTTCCTTTAAAAGGACCCTGCACACTGGGTGTCTCGGAGAAAATGTAAAAATGTAAACTCCTGAATAAAATGTTCAGAAATGAGAAGAGCAAATATTTCCCTGGAATGATAGAATGCCCCAAGCATCTTAGAAAGATATCAGGAAAGGGGAGAGTGTGGAAACTCATCCCTAAACTTAGTACAGCAATGAGTCTTAGAAAAATATTATTTCTTTTACACAAAAGAGTCAGAAGGGTATGGTAAATTTCCATGACTGCTTGAGTGTGGGGTGTCACTTTAGTCCTAATGACTGGTGTCTGTCCTCTATTCTCTTCTAGACCTCAATACAAGAAACATAAATAGTCCAATGGTCCGGGCATTGAATTAGTGATCTTATTGTCTAAAATGTCACTAAAGCACTTTACAGATTTGAGCTGTTCCAATCAGTGCAAAAATTTCAAAAATATCATTAAACTCTGCCCAGCCAGGCCACTCCCCGTTCCTCACCTACAAATGACTAGAAGTTGTCTCCTCAGGCAGATTCTGGCTTGGGGTCCAAGTGTATCTGAAATCAACAGTGAAGCACCATCCTGAGATCCCCGTGCCTCTTCCCTGCTTACTCCCAGAATGTCAGGGGGCCAGGCTTACATCTCTCATCAGGAGAATAGAACTTCCTCTCTAGAGAAACTATCTCTCTCTCTCTCTCTCTCTCTCTCTCTCTTCCTCTCTCTCCCTCTTCCTCTCTCTCACCCTCTCCCTCTCCCTATCTCTGACACATAGGAATTCCTCCTCTAAACACTAGAGCCCCCAGAAAAAGAGCTTAGGTGCTCACCAGGTCACCTTCACTAGTTGACACAAAGCTTGGGATGCATTTAATATCTCCTTCTTAAATAGGAAAAAATAAGCAAGGTTAGCTAGATATTTTATGAAAGTCTCAGAAGCAAAAGAGAACAAGAAAAATAGGGGGAAAGGAACTCAAAGAAAAAAGAGAGAAGGCCAGGAGCAGAATTATACCATATATGTAAAAATATCCTCCAAAAGTTGAAAGATAACATATTCATGAAATGAGAAGCTACAACAAAAGAATATTCAGAAACCAGAGGGAGCCCTTAACATCTGAAAATAAAAATTAAATTAAATTAAGGACTTAGAAGATAAATTTGGGAAATGTCTTAGAAAATAGACCAAAATGACAAAAAGATGGAAAATGGGAGTGAATAGATAAGAAAATAAAGGATGAGTCCAGGAGGTCCAATTTGAATAACAAGGGTTCAAGCAGGAAAGAATACAGAAAATTGAAAGAGAAGGAATTATCAAAGAAATAATAAAAATAAACCTTCCCAGGAGTAAAGAACATGTATTTTCAAATTGAAAGAGCCCACAGATTTCACAGCAAATTAATGAAAAATGATCCAATTCAATAATCATAAAATTTCAGAACAAAGAGAAGAAAGGCTGGGGAAACTTCATAATGGGGGACTGATCAGCTGACACCACCTGAGCCCACCGATCATTATTAGCCTGGCTGCAAGAGGGACAACCAGACAATGTACGTCTCATGATGTGATGTGACACTCGTGAAGTGATACAATGGGAATTACACAGCACCCCTTATGAAGTATTATTGTTGAACAACTGAACTAGAATTTAGTCCAGCATCAATCTAAACACTAGTGATGTTTTACTTCAATTGTTATATTTTTAGTACTAAATATTTATTTAGTTCTTCTTTGTATCTTCTATATCTATGCTGAGATGTTCTATTAAGAAAAATATTAAGGATGAGTCTTGTCATTTTAGTAGTCATCTGTATAATTTTATAGATTACCTTGCTGCCACTAACTTTAAAAAAAAAGCCAATTGCAGGAAGTTTTCTGGGGAAAAAGAAGAGCTCAGGAACACGGGTCATTTCCCATGAATTTTGTAGAGTGACCCAAACTTAGCAGACGTGTCCTGCACTAGTGTCTGGTGTTTAACAAATGCTAAATGAATGAATGAATGAATGAATGAATGAGTGAATGAATCAACGAACGAACATGTCTCTACAGACTTTGAAAGAGGAGAATGTCTACTCCTTTTTAGAGGTGCTAAGGAGGGGAAGAAATCTAGAGCTATAATCTCCTAACAGAAGAGGCCCTAAAACTCAGGCGTCAGGAGCTGTTTCAGGTGGTAAGTATGGGACAATGAACCATTGCTGTCTGGCCAACTGCCCATTCTGACGATAGGAAGGTGTATAAAAGCTAAGAGGAATGTTTCCATTCATACTGATGATGAGCTGGGATGAGAAGAGTTGTCCAGAATCTGTTCTCCCTTGGTGTTCAGACATATCTAAACACAGCACCTCTGGCCAGAAGGTTTGTACTATGAATGCCTTGGGAAATTTACAGAAAAGGCATTCGTATATTGCTATCAAGTCCCGACCTCCAGGGGTTTGTTGGCAATCTTTGGACAGAAGGTGATGGATCTCTCCAGTCCTGGTCTGATGAGGCCACGAGTAATCATTTGGGAGACAGTGGATCAATGAATAAGGTGACGGAGTAAGACAGCTGGCAACATGGAAACTAAAAACTGACCTAGAGACTCACCGAAACAAACTCTCAGCAAAAACGGGTTACATCCTGCACACAAGCAAAACCTTTTTACCTTTAACCTAAAGCAGTGGAGCATCCATAAAACATCAATACCAATAAGGATATACTGCCCTAGTGTTTGCAACAGGACAGCACAATATCTGAAGAATCTATCTGCAAAGGCTTCTTTATGTTAAAGAATGACCCCTAGCCCAGCCAGTTTGGCTCAGTGGTTAAAAGTCAGCCAAAGGGTCTTGGGCTTGATTCCCGGTCAATGGCACATACCTGGGTTGCAGGATTGATCCCTCTCCCTGGTTGAGGCCTGAGTGGGAGGCAACCAATTGATACGTCTCTCTCACATCAATGTTTCTCTCTCTCTCCCCCCCCCCCTCTCCCTCCCCTCTACCCTCTCTAAAAAAAAAATCAGTGGAAAAAATATCCTCGGGTGAGGATTAAAAAATAAAGAAAGAATGCCCCCTAGAAACTCATGTAGTAATTACTTGGCATTAGCATACTCATGTGATTTATTTGTCATTTAACTAACAGGAATATGTGTAAGGAACTCAGGGAGGTTACTGTATCCCCTTAATAGCTATCTCATAACTAATGTAATACTCAAACAGAGACTAATGTAAATTTTTAGCTTCTATGGGTTAATAAAGAATATTTTATCTATCATCCTTCCGTGAGCCACAAATAAAGAAAAGATTATATGGTTAATTTAGGTTCTAAACATTTTACAGTGGAAAAGAGAAGAAGCAATTAAGGCCCCCTAAAGAATTCAGTCCAGTTTTATACCTTTAAGATATGAATTGGATGAAATTATATCAATTATTTGAGAAATGTGTACATTTTTCAATGAGAATATTATTTTTAAACTGACCTAATTTACTAATGAAAGAACAAGAGGCTTTTCATCTCTCCTCTTCCTTAGAGGGTTTTTTTTTTAATTTATTAAATAGTTCTGTTTCTTGACTCAGTAGTATAATAGTTTTATATTCCTGCTTTATCTGCTGAAGCAAGATAACTCAGCAGCTATTGTCCACATAGATTTTCATTTCACCCAGACCATAGTTTTATACAAAGTAAATTTTCTAAATTCAGAGAATTTAACACCTATTCCTAATGAGAAACTCTTCAGGTGATGCCATGAAAGAAATTCTGCTCAAGTACACTAGGAACAACTACTAAAGAGCTCTTTCCACCAAATCCGGTGCATTAAGTATGCTCTATGCATCTCTTTCTATCATTGTATATTTTGAAATAAAAGCATATATATAAAATGATAGTTCTAAGTCAGTTGCTATTTTACTTTTCATTTGTTTCAAACGTTTTACAACTTAAGCCTGTGATATTAGAAGCCCCTCCAGAAGACTTAAATAGTATCAAAATACTGCTTTCAATTTAAAGGGCAAAATATCTGGAAAATTAAGGTCACAATGTTAGAGAACCTAATGGAGTATGGATTTCTGCTTGAAGTACTACAACCAGAAACCTCAGCAATCTTAAATCTGTCTCTCCTGGATATAATAAGTTTTAAAGCTTTGAATGAATTTTCAGAATACGTTTCACATCCCTCATAGCTTCACAAAAGGATGTAGCAGAGAAGCAAAGAGAATGGGCTCTATAATAATGGAATTTTTATGCAGTACCAACAAGTTACAGAGGCTTTAAAACAAAAGATGAATATGATCATTCTTATGGGAGGAAAAATAACAAGCATTAGAAGGTTTCTTTGTAAGAATTTCTTCTCAGGTACAAAGTACTTTTCAAAAGATCAAGAAATAGTAGATTCTTTGATCCAAGATACCATAAATGCTATATATCCATGATTAAAGCAACTGTTAGTATTTTTTTAATGTAAGGATTTCATTTCAGTATTTCCATAGCTTATTTAGCTAGTTCCATATTCCATAATAAAACCAAAGCCATTTTTTTCAGAAGGGGCACTAACCAGGAAATACTGAAAGACCAAATCACATGACGCATGCACAACATTTGAAATAGGGAAACAACGAAAAGCACATTTCAAATAATTTGCTTTTAAAATGTTCATCTGAAAAATGGTTCCCTGCCAGAGGTAATTTGCCTCCCAGGGGACACTTGGCAATGTCTGGGGACATTTTTAATGGTCACAACTGGGAGGGTACACTGGCACTTAGGGGGTAGAAGCCAAAGATGCTGCTGCTAAACATCTGCAACACTTAGGACAACCCCACAACAGAGACTATCCAGCCCAGATGTCTGTAGTGCCAAGGCCGAGAAACCCTGATCTAAAACAACACCAAGCAAACAATCAAATGTGCTTGAACAATGAACACATACTTGAAAATGAATGAATAAATATTAATAAACAAAAATATTTAGTTTCTACTTTTTATAGCTTCTTATTACCTCCATCAATTTGATGCTGCCTAATGCAGACTCTATTTCTGCTCTCAAGATCTCTATCTACTCATTCATCAGATTCCCTTATGGTATCAAATATGATCAAATGAAAATCACATGTTCATCACGTACCTTGCCCTGTGCTATGGTGCCATGGAATCCAAAAGAGAGACCTATATTGACCATTTAATTGTCCCTCAAATTAGCAGATGAAAATATTGTCTAATGTCTTCAGTGATTGAGAGCTCAAAAAATATTTTTTAAATCATGGAAATTAAAATTCTTATTTTATTTGGCTACATTTGTTGATAAAGCAAGGTGTTTCAAATTTATATCAAGACTAAATAGCTAAAACAAATAGTCTTTTGAAAATACTCATGTAAACAAGGTAAATGGAGAAGGTTAAAAAAGTGGTAATTCACAATTTCCAGTTTAAAACAACTTTAAAGAAATTTTAAACCTCTAGTGTCCCCAGTTTAATGCAAAAGCTGCCTTCAGAGAAATCAGATTTTTGTTTTTTAAACCTTATTTATATGTATCCTTAAATGGCACCTAGAGATTGATTTTATTAATATCTAGAAGGATGACTGTCTCTAAAAGGAAAAATTGTGGATAAATTGTATATTTTCCCTATAACTTTTTAAAATTTTTTACTGCATACATAATAATTTTGTAAGAAAAGTAAATATATTTTTAAAACAGCCTCTAAAAATTCACATATATGCATTAATTTATGTAGAATCATATATTATTCCAGGGTTAAATTTTAAGAACAATAGAGCTAATCATAAAGACATGGAATTCCTGAATGATTTATCTTTAAAAAACCTACCACTTTACATATGGGGGGAAAGTGAATATAATTTTTAAAGACTTATAATGTTTCTAGCCAAAACAATGTTAAATGAATTACAAATACTAAATCAATTATAAGTATTTATACATTATTCTACAACTATACTTTGTTTTAGTTGTCCTTGGAGACAGATGTTTCTATGAGAAATATATCATTGTTCTGAACATGTAAATATTACCTGAACTGATGTAATTTTAATTTTAAAAAAAAACACCGTGTACATTACATGAACAAAAGCTCTGACCTAGTCCTACATTCATACATTGAAGAACAACCTAAAAGCTGTTCAAATGTTTATTCAGACAGCAATGAAGAGCACAACTTCTCAAAGGGAAACTGGGTTTTAATAAAAACTTATAAACAATCAAAGATTTAGGTCCAAATGAATCAGTGAAATTCTATGTGGGATTCTTCCAAACTTATCTAAAGCCACATGCACTTGGAAAAACCAGAACAATGAAAATAAGTACATTATTTAGACAAGCCTATTTCTCCCTGCAGAGTGTCAATGACCACAGAGGGTGTTGATTTGTTCTTTTCATTCTTTTTTAAAGCTAAATGAGCATGCAAACCTTCAAAAGAGAGGCAAAAATGAAAATGACAGCACCATTTACGAATCTAAAATAATCTCTGTAAATCAGTGTCACGGAAATGCACAAAAAGACATATAAACATACAAGCAAGTACTATTGCTTTGTAAGAAAATCTGAATTTAAGATTGCTAACATTACAAAGGATTTCGGTGTATATCAGTCTTTTGATGTATTTATTAGAGGTCACTAACTATTTTTTAAGGGTGATCTAGCAACCAACAATTAACTTATAAATTCCTTCCCCAAATTTTTATTTGGAGTCAACCATATGCAAGGGGCTGTGTTAGGCACAGCAAGAGAAGCAAAGATAGTCATCACAGATTTTGAACTCAAGAGGCATACAATTCCAGTTGGGAAGATAAGACATCCCTAGAAGTAATTTTTTTAAAAAAGAGCAGAGAAGTGCCTAAGGTGCAGTAAAAATAAAATGCCATAAGAAGTCAGAAGAAAAGCAGTGACTTCCAGCTGGGGTGGCCAGGGAAGACATTGAGATTAGATGGTAACATTGGAGATGGACCTAGAAATATACCTGGGATTTAGACAGTCTGAGAAAGAGGCAAACAGACTGTATGGAGAGAGAAACAATGTAAGTGAAGGTGGACACATGAGAGAGCATCCATGCTCATTCAGAAATTCTGCTGGCTAGCAGAAAGCACTGCAGAAAGAGGAGGCATGAAAGATGCAGCAGGCTATTGAGGCTAGGACCAGCTGCAGAGGGCTTGACCACGAGGCTGAGAAGTCTGGACTTTATCAGGTAATTGGGGAGCTGGTGAAGATTTCTGAACAGGAAAAAGCAGGAGTAGAGTTGTGCTTTAGAAAGATCAATCTAGCAGTAATTGAAGTAACTGAACATCAATCAAATGCAGATGATGTAGCACAGTGAGTATAATGTAAGCCTGCAGGAATTCAGGAATTCATTTATAAAAATGTAATTTATACACATCTTTTCAGTAACACTGCTCTATAAACGGTCTTGCTCATATACTAGTACCTAATTATATAAGCATTTCAAAAGGTCATAAGCACTATAAAATGATATCACAAAACCTCTTGCCTCTGCCTGGAAAGCCTTCCACCCCCTTTCCCTTCCGGTAAACTCCTTATCCTGTAGGTCTCAGTTTAAATGTCACTTCCTCAGAAAGGCCTTTTTTAATCACTTATCCAAATTAGGTCTCCCTGCTTGTTCTCTTTCAAAGGAACTTGTACTTTTTCTTCATAGCAATTATCACAATTTACTAGTATAATTATGTATTTTGGTCAGTAATTGATTAAAGTCTATCTCTACCACTAGATTGTGAGAGGAAGGATAATACTATTTTTGCTCCTCATCATATTCTAATAGAACAACACATAGTAGGCACTTAACATATACCTGTTCTATGAAGAATGAATGAATGAAGAAGAGAGGAACAGAGTTTAATGTCACCAATGTAATGTCCCCTTTGCTTAATGTCCTATGGCAAAGATACTTTCTTTCAAAGAGGACATTTTTTAAATCTTAAATTTCAACTTAGGGCCAAATTTCTATCTTTTAAAATCAGGAAAAAAGTATATACTTCCCAAACGAAAAACTTAAACCAAATATTTAACCCAAAATATATCTTCCTACTTCTCATATTTGTACAGAAATGTAACTAGTAAGCGAACTGGAAAAGGGAGTGGGGTAAGCATTGTAAGTCAGATGTAAAGAACACACTTGTGACTCGTTGCATATCATGTCAGAACATCAATAAAATCTTCAATATGAAAGAATTTATATTAACCCAAATCAGCACTGGAATAGACAAAACCCTCAAAGAAAGATTGCTAAGCTTCTTCACATGTAATTCATTTCCAAATAATAAATATGTGTCTTTCAACCACCTGCTACCTGTACTCAGTACCACAAACTTGGTACAATGTTTTCTTCATATAATACTAAACATATGGGAGATTAGCGATGGAATCAACAGAGATCTAGAGAAGTCCAAAGGAGTTCAACATGTGGCATTTGGCTCCTTATTGTGACATGCAGCCCTTTGTAAATTTTTAATTTACAAAAATCACCCAGTTCATTCCTCTACTTGTAAACTAGGAAGGCCTAACCAACTGTCAGTAGAAAACTAGAGAAGTTGGTTTAACCCTGGAAATGTTGAGCTAATTTGGTACAATGGAATACCAGCAACAAAAGGGAAAATATGATTTCCATCATTCATTTGGGGGTGCCTGTGCAACTAAATTTTACACATCATATGCACTATGTAAACTTAACATGAAAAGACAAAAGGATCAGCATAGATATAAGGGAACACCTGCATTCCTAAAAATCACATTGCTATGTAAAAACCGCAGAACAGAAAACGGGACTTACAGGGAATATGTAGTTAGAGACTCAACACTCAAAACTTTGTCAGTGACGCACAGCAAAACAGACTCTATGGATATTTAGCATCAAACAGCTAACGCCAACTGGATACTGCAATCATTTCCCATTGTTCAAATGTCTTAAGTTGAGTAGAATCAAAAAATTCTGAAGAGCTCTGGCTGCATGGCTCAGTTGGTTGGAGCATTGTCCCATACACCAAAAAAGGTTGTGTGTTCGAATCCCGTCAGGGTACATACCTAGGTTAAGGGTCCGAACTCCAGTCAGGGTGCATAGAAAGGCAACCAATCAATATTCCTCTCACATCAATGTCTGTCTGTCTGTCTGTCTCTTTCTCCCTCTCATCCTTTCTCTCTCAAAATCAATGGAAACATTGATTTTTAAAAATGGATTTAAAAAAAAAAGATTCTGAAGAATCACAGACTCTGCAATAGAAAAAAAGTCACAATTTCAAAATAGATTTGTATAAGCCATATGGCCAATCTCCAGAAAAGGCTGAGGTTTGCTTGGCTCCAGGAAAGTGCACTCTTCTTCATAAAATCATAGTGACAATGGGTGGGGGTAAGGGGGAGAGATCAACCAAAGGACTTGTATGCATGCATATAACCATAACCAAAGGACACAGACAC
>NW_005366171.1:1336475-1344356 GCF_000412655.1 Myotis brandtii
AGGTAATACCTTAATCAATAAAGAAAGAAAAAAATCATAGTGACAAAACTAAACACCAGTGGTAAATACAGCATTTGATCAAGTCTAGTTTTTGCTCAGGAATGCTGCATCTTCTTTTCCTATTGTCATCAGTATGATCATTAGAGCACCTTTGCCCATTTTCCCTAGGCCTTCAGCAGACATCAACATGATAACCAAAGCCCAAAGCCAACAGATAGGTGTAGCCAAATTCACACCCTTAGCAATGGCACTGTTCTTACCCTGGGCGCTCATTTCTAGGTTGGTATCACAACAACAGTCATGTAGTGAAAATAGTAATTGTGAACACATCCCATTTCATCTGGTTTTGATTAGAAAACCCAACCTCTAAGAGGAATGTCTGAACTTCTATTTATAGCATTTTCAAGCATAAGCTGTTCCAAGGCTTACAAGCATCAAGAGCACCCAGTTCTGTGCTTCATGCAAAGTAGGAGTTTACTTAACTTCTGTTGAATAAACATTAGTAAAACTTGGTTAATTAGTTTTGCTATTTACCCAAAATAATTTTATTCCCTAAATATTAAATTCCATTTTCAAAAGCAACATAGTCATCAGCACCACCAATCAAAGATTATTTTTATTTGTTTTTAATTATGTAAAATTAAAAGATGATTGCTTAATAAAAGTGGGAAGAGTCCAGGGGGGATAAAATGAAAACAAAAGTCCACAGCATCTCCATTCTTCACCTCAGAGACAACTACTTTCAACAGTTCTTGTGTAACATTCTAGAAATTTTCTGTGCATTTATATAAGAACTAGTAGCCCTGCACATGAATCCATGCGCCTGTAGCTCACTGCTGCCCTCCTGTAGCTCTCTGCCCACTGCCCTGCCCTCCTGTAGCTCCCCCCAGCCCCCGTCATAGCTTGCTGCCCTGCCCCCTCCTGTAGCTCTCTGCAGCCCACTTGTACCTCGCTGGTCCACCCTCCTGCTGATCCCTGATCTGGTCATGATGCGCTTGGTCGTTATGCCTCAGGGTGTAATGGCTAATTAGCATATTCCTCTCTTATTATATAGGATAATGTGTATTATTTTCAGTAAATAAGATAATATTATATCTATTTTCATGTGACTTGCTTATTCCTCTAAATTCTATAGTGTGGCCATTTTTCCATTATCAGTACATATATTTATACATCTTTTGCTTGAATTGCTATATAATACTCAAAGGTAAAAAAGCACCTTAAATTATTTAACAAACTAATATCAATAGTCAAATAAATCATTTCCAAATTGTTTCTATTATAAGCAATGATATAAACAACATACTTTTACATATATCTCTGTATCCTAAGATAAATCTATTTGTAGAATATATTCTTAGAAGTACCACTGCAGAAATAACATTGACAATTTTGATGAATGCCAAATTGCTCTCCAGAAAGGATATGAGAATGCCTACTTCACCACACCCTTTCCATCATGAGATATTTTCAAACTCATCTTTGTCAAGTTGATAAAAGAAAAATGACATATTTTAATTTCCACCTTTTTAATTATAAGTGAGACTAAGTATTTTTTCAAAAGTTTATTATTTTTATTTTTCTATAAAATATTTGTTCATATCAATTATCCATTTTTAGGCTAGGTTACTCATAGTTCCTTGTTGACTTATCAATGATCCCTGAATATTAACAATATCAATCCTTCTGTCAAATACATTGCAATTATTCTTTCCCACTTGAGTATTTGTTCACTGATTCTTATCATGGTGATTTTACCATGCAAAAGCTTTTACTTTTTATGAAGTAAAATTTTTAATATTTTCCGTTATGGTCTCTGGGTTTAAAGTTATGCTTAGAAAGACCTTCTCTGTCCTGAGATTATAAAACTCTCTGCTCACATTTTCTCCTTAAAATAAAATGTAGTTTTTATTGAATGCTTACTCAGGGCCAGGAACTATTCTGAGTACTTCACATACATTACGGCAGTTAATCCTCACAGCAACCTTAGAAGCTGGGTAGTGTCACTATCACCATGACACAGATTAAGATTCTGTGACTACGGCTGAGGTTTAAAATCTGAGGTTGCACAGCTGGCTGGTATACAGCAGTGTCAAGATTTCAACTCAGACCAACAAATTCATCAACTTTAGGCCATATCTGACCCTTTCCACTTATATTTAACTTTACCTCTTCTGTCTTCCTCACCTTATATTTGTTACATAATTTCTTTTTTCACTATTAATTGTACAGCCTTTACATTTTCTTGTTTTCATAACACTCACAGTTATTTACATTTGATTTAGTTCTATATTTAAATGAATTCCATATGCTCTGACAATCCTTTCACTTATCTGCTTCTCCCAAGTTCTTTTTCCTTATTTATCATTTAAACAACTAATTTTATAATGAGGTAATTTTTCAGGAACTAGATCCTTGAATGTTTGAGAACATTGTTTGATACCTTTATAAGTAAGCCATAGTTTGACTAGATATCAATTCTATCCACATACACCCATCAAAGCTCTATAGACACTGCTCCACAGCCTCCTGGCTTTGACCGTTACCATGATGGCTGAGGCCAGACTGATTTTCTCCCTTTTGGATGACTTGTGTTTTCTGCCTAAAGGTCTTAATAGGCTCTTTTCTTAATCTTGAAGCACATTAACTTTACTCTAATATGTTTACCTGTTATTGGTCATCCTACTTCAGTTTTTCCTAGAACTGTGTGTCCTTTTGATTTATAGATTATGCATTTCCTTAATTTCTGAAGAATTTTTTCTCCATTATATATCTAAAATTTTTTTATCCATTTGTTCTGCTCTCTTTATCAGGCATGCCAATTATGCATATGTTGGGTCTTCTGCCTGTCTTTTTTCCTATATTATACCGGAACTTTTAGTTGCAAGCCTATAGTGATGTCTCACTTGAACTAGCTTAGATAAAAACAATGTATTGGAAGGACACTGGAGCAGCTCATACAATTCTGGGAAATGCATAAAGAGCAGCTGGGCAATTCCACTTCTGAGTTTTTATTTGAAGAAATCCAAAACACTGTTTTGAAAGCTACATGAATCCATATGTTCATTGCAGCATTATTTATAATAGCCAACATGTGGAAGCATCCTGAGTGTCCATCAATAGACGAGTGGATAAAGAAGGTGTGGTACATATATAAAGTGGAATATTACTCAGCCATAAAAAACATAGAAATTTTGCCATTTCCAACAACATGGACAGACCTAGAAGGTATTATGCTAAGTGAAATAAGTCAGACAAAGACAAATACCATATGATTTCACTTATATGTGGAATCTAAAACACAAAATAAACAAAACAGAAGCAAATCATAGATACAGAGAACAAATTGATGGTCACTAGATGGGAAGGATCTGGGAAGTTAGGTAAAAAAGGTGAAAGGGATTAAAAAGTATAAATTTCCAGCTATAATAATAGTCACAGGAATATAAAGTACAGCATAGGGAATATAATCAATAATATTGTAATAACTATGTATGGTGCCTTATGGTTACTAGACTTATTAGAGTGATCACCTCATAAGGTATACAAATGTCTAATCATTATGTTGTATACTTGAAACTAATATAATATTGTACGTCAAAAGGGGGGAGGGGCAGCTGGGCCTCAGGGATAACTAGAACCACAAACTTGACCACTACCATCTGGCCTGTTTATATCAACCAGGTTGTTTCTCTCATCTTTTGTTTCTGCCTCTATGAGTAAAATTGGCTCTTAATACTATAGACAGACCAACTTCCTTCCCAAGGCAGGGAGCATGACTGCCAGCAGCTCCAAAGTCTCATAACCCACGATTCTCACCACCAGAAAGGGACTGCCTTGTTTTCCTTAATTACAATTGTAAAAATCCTATGTTCCTTTCAAATTATTTGAATGAATATAGATGCATTTTTCTGGGATTTCTGTTTCCAGAAATAATTCTTAATCTTCAATGTACTTCATCTGTATGCTTAGAATAAAGCAGTTTAGCCAACTTTGGTTTGCTCATTTATTGCTTATTCACTTCTGTTCATTTGATTCTTGTCAACTTCTGCAAAGCTCATTGTCATTTTTTTTTCTCTTTCTTCCCCCTCGCTTCATTATAGGTTAGAAGTCAGGTATAAAACATACTGTTCCCTCAGCTTCATCTGTCTGTCTATGCTGAGATATGGAACTGGCTTTCTTAAGGATTTTCTAATTTTTCACATGGCCTGCCCAACTCCTAAACCTCACAGGATGGAGTACTTTAGAGCCCTCCTCTTACTTTCAGTGAAATTCACACCCTGTTTACAATATAGAGATGTATCAGCTTTTAGCATCCTTCCTAGACTTGACCATATTTCACTATACTTCCTAGATACCAGTCCATAGCCTGGAACTGAGCCTTTCCTAATTTCACACAAGTTTTGCCTTTGTTTTTCATTATAGTTGTTAAGTTTTAGTTAGTTCCATGACAAGGAAGATGATTAGCATGCCTTTACTTTTCTAAGTATCTTCTGAATTTTTAGAATAGTTGCTATGAAATTTCTACTTTAGAAAACTTACTATTCCATTCACTCATCAAATATGCACATAATGTGGACTATGTACAAGGCACTTCAAGAGTCACTAAAGAAAGATAACTGAAGAAGACAGAGTCCCCATTCTCTTAGAGCTTGTGTTATAGTAAGAAAGATGTAAACAAATAATCACAAGGGTAATAGACAGTAAGTAAATAAAAGTGTGGCTGTTAGAGCAGAGATTAAATAGAGTGCCCAAGGGGTATGGATTAAATTATTTTAGCTAGAAAAATCTCTGAAGTGCTTCTCAGTATGGGAAGAATCAAAAGTATCCTTGCCCGGCCAGTGTGGCTCAGTGGCTGAGCATTGACCTATGAACCAGGAGGTCACGGTTCGATTCCCAGTCAAGGCATATGCCCAGGTTTCGGGCTTGATCCCTAGTGTGGGGTGTTCAAAAGGCAGCTGATCAGTGATTCTCTCTCATCATTGATGTTTCTATCTCTCTCTTCCTCTCCCTTCCTCTCTGAAATCAATAAAAAGATATGTATTTTTAAAAAGTATCCTTGAAGTTAATTGTCTTTATTTTGTGAAGAGTCACTTAAATTGCTTCCCTTAATGTCAGATTGCAAGATGCGTACCTTATCTCTGAGTATAATAGGACCTTTCTTGGGTGTGTAACTTCCTTTTCTCTTGGAATGCAAAGCCCAAAGGACTTCTGGGAGTATTTCTTGGGACTCAAAGTTAAGGAAACCTATTGGGTAAACCTAAAATGGCCCTAGCCAAACTCTTCTGGCAAGAGGGGCTGCAAATGTCACTGAAAGAGTACTTGCTAGGTAGGAGCTGTCTGAGTTGGTAACTCAACCCAAGGGTTTATGAAAGAAGGGTGACTCTCCCCAGCCTATAACCACCATAATACAAGATTTTATGCTTTGAGGAACAGCTAATGATACATTCTGTGGTTGGGCAGGTCATCACAATGCAATAGATAATTTGCCCCTTTGGGCTACTCAGGATCAGTCTTCAACATCAACAGTCTTTATCAGTAACAGCTATTTATCAGAATTCCAGCTCACTCCCTCTTGGTGAATGAAACTAACACTTCTTTGGAACCTCCTGGTTCTTAAGATAACCCACAAAATGAAGGGAGAGTTCTCAAAAGGGAGAGCCTGAATTTCTGCAATAAAAACATGTACAAAATAATACAAAAAACTTGATAGTTAAAAGAGATATGTCTACATAGGAGTTCTCGGAGTGACATTTGAGCAAAGATCTGAAGGACAACAAGCAGATTAGCTAGGAAAAGCAAAGAACACATTCCAAAAGGAGGATCCATGAAGAAACTTGGCAGATTTGAGGAAATCAAAGAGGGCCAGTGTGGCTGGACAGTGAAGAAGGGCTACACTGTTGTCAGTCAAAGATGGTGAGGTAGGCAAGGGGTCTTCTCTATAGGGCCTTGTAAATATGGTAAAGATTTGAGGCTATAACCTAGGAGCACTGCAAAGGAATAAATACGTTTTAAGAGTAACATGACCAGACTAGTATTTGTAAAATATGACTTTAGCTGTAGGGTACAAGAGAGTCAAGAGTGGAAATGAGCAGGAGAGCCAGCTGGGAAGTTACTTGAAGAGATGTGGATGAGTGTAGGTGCAAGTGGGTTTCTTAATTTGGTTGCAGGGAAATTCCCATCAACTATCTTCCTTTTCTATAAAACAGCAAGGAGGAGAGAGTTGACTTTGGCATTCGTGGGTCAAAACAAGGATGAGTAAATTCAATCCCAAAAGCCTTTTGAAAGAAAGTGGGCATTTTGGCCTTAGAGAATTCTGCTTAGAGGCTTCGAAGGGAATTCTGGTACTTGTGGATCCAGTGCCATATTGTATTGCTAGGTTAAGAATTCTATGTTATTTTGTCAAAATAAATCAAAGTTTTACCCAAGAGATTAAAAGCTATATAAAGAGAAGAAGTTTCCATTTGCTTGCCCTGAGTATCACCTTCAAGCAACTTCAGATGAAAAAACGGAGAGAACTTGGGAAATACTTTTTGCAGTTGACCATAGACCCTGGCTAGACCACAGGAAAGAGGGCCTTATTAAAAGCATTCTTAGCCGATGGCCCTTTCATCATTAACCAGTCACTTAGGTCAAAAAACAAAAGATAAATGCTATTCCCCAGGTCGTGTACCACCATCAACATGGAGGAAATGATGAAAGCCCTAGATTATAGGGGAAATTCAGCAACGGGTGCCTTTGGGAGAAGAAAGCTGACATTCTGTCCTCATCCCTTCAAAAACATATCCCAAGCAGAAAGAGATCTAGGATCAAAGCTATCTTTAAAGGACTAAAAGGTCTCAGAAGCCCTGCTGCCTGCAGGTGTAAAAATAAAGCGACAAAAGTATACTGACAGACCAAATTAGTGATCCCTAAACTTCTTTTAGGTTGGCCCACTACTCTTCCTATTAAGGCTCTGGAAAGTCCTTGAGAGGGCACCTCCAGTGGTGTCATTTATGAAAACCAAGCCAACAGAGAGGACACCTAGTAAGATAATTAGTGGATTTTAGGAGAAGGGGAAAAAAAACCCACAAAGTAGTGAGAAGTACAAGGGACAGATTCACCATCTAATCACTGCCACATGGAGAATATAGGTCTTTACTGTGGTTTATAAGCAAAGGTTAAGAAACTTCACATCTTTCACAAAAATATC
The DNA here is from genome assembly GCF_000412655.1 of Myotis brandtii. Classification (NCBI taxonomy): domain Eukaryota; kingdom Metazoa; phylum Chordata; class Mammalia; order Chiroptera; family Vespertilionidae; genus Myotis; species Myotis brandtii. Next base: position 1,343,668 of record NW_005366171.1, read on the forward strand.
CCTACCTCACCTCCCTGCAAGGTATAACCCTCTACTTTTGTTGTAATGGGGTTTTCCTATGGGGTTAATTTCCCACTGGATGTGAGCCTGTGACCATCTCTACACTGCAGGCAGCATAAAACTGGGGCAAAAAAGAAATACCTTCTGCCTCAGAAAGCCGAGTTTCATAGCTGGAGTCACAAAGCCCTGGGTTCAAATATCAGTTCTACCATTTACAAGCTATCGACCCCAGGCAAGTTACTGAGAATCTTTGAGCTTCAGTCATCCTGTCTGTAAAAGGGGATTGGGATCTGTCTCATAGAATTATTTTAAGGAGAAAATGAGATAATATAATATATATAAAGCATCTTAGCACAGTACCTAAAAAGGACACAATAAGGGAAAGGTGTGCTAGCATGAGAAATCAAAAACTCTTGCCTTCCTTCCATTTGTTCTTCTCTGCTGCCTTGGAAGAATCCTTGGGTCTTAGTGGCAACTTGTCTACCTGGAACCCCAATATCATCTCTGCTTCTGCCTACTATCTCCATCTACAAAACTCTCTTGTCCCTCATTATACTAAGGATCCCCTAGACCAGCGGTCGGCAAACTGCGGCTCACGAGCCACATGCGGCTCTTTGGCCCCTTGAGTGTGGCTCTTCCACAAAATACCAACTTCTGCGCATGGGCCACGAAGTTTCAATCGCACTGTA
>NW_005366171.1:1344434-1345130 GCF_000412655.1 Myotis brandtii
TTTTAAACTTAAACTATATAGGTAGGTACATTGTTATTAATTAGGGTACTCCTAAGCTGGCCTTTGCTAAAAATGTCCTCAATCTGATTGAGGTACATTCGCTGAGATCGACCCCTTCCAACTCTCCCATCCATACTCGTCTTGTATACTTGTTTCAGATAGACGAGTGTGGATGGGAGAGTTGGAAGGGGTCGACCTCAGCGAACGTAACTCAAAACAATGTACCTCCCCCACGCTGCCTATCCCGAGGCCCGCCTGCATCGCGTCTCCCTTCGCCCAACCAACAAACACCCCCCCCCACTTCTTCTAACACCACTTCTTCAAAATAGACTCGCCCAGGCTGAAAACCGACTTCTGCGCATGGGCCACGAAGTTTCAATCGCACTGTACGTGTATGCCCACACGTGGTATTTTGTGGAAGAGCCACATTCAAGTGGCCGAAGAGCCGCATGTGGCTCGCGAGCCATGGTTTGCCGACCACTGCCCTGGACTTAACTTATTCCCTATCCAGAGCTACAGCCTCTGCTGACACACCCCTCCTGTATGACTTCCCCCCTGGCCTGGCCTCTTCTGCATGTTGACATTCATTGCCAGTGTGACCAATCTGAAGTCAAGTCAGATTGTTTCATTAGTTTGAAGGCTGCCTAAAAGGCTTTATTTAACCTACTAGAGGCCCAGTGCACAAAAATTTGTGCA
>NW_005366171.1:1346219-1372909 GCF_000412655.1 Myotis brandtii
CTCCAGCTCCGTGGCTGCCAGCCGCCATCTTGGTTGGGTTAATTTGCATATAGTCGCTCTGATTGGCTGGTGGGCGTGGCTTAAGGCATAGCAAAGGTACGGTCAATTTGCATGTTTGTCTTTTATTAGTGTAGATAGCAGCTGGAACCATTACTTATATATAACTAACATCCCTGGTCAACTGATAAATTACTCTGTACTCAGGACCATGCTAGACTCTGCAAATAACTATGTTTTGATCCCTCTAAAACAGTGGTCGGCAAACTGTGGCTCGCAAGCCGCAGTTTGCCGACCACTGCTCTAAAACATGACTTTCCTCTTATACAACCACAGAAATTGCTTCAAAATGTTGCTTCTACATGAAGAGTCTTGGTTTCTGCATCTCAATTCAATACCTTATTATTTCCAGAACTAGACAGCTGAGAAATAAGTCTCTAAGCTACTTTTAAAAAGATTCTTAGACATTTATTTCCTTAAACATACCAGAGAGTATCTATTAGTGAACACTAAATAACTGCACTATTTCATTACTCTCAGGGTATATTCTAAGTCCTTGATTGAATTAAATGAATCAAGAAAAGAAATTTGGAGTACTAGTAATTGGTTTAATGTTTAATGTGTGGTTAGTTTAGAGGCAATAAAGAAAGGTCAAGGTCATTAGCCTTTCCTATGCCACATATTATCTCACAGGATATCTTGATTAAATTCTGCAAATACAATCTCTTGAGCCAATATTGAATCTTGTAATAGTCATATATGCAAGATGACTCTTTGGTTATGTTTCTAATTTAAAATTTTTTCTGCCACCTAAGTCTCTTTAATAGCATCCTACTTTAATTTCAGATACAGTACTTAAAATTTTGCACTTGCAATAACAGAAAGCAGAAAATATTCACATAGCCAAGTGATAGACTGACCTCTAGTGGACATTAAAGTAACTACTCAACAAGCTTTGAGACATCCCTGATCCAGTTAGAGCTTCTACGACATTGTGAAAACAATGTTTAAAACAATGATAATAAAATTTTACTTGGGGGTTTCTTATTCAATTCAAGCTAATCAGAAGAGAACAGGATTAACAGAAAATACTGGTTCATACCTCATCTCTGTCACTTTCTACCTGTGTAATGTCTGTCTCAGTTTCCCCATCTGTGAAATGGAAAAAATAGTATTACCTACCTCCTGGTGTTGAGGAGAGTATCAAATGAGACAATATACAAAAAGCATCAAAACACTGTGTAGTACATAGTTCACTGACATAAAATTATTGGTTATTATTTTGTACCTGGAAGAGATTATGGTTGGAGGCAAATCATAATTTCAGAGGATATGAAGAAAAGCAAGAGTCCTAGCAGGAACACATTTCTCTAGGGATTAGGCTATAACAAACCAACATAGCACCAATTCAGTTAGTCCTCTCATTTCCAGAAATAAATGAGCTATGCTTGTATATAATTAAACAAGGAGGGGAGATCAGAAGCTAGTGAACTATGCCAGATACGTTTTATGGGAAATATTGGGAAGTTTTTTTGTTGTACCAATATGGGCATGATGAAGACTACCCCATATTACCTTTTAAACCAAAAACCAAAGTCACCTGGATCTTTAAACTCCTGTAATACTTAATGTCTACAGCACATACAATTAGTACTTTGCTGCACACTAACTAAATCATCATCAGTCTCAGATCCTCCGAATCACACATGCAGGACTTTTCTACCACTGACTTTTCCTTTAATTGGGCTTACAGCACAGAATTATAAACATTTTAAAACAACATTCCACTGCTTCCAGAGTAATATGGCTGATTAATGACTAAAAGATGCCTCCATACAAAATTAATAATATAATTTCCACCTCTTTTTCCCAGGAAAGCCGAAATCAGCAATTATTTTAGGCTGACAGAAATGCCCATAAAATTGAAAAATCACCTACAATTTCAAGTTATTTCTTTACTACAAATAATTGCCATCCAGAGAAAAATGACTTGTTTTTCACATAAAACAATATGATCACTCTAATGAAATGAATATAGCTTTTAGTTCTTTCCATCACTAATCTGAGGTACCCTGATTCATTTCAGTTAATTCTAATTTTTTATTCTATGAACACTCCAAATTGAAATTAAAAGTTTCAATTCAGTTATTTAATACAAACATGAACCATTAAAATGACATAAAAGTTCCTCTAAGATCTTATTCATAACATTTACATGTATTTACTACAAGAGACTAAAAAGGACCAATTTATGCAACTGAGATCATAAATTGTGATTCATGTTTTATATATGTAAAACCACAACTCAGAAATAATTACAAAAATGAATTCTGCAATATGGTTAGGTAAATTCTAGAAAATATCACACACACTGTCATATAATTTTTTCTGCAATTTAATGTCACCAAGATATGTAACACTATTAAAGCATATATTTCAGGATAACAGCAAAAAATAGGCTGCATGAAGTTTTTTGAAAACTTAAATTTGTTTGGAAATATAAAAGCAATAAAGCTACTTCATTATAGTATTTGATACTTCACTAAGTGCAGTGCCATAAAAACTGTGTTGCTGAATACTTCCCTAATACCTGTCTAGAAAATATAATGTAGCAGAAGGAAGATCAATTCTGAAATTATGAAGAAAAAAGCCCATTCTCTTACGCATTCTTTAGACAGACTTAATGATGTGCTGTTATCTTCTTGTTTTTCTTGCACTAAATCAACACATTCTTAAGAGAGGAACAATAACAATTCAGTTCTACCAAAGACACTAAAATACAAAAGACAACTCTGAACCCAGGCAAAGACCTAAAGAAAAGCATTTATTCATATAAATTTCCTTTTTAGAAATTAAAAGATATGGAAGTTGAAACAGAATACAGCCCAGTTCTCCTAAGGAAAATATCTAGAGAAGGCCCACAAGATGACTCCAAGAAACACCACAAGGCATGGATTTACCAAGGTCTGTTCCGTGATTCTGGACTTTGCTGCACATTTTAAAGAAATTGGCAAACTGATTCCAGAATGTATCATTTGTAAAGGCTAAGGTCCCAGAAAAGGTCAAAACAATCTGATAACAGAAAGAAGTTGGACTCACACTACCTGATTTCAAAAACTATAAATCTACAGTAATCAAGACACTGTGGTACCGGAGCAAGGACAGACAGATTGATGGAGTAAGGACAGACAGATTGATGGAAAAGAACAGAGGTCAAGAGATTGTCAAGAAGGTGGCAGCTTTATCTGTGATGGCCAAAAAATGCAAACTACCCAATGTCCGCTAATGGGTGAACAGACAGCCTGTGGTACATCCATACAACAGCATGCTGCACGGCAATGAGGAGGAATAAAGGACTGATACACACAACATAGATGAATATCACTGAGCAAAAGAAGGCAGACAAAAAAGAGTTCTGGATGATTCCAATTACATAAGATTTGAGAAAATGCAAACTAATCTCTTGTGACAAAAAGTGGTCAAGAGTTGCAGAGGGATGGGGCCTGGCAGGGAGAAGCAGGAAGGAGGTGTGGAAAGGGGCATGAGGGAACTTTGGGGAGGAGTGGGTATGTTCGTTATCTGGAGTGTATCATTTAGCCATGGTTTCACTGGGATATACATATATCAAAAATAATCAAATTGTACACTTTAAACATGTACATTTTATTACATGTCATCTATATCTCAATGAAGCTGTTAAAATGTGCACACACACACACACAGATTTCTACTTCCAGTGAAGAGGAATAACAGAGAGCAGATTTACCCTTCTGTCTTTAACTGCTAGAGAACTGGGTAAAATGTATCACACAACAATTTTCAGATATCACATAACAGACAACACAGGACTGTGATACTTGAGAAAAGGAAAACCCGCATTGTCTGAAACATCATTATGCAGCACATGACTAAAGAAATACGTGAACATGAGTAAGAGAGAAAGGGAAGATATTTTTTAAATGATCCAAATGGACTTTCTACAGATGAAAAATACAGTACTGAAGTGAAAAACAGAGTGGATATGATTAACAGCAGAATAGAGACTTCCAAAGAAAAGATCAGTTAATTTGAAGGCACAGCAACAGAAACTAAACAAAATGAAACACACAGAGAGATAAAAGGCCGGGGAAAAAATAAGCAGAGCTTCAGTGACCTGTGGACATTGCCAAGCATGTAAAGTGTGTGTGTGTGTGTGTGTGTGTGTGTTGTGTGTAGGGAGGGAGGGAGGGAGGGGGGAGAGAGAGAGAGAGAGAGAGAGAGAGAGAGAGAGAGACTCAAAAGGAGAGAAATGAGGTAAGAACATAAAGAAGTAATGGCTGAAATTTTTCTAAATATGATGAAAACTATAAACCAAGAAGTTCAACAAACACCAAACTGCATGCAGATATAAAGAAACAGATAAAAAGAAAAATCTGATAAGTTAACCTTATCAAAATTAATTTTTTTACTCTTCAGAAGATCCTGTTAAAAATTAAAAGATAAATTACAGACTGGGAGAAAATATTTGCAAATCACATATCTGACAAGGAACTTGTATCCGGAATATATAAAGAACTCTCAATTTTTTTAAAAAAAGAGCTCTCAAAATTCAACATTTATGTATTTTATTTTTTACAGAGAGGAGGGGAGAGGGATAGAGAGTTAGAAACATTGATGAGAGAGAAACATCAATCAGCTGCCTCCTGCACACCCCCTACTGGGGATGTGCCCGCAACCAAGGTACATGCCCTTGACCGGAATCGAACCTGGGACCCTTCAGTCCGCAGGCTGACGCTCTATCCACTGAGCCAAACCAGGTAGGGCTCAAAACTCAACATTTAAAAAAACCCAATTAGAAAATGGGCAAAACAAATATAAACATTTCATCAAAGAAGACAAACAAATGGCAAATAAGCACATGAAAAGATGATTGACCATTAGGGAAATGTGAATTAAAATCACAACAGCATATCAGAATGGCTAAAATAAAAAATAGTGACAATCAGAATGGCTATCATTGATAAATTAACAAATAAGTGTTGGTGAGGATGCCGAGAAAAGGGAACCTTTGTACACTGTTGGTGGGAATGCAGACTGGGGCAGCCACTGTGGAAAACAGTACAGAGTTTCCTCAAAAAATAAAAATGGATTCCACTCTGGGTCGGTCTCTCTCTCTCTCTCTCTCCTCCTCTCTCCTCCCTTCCTCCCTCCCACTCTTTCTAAAAATCAATGGAAAAAATATCCTTGGGTGAGGATTAACAACAACAAAATGTCACAACCCATAAAAGAATTAAATAGTAATAATCTATATGTATGATCACATCCTAAAAATGTGTTAATTCCTATTTTGTTTCTTTCTTCTTCAGCAAAGAGAATGTACAGAACAAATAAGAAGTGAAGATGCAGACAGACAAGGTGAGGCAAAAAAAGGACATAGACAGTCATTCTAGGCCCAGCTGAACGACATGTTAAAGTTGCAGGTGCAACCTCAGAGCCAGTATCAGTAAACTTAGAAAACCTGTAGGACACAGGAGTCCTTAGACACCTACAGTCAAGTGTTATACAAATGACACCATCTGATCATTTCACCTTATAAGCCAAACAACACGGGTCATAAACCACTGGAAAGCCTACGTATCAATTAGCCAAGGTTGTTCTCATTAGACTTTGAGGGAGGGCAGTTGGCAATGGCAGGAGCTCAGAGGTGTCAAAACAGAGGTTGTGGGACAGGAAGAAAATGCAGGAGAACAGGAGCCCCAAAATATAACTAGTGCAGAGTTAACAGAGCACTATAATAGCTAATATGGTACAACTACCCAAATATGATAGCACTACCTTCTACATGCAATAATATGCTCATAATAGAATACAAATAAACCAAAAGGCTATATTTCTGGATAAGAGATTTTAAATTTTCCGTTAATCCAAGTGACTTTACTCTGCCTTATCCAGTTCGTTGACTACAGATTTAGAAGCTAATAACTAAGAAACAGAAAATAGCCAGAAAAAAAATCAACAAAGGTATTCCAAGAATACATAACAAATTAAATATTCAGAGAGCAAATCAAACTGTTTTGACTCAAATTTCAAAAGCCCACATGACTTTTCCCAAACTTCATCTATTATTTACTACTAGAGGCCCGGTGCACAAAAACTCGTGCACTTGGGTGGGGGGAGGGTCCCTCAGCCCAGCCTGTGCCCTCTCACAGTCCAGGAGCCCTCAGGGGATGTCCAACTGGCAGCTTAGACTCGCTCACCCAGGGGAGCACTGACCACCAGGGAGCAGCTCCGGCCCCACCCCCCCATCACCTGTCTACTACTGCCAGTCGCCACTGTCCCCTGATCGCTGTCCCCTCCCTCTGCCCACTGGCACCTGCCTTGGCTGGCCTGGCGCCTCCCGTTCGCGGGCCCCACCGACCAGTCGTTCCACTGTTTGGTCGAGTTGCATATTAGGCTTTTATTATATAGGATTTATGCAATGTGCTAAACAGAGTAATCTTAGGTATGTTTCTTGAATCTGCCACGTCACCCTCATTAAGCTTGTTTATCTGGGCACATATTATTTTTCTATTCTCTCCATGTTAATTTTAAAATATCTAGAACCACTCCTGAAAATAGTAATTGTCCACTCAACAACACAGAAAAATACAAATTACTATGTGACATTACCATTTATGTCCATGTTCGCTGTATATTCTACCAATGTGGAAGCTGCGGGAGCTATGAAGGTGCAAGTATACGTACCACTTGCACTCCACTCCTTCTTATAGCTCTGCGGCTCTTTATATACAAGCTTACTTTGGTTTTCTTCATTTTACGTATAGATCTTAGTTTGGTGCATTTTCTGGATACACTGAATGGCAACAAAGCCATTACAACCATTTTTAGATGGCAGCTTTTTCCGAGCAAGCATTGTACCATAATCCTGCTAAGGGTCAAATGCATCAGTGCCTCTCCGGGAAGCCCTTCCATGCAGTGAGTCATCTCTCCTCCGGAATGAAGGTTTCACTCTGTTGAGTAAATATCTGCTTATATGCAGACATCTCTCACTCCGGGTCAGTCAACTATGCCATACCCTCTCTTTTCTCATTTTTGAAATCTACAAACCCTTACATATATATGATTACAGTGCTTAACATGGAGCTGTGCTGATAGAAAAGCACTCAAATATTTGTTGATTTATTGCTCAACTGTACTTGGAATAAAAAAATCTTCCATATTAGTAATAAAATATAGCTCTTCCTATAGGAATTCCACCATACTCAGAACAATCCCCTAGGTTCTTGTTTAGCATATACAGTGGAGTCACACATGCACAAATAACAAATTCAAAGTTATTTATTACAGCATTGTTTATTACAGCAAAATATGGGGAAATGTTCAAATGCCCCTCAATAGGGGATTAGAGGCATATCCATACAGTGGAATGCAGCAATTTAAAAATGAAGATGCTTTTTTTTTAACTGGAACAATCTCCTAGACATTGTTAAGCAAAACAAAACAAAAAATCAAGGTGCAAGCCCATAGTATACTACCATTTGTGTAAAACAGATGTGAAATTTTATTTATAAACATATTGTATATGCATAACATGTTTAATTTATACATACACACACATACAAACAGAACATCTCTGCAAAGATATTCATTGTAAGGAAATGAGTGTCAAGAAGACAGGGACAAAAGGAAGACCTTTTTCACTGCATACCTTCCTATTTTTAAATTATGTACCAAGTCATTAAACTTTAAACTAAAAGAATATATAGAATAGTTACATGCAGTGGCTCTGTAAATAAGACCTGGATTTAAGTCCCAACTCTGCCACTTACGGGTGTGACCTTACACAAGTTCTCCAAGTTCATCTATAAAATGGGGGTAATAATAGTTACTATAAGAATGAAATCAAATCAAGTATTTAAATTACTTAGCACAGTGCCTAGAAAGTATTATTTAATATTCTCTTTTAAATGGCACTATAGACTTAGAAATCATAGTCTTCACCAATCTCGTTTCTCTTCTTATTCTCAGCGAGCAAATTTTGCTAGTTCCTCTTTCAAAAAGATGTAACATCCAACCATTTCTGTCCATTTTATAAGCATTAGAAGATTGGCACAGACCACAAAGAATTAGCTAAAGATTTAAACTTCCGCCCTGGCCGATGTTGCTAGGTGGTTATAGTATCAGCCCTCAAACTGAAGGGTCTTGGGTTTCATTCCTGGTCAAGTAGGGACGCCTAAGGGAGGCAACCAATCAATGTGAGGCAACCAATCAATGTGTCCCTCTTTTCTTTCTTTCTCTCTCTCTCTCTCTCTCTCTCTCTCTATCTCTATCTCTATCTCTATCTCTATCTCTATCTCCCCTTCCTCCTTCCCTTCCTTTTTCTCTAAAAATCAATGGAAAAAATATTGTTGGGTAAGATTTTTAAAAAAGATTTAAATTTCCTAAGTCAGGCAAAAAAAAATATATAAATAAATTAAATAAATGTCCTAAGCAAGGCAACTAGGAGCCATTGCACATTTCCACTATAGAAACATCGCCATACAATCTCTACTAAATGCCAGATGCCAATAATTTATATTTGTATCCCTACTTCACCACTTATAAAGTGTTTTCAAACACTTTAGTTTAATTCCTGGAATAAAAATCTCAGCAACAGACAGTCCATTAAAGGGCATTATTATTTTTCAACAACTATGAGGCAAACAGAGCAGATATTTTTATTCCTTATTTGTAGATAAATATTTTTTTAATCTTCACCTGAGGATATTTTTAATTGGTTTGAGAGAGAAGAAAGAAGAGAGAGAGGAAGGGAGAAAGAGAGAAACATCACTGTGAGTGAGAAACATCAATTGGTTGTCTCCCCGTGCATGCCCTGACCGGGGATCAAACCTGCAACCTTTTGGTGTATGGGAAATGCTCCAACCAACAGAGCCACCCAGCCAGGGCTATCGATAAATATTTTAGTTGGAGGGCAAACTATTAAATATGAATGTAAATGATTTTAAAATAAATAAAATGAAAGCCAAAGAAGAGGAATTGCTAAAGTGAAACATGATTTACAAAAAAAAAAAAAAAAATCCTATAATTCAGATCTTCTCATTTCTCTGCTTATTTCACCCACATTTTCACCAATTCAGATCTTCTCATTTCTCTGCTTATTTCACCCACATTTTCACCAGGAAGTGTCCATTCTCACCAGGAAGTCATCAAGAATACTGTTCTCTCACCTAGAAGGCTCTGACTTGTGTTAAATCAAGACTTGATCAGATGAGTGCGTTAAAAACTGTGGTACATCTACACAATGGAATACTACGCTGCTGTAAAAAAGAAGGAGCACTTATCATTCACAACAGCGTGGATGGACATGGAGAGCATTATGCTAAGCAAAATAAGCCAGTGGAGAAAGATAAATATCACATGATCTCACTCATTTGAGGAATATAATGCACAACATAAACTGATGAACAAAAATAGATCCAGAGACAGAGAAGCAATGAATAGATGTCAAACCTCAGAGGGAAGGCAGTGGGGGCGGGGGGGAGCGGAGCAGGGGTGGTGGTGAGAGGTCAACCAAAGGACTTGTATGCATGCATATAAGCATAACTAACAAACACAGACACCAGGGGGCATGTGCTGGGGGGTGGGAGTAGTCAGGGAGAGGTCAATGAGGGGGAAAAGGAGACATATGCAATACTTTAATCAATAAAGAATTTTTTTAAAAGGAAGAAAAAAAAGAGCTGGTTCACAGTTGCTGTCCTGGATCTGGTAGCCACAGTCTCCCTCGGAATTCTAGCTATTGTGGTAGCAAACAACTTAGATCCATACAACTGTCTGCTGAGCATATCTACAAGGATGACCCACAAACTCAACATGTTAACAACAGTAATAATCTCACCTTGCTCCTCCACCCTCAACGCCTGCCGGGACTTGCTCCTCCTCCTCAGCCTCGTGGCCTCCCTGTCACAGTGACTGGTCCCACGATCACCAAGTAGCCAAACATAAATCTAAAAGTCATTCTACTCTCCTTCTTCCTAAACCCACAAACGCTGCTTCTACCTCTAAATATCTTTAGCATTAATCTGCTTCTCTTCAGAACAGACACAGAATAGAAGAGAGAGAGTTGGAGAGGAGGACTCATGCCTAGTCCCCCAAACTTCCAGGATTGGGGAGCAATGAGTACGAGCCCTGACCCTGGCACCAAACTAGCGTTCAAATCCCAACTGAGGCACTTTCTAGCTATCTGACCTTGGGGATATTACTTAACCTACGTCTTAGTTTTCTCATCTGTCCGATTGAAATAATACCAGCAGTTACCTTATAGGATTGTTGTAAAGTATAAATAAATTAATTTAATGTAAGTGCTGAGAATGTCTTGTACACTTTATAGTATTCAGTACTATTTATAACATAAACATGATTTTTAATATCATAAGACATTTATTCTAAAACAGCGTAAAATCCAGACTTTTTCATCAAGACAGAAAATCAAAACATAGCCCAGTGTCCAATTAATCTGAGCCTCCATCACATTTCAAGTTTTAGTCATGCCATGCCTATGGCCCTTTCCCTACACTACAACTCCAATAGCTCTTGCCTGGATTACTATGCCAGCCTCCAATTAACTGATCTCTTTCTTTCTAGCCCTCTCCCATACATTCTCCAAATTGCAGCCAAAATGATTTTTCTAAAATGAATGTCTACTTATGCTATTCTCCTACTTAAAGCCCTTCAATCACTCCCTAATACTTTGAATAAAAATCTAGATTCGCCCTGGCCGGTGTTGCTAACTGGTTAGAGCGTCAGCTCATGCACCAAAGGGTCATGAGTTCGATTCCCAGTCAAGGGCATATGCCTGGGTTGCAGGTTCGATCCCCAGTCCCAGTTGGGGCATATACAGAAGACAACCAGTCAATGTCTCTCTGATCCCTCTCTCTCTCTCTCCTTCCCTCCCTCCCCCGACCCACCCACCTCCCTCCCACCCTCTAAAAATCAATGGAAAAAATATCCTCGGGTGAGGAATTAACAAAAATAAAACACAATAAAATCTAGATTCAAGATGGCTTGAAGAGCCCAATATGATCTGTATAATATAGTCTCTGGCCTCATCTCCATCCCCACCTCATACTCTCAGCTCATGCCATCATTTTTTTTCAGTTCTTAAAATTCTTTCAGTTCCTGTCTCACATTCGCATGTTATTTCCTCTGCTGAAACACTGTGCCCCATCTCTCTACCTTTTACCTGACTAATTTCTACCTATCTTCCAGTCTTAATTTAGGTGCTACGTCACCCAAAACCACATCTCCTGGCTCTCAAGTCTGGATTCGGTGCCCTTCCTACAAGTCAAAAAGTACTACGTACTTCCCCTACCGTAGCACCTTTCTCAACTGCCTGTTTACTAGTCTGTGTGCCCCTACAGACTGTAGACTCCACGAAGGTAGAGACCACACCTTTCTTTTATCCCAGTGCTCACCAAAATGTCTGCCACATGGTAGGTGCTTTTTATTAAATACCTGTTAAATTTAAATAACTTAATATCACAAATAGGGCTTCACACGATTTATGAATATTTTACAAACAACATTAAAGGTAAGGATTTTTTAAAACTAAAGTAAACCAAGTAAATAAAATACTAATAAATACAGAACTTGAAAATCTTAGGAATGCACTCAATAGGACACACAGTCTAATCATTAGGAGACTCCAGTGACCAGGTCAGAGTCCTTGGAAAATGGCAAAATGAGCTTCTCTGAAGAATAGGTACAAAGAGTTTCCAGTAACACAGAGGCAAGAAATCATGAGCAACAATATATCTCCTGCTAAGCCTCTGGAACCAAAAAAAAAATCTATCATAGATCTTTTAAAGATATAAAATACATGCTTCAAACCTCCTGGCCAGCTATAAATTCCACCACACTGAACTGAAAAATCAATGGCTGAAATTCATGCAAACTAAACAACATTGACAAGTACAAAAACCTTAATATTCAATCTTACCTCTACCTCAATTTCCAATCCTCTTACTGTCCCACGCCCATACACAAAGCAACTTTATATATAGCTCTCGGATGACTTCTGTCACACTCTAACATATTACGTGTGTATCTCTCTGCCACCAGGCCCTCATGAAGACAGGGGTGGTGCCATTAATTCATCATTGAACCTTGAGGGCTACCACAATGCACAGAGTAGTAGGTATTCAGTTGTTTGTGAAAAAGAGAAAAAGAAAGAAGACAAGGGAAGAGAAAGCAGAGCAACCTATTTGCACAAATAAGCCAAAGGTAGCAGTTGAAGTGGTAGAGAACTCCCACAGATGTAAACAAAAGAAGCCTGAAAGAAGTTAAATGGCTGAAACTTAACATTCAGATGACTCAGTAAACTTTGAAAATGTGAATTAATAATAGAAATAATGACTACTCAGTTTCATTCCATTGGCACGCTACAAATAAGCCTATAAAGTAAGGAGCTCCATGTAGAGTTCTTTATATATCATACACACACACACACACACACACACACACACACACACACACACACTAGAGGTCCGGTGGGGCGTCCCTCAGCCCAGCCTGCGCCCTCTCACAGTTCAGAACCCCTTAGGGGATGTCCACCTGCCGGCCCAGGCCCAATCACCCCTCTCGCAGTCCAGGGCTCTTGCAGTGCAGTCTGGGACCCCTGGCTCCTTAGCACCTGCCTGCAGTGGAGCTGGGAGAGACTCCTGCCACCACCACTGCACTCACCAGCTGCGAATCTGGCTTCTGGCTGAGCAGCACTCGCCCGGTGGAAGTGCACTGACCACCAGGGGGCAGCTCCTCCATTGAGTGTCTGCCCCTGGTGGTCAGTGCATGTCATAGCAACTGGTCGTTCCACCGTTCAGTCGATTTGCATATTAGGGTTTTATTATATAGGAGGATTATCCTATCTAATAATAGACAAACATGGTAATTGACCTTACCTTCGCTACGCCTCCCAGTGGCTAATCAGCATGATATGCAAATTAACTGCCAACAAAGATGGTGGTTAATTTGCATATACTGGCTGGGAGTGAAGACTGAAGACAACGTGGAAGCGAAGCGCTACAGAAGGGAGCAAAGTAGAGGTGACGGAGACAGGAACGGAGCCAAGGCTGCGGAGGCGAGAGGCAGGAGGGGAAACGCAGCCGGAGTGGCTGGGAGCAGGAGGGCAAACCCAGCTGCAGCGGCTGGGAGCGGGAGGGGAAACCCAGCCGGAGCGGCTGGGAGCGGGAGTGAAACCCGCAGCGGGTTTCGCTCCCATCTCTGCTTTGCTCCAGCAGCAGGAAGCCCTATTCTTGCAGGAATCTTCCTGCAACAGGCCTCTAGTATATATATATTAAAGGTATATTATATATCATCAATCTCCACAGAGGCGATTAAAAAGGGGGGCGGACAGAAATGGGGAGAGAAAAAGAAAGCTGTTCCATGCTCCAGCTAGGTATCTAAGAAGCCACAGTGATTTTAAATACTTCAACAATGGATGTCCATGGCCAATATTACTAGCAATATTTTGAGAAAGATACAGGAGGATGTTTTACGATCAAGGAGAGAAAAGAAGAAAGATGTTGGCTATTCTCCACAGAAATTCATTATCCTATTTTCACTTAGCAGCATGACTCTAAAATTTTCAGAGATAAAGTGATAAATTCATGTGTTTAGTATTTGTATCAGATATGCAAATATTTGAAAAGTCATTATTTCAACATTAAATATCACTATTCACATTGCACAGTATGCAGACTGGAGTCAGAGGGAAAAGTGACTATGGAAGATTTGCTTTTCGCAGAGCCAGAGAATCTGTTCGCTCTCTGAGACAGCCAAGGATGTACCCTCCCCCTAATGAACTTAAGGACACTGCCCACATTCTCCAATACCAATGGCCTGGGCTGTGCTAGAGTTCATGGAAAAGAGATGTAATCTGTCATAATCACATATGCTTTGGGCTCTTTAAATGAAAAGGTTTAAAGAATTCTAAAACTTGGACCTTTCTCACCAGGGAAATTCTCCCAACCTTCTGACTTCTTTTTTTCACAATACCAAATCAAAGCTTGAATAGCACCCACACTGAGCTTAGGCTCATCCCAGAAAAGACTCCTCTAAAGCCTTAGCACTTCAGAAGAAAGTCTGTTCTGAAAAAGAACCATCTGTCCCTGGAGGATGAGCCCATTCCAAAAGGAAGATACCCAACTTCCCCTGTTTTATTAATTTACTGGTATGATAACTTGCATCAATTTAAAGGCATTTCATCCACAAAGAGGGAACTGTTTGAAAGCTGAATGCACTAAATCTTCTTTCATGGGACCTATAAGAATTTTTGAACTCTAAATGGTTTGCACTTAATGCTTTATTTTAAAATCAGATTTAATCATTTCATAAAACCAGTAGTTCTTTATGAAGATTAATTTCATTTTACCTCCATATCTATTACCCCAGGTCAGAATTGCAATGAATTGTGATGCCATTTGAAACCACTAATACTGTACTTGACAATCCAATTAGTAAACGAGTCTGAAAACACAATTTTCCAAAATGATTATAGTGTTCCCACTTCCTATTCTTAAATATATAAGACTCTAATTGAATGTCCATACTATTTTATTTATAGATCTTTCTCAAATAAGCTCACAATAAAACCACCAGTTTTTAATTCCTATTCCCACAAAGGCTCTTTGTAAGTAAGCTCTATGTTGAAGACTTAACAGAGCTGTGTTTTAAAAAAAAAATAATTTGATGAATAAATGTCAAAATAATAAACATTTTCTTATGAAGACTCAGAAGTCCTTAATGTATATATTTTATAATGGTAGGAACAGAGGATAAAACCATGAAAGTATAAAGCTCAATTATACAAAATAGATGTATGTGTATGTATGTATGAGCATGTGGTATATATCCACTTTGTGAATTACCTACCAAAAAAATTAATGTCAGGGAATTTTAATCTACTACCTGACCACCTTCTATGCTACAGTATGTTCAGGAATATAAAATCAATCATGTAAATCTGCCAGAAGCCAGTTCCAGCATGTCATAATTGCAAGAGTTTCATCAAAAGGTTGATGGAACTTGGGGACTCAACAAGGGCGGAGTCACACATGTAGTCACCTGTTGGGAATGGCGGATGGCATTTCCCCAAACCTGAAAAGGATGCGTTAAATTGATTGTTGGCTGCCAGACAGCTCAGGGCATCTTAATCTACATGTTATTGCTATAAGCTTTCAGTCCTTTTCCTGAATAATCAGAGTTAAATTACGTCTGGCAATAGGATCTGGGTCTATGACTTTGACCACTTCTAAGACACATGTCTTAAGAGCTTATTAAGAGCTATATTTTCCTCAATACAAATTTCTTTGAGCTAATTCAGGGGTGGGCAAACTTTTTGACTCGAGGGCCACAATGGGTTCTTAAACTGGACCGGAGGGCCGGAACAAAAGCATGGATGGAGTGTTTGTGTGAACTAATATAAATTCAAAGTAAACATCATTACATAAAAGGGTACGGTCTTTTTTTTTTTAGTTTTATTCATTTCAAACGGGCCGGATCGGCCAGTGGGCCGTAGTTTGCCCACGGCTGTCTTAGTTCCTTTTAGCCAGGCTCCTCTGACCCCCAAATGCCTTTCAAAACCGCGGGCTGTAGTTTGCCCACGGCTGTCTTAGTTCCTTTTAGCTAGGCTCCTCTGACCCCCAAATGCCTTTCAAAATTATGCTTCATCTCTGGACTCTTTAAGTTACACACAGCCTTCTCCAGATTGCTGAACCCTTCTAAATGCCGGAACAAGAACCCCAGCATAAATCACTAAATCAAAACCCAGAATGGAGAAGTAACCATAATACTACATCAGGAGTGGGAGGGAATCACAAAATCCAGAAATTGGGAAAAATATCAAAGGACATTCTCTCATGGACGTCCTGTCGTATGCTGACATGGACACTATTAAAAGTTTTCCCATGACAGGGAGCCCACTGTTTACTTTCCCCCGAAAGTTCATTCCATTGGATACTAATGATGGACTATTTCTCCTCATATTGAGCCAAAATTATTTTCCTATAAATCGACCTACTGGTCATGCCTAGTCTGTCCTTCTTACAGATATGCCTAGTCCCTCTTTAACAGATCTCCGTCTTCCAGATGTGAAGACAATACACATGTGTCCCTTAATCATGCTTCCTAGTGGCTGTGCCTTTTCTACATCTCCAATCCCTCAGCTGTTCTTCATATCTTTTAAAGACCCTTCACCATCGCAGGTCCTTCACTCTCCTCTGGGTGAAATTCAATTTGCCCATAACTCTATTGAAAAATGGCATCTAGAACCAAAAGTCATACTCCACAAATTATCAACATTTATTCACTAGAAAAAAAGATATTTGGGAAAGAGCCAAAGCAAAGAGCCTTCTGCTTCCTAGGGAGCACGCTTGGCACGTACTATGGAAATAGCTAAATGAACAGAAAATAAGCAATACTATTCAGAGACAGTGATGAGAACAATGTAGGGAGGGTAGCGAAAAACAGATAGTTTCATCAAGCTATTTGTTCTTTTAAAAAGTTAAACACCTTATATACTAGTCCACAACCTAAATTATCTGAGATACTGGTAATGCAAATATAACTTTCTAAATCTGCAATAAGCATAGGTATATATAAAGTAGTCATAGCTTTTTATTGAAAAATTCCTTTTAATCTCTCCTAAAGAATCAAATAAAATCAAAATACTAGGTTTAGTATTTAGTTTCTCTGGAAATTATACCAATCAGACATGTTAAGCATTCTAGAAATGAAACATTTGATACAATTAAGGAAATCCTAATAAAAAAAATTAGCCTGAAAAATAGATAATATAGGGCTGAGAAATGACTTATTAATAACTCATTCAATTCTGAGTATAATAAATACAGCTATTACAATTTCAATTCACTAGTGGCTGAGCTCAAAATGCTAAAACTCAATCAGCCTCAAGAAACCAGATCTAATCGGTAGCGTCACCGCCTGCTACATTTATTAAATCACGGAATTATTTTAGGCTTAAAGGAATTTAGATGAAAAAAGCAAACAAAACACCAAAGCTAGTAAGAAGTAGGACCAGAATTCCAGACCAAAACCTGGCACCTTATCTACTATACTTGACCAACCCTTCAAACATTTGAAAACAGCTATTATAGCCTCCTCTTCTCCCCTCCTACCCCTAACCAACCTTCTTTTCAAGGCCAGGTCTTAAATGATTGCAAATGATGGATCTCAGAACCAAGTCCTACATAAATGACCTCAGGAAATTCAGACATGTTCTTTCATATCTAAAGGGACAGCCTAGACCCGTGGTTGGCAAACCGCGGCTCACGAGCCACATGCGGCTCTTTGGCCCCTTGAGTGTGGCTCTTCCACAAAATACCGCATGCGGGCGCGCACGTACAGTGTGATTGAAACTTCGTGGCCTATGCGCAGAAGTCAGTATTTTGTGGAAGAGCCACACTCAAGGGGCCAAAGAGCCGCGATTTACCAAGCCGCAGTTTGCTGACCACTGGTAGACTATGTCTTGAGGGAATAAGTGACTGGATGCCACCATCAAGCCTAGACTCCTGAGCTGCTGGGCCACTCCTCAACCCCTCAGTTACTCTGAATAAGACAAAGCAAGAGAGACCTGAGAGACACAGCCCTGGAGCAGAGTCAATCAGTGAGTGGCTATGGGAGATTCGAAGAGAGGCAATAACTAGGCCAACATCAGAAGCATTAGAGGGCAGTAACTCTAGTTCAGGGGCCTTCACCATATCCCTTCCCCAATGGCTCTCTCTCCACTTGGTCTCAGCCAGCGTGATGGGTTGGTCCTTCTATTATCTACTAAATCCTGGGACAAGCAGGAGATAGTATAAAGAGAAAGTATAAAGCCACACAGGGAGCTCTCCATGAGCTATAACCTTCAAGTAGATAGGCAAGTAACCTAGGATTGATAGCAAAATGGCGGGATGCTATATGAAGAGAATCAGGAAGGCAAAAGTTCAAAATAGCAGATACTTGGAGAAAATAATAAAGTCAAAGAAAAGGAGTTTTTAAAGCTAGACTTAGAATAAGGAGAATAAAGCCAAGATAAATTGAATTCTTAACTACAAATTGTGCTTCTGTCTTCTCCATCAAAACTGATCTCAGTATGTTCTCCTACAGGTGGGTTCTCTTCTTTTTGTTGATAGTTTCTTTTGCTGTGCAGAGATTTTTAGCTTGATGTAGTCTCATGTGTTTATCTTCTCCTGAGTTTCCCTTGCCCTCCGAGACATATCACCAAAAAATATTGCTGTGAAAGATGTCTGACATTTTACTGCCTATATTTTCTTCTAGTGTTTTTATGGTTTCACAAGTTACATTTAAGTCTTTTATCCATTTTGAGTTCATTCTTATGTATGGTGTAAGTTGGTTTCATTATTTTTCATGTACCTGTCCAATTTTCCCAACACCATTTATTAAAGAGACTCTCTTTACTCCATTGTATGTTCTTGCCTCCTTTGTCAGATATTCTTGATCATAAAGGGTTGGGTTGATTTCTGGGCTCTCTGTTGCGACAGCATGGATGGACCTGGAGACTATTATGCTAAGTGAAATAAGCCAGTCAGAGAAAGACAAATGCCATATGATCTCACTAATATGTGGAATCTAATGAGCAAAATAAACTGAAGAACAAAATGGAACCAGAAGCATGAATACATGGAACAGACTGTCTGGTGCTCAAGAGGAGGGAGATGGGGGGATGACTAGATAAAGAATGTGAAGGAAATAGCTAGAAAACATATATGCATATCCCATGGACACAGACAATAATTTGGTAAAGGCCAAGGAAGGGGGCGGTGTTTAATTAAAAAAATACAAGGGAAATTACCTCAAATCTTAGCCCAGCATAACAGGCTCTTTGTAAGCTAAACACTACTATCCTGTCAAGTCACTATCTCTGATTGTTTTCCTAGATATCAACTTTTTTAAAAAATATATTTTATTGATTTTATACAGAGAGGAAGGGAGAGGGATAGAGAGTTAGGAACATCGATGAGAAACATCAATCAGCTGCCTCCTGCACACCCCCTACTGGGGATGTGTCCGCAACCCAGGTACATGCCCTTGACCGGAATCGAACCCGGGACCCTTCAGTCTGCAGGCCGACGCTCTATCCACTGAGCCAAACCGGCTAGGGCTAGATATCAACTTTTTTTTAAAAAAAAATGTTTTTATTGAATTTTAGAGAGAGGGGAAGGGAGAGGGATAGAGAAATAGAAACATCAATGTTTTCATTGATCAGCTGCCTCCTGCATGCCCGTACTGGGAATCTCGCCTGCAATCTGGGCATGTGCCCTGACCAAGAATCAAACCAGTGACCTCCTGGTTCATGGGTCAATGCTCAACCAGTGAGCCACCTCCAGGCCTTTGGGCCTGCTGTTCATTCTGCCTCAGAATCCTTTCCCTTTTGGCTCACCCTTCCCTGACTTCCCCAAGCAGACTCAGGAGTGCTCTCCTCCAAGTCCCACAGCACCTATCTATGAGTCTCTTATAGCACCTCCCATAGAATATTACAATTTTTTGGCTTTGCTTCCCTCAAAGAGACCATGAGCTCTCAAAAGCTATATCTTTGTATTTCAAGAACCTAATATATACATATGCCTGGCTGATGTGGCTCAGTTGGTTGAAGCATCATCCTGTGCATCGAAAGGTTGCTGGTTCGATTCCCGGTCAGGGCACATACCTGGGTTGTGGGTTTGGTCCTAGTCAGGGCATGTGTGGAATGTCGATGTTTCCTTCTCTCTCTCTCTCTCTCTCTCTCTCTCTCTCTCTCTCAATTCTGCACGTCCTGTCTGCTTTGTCTTCTGTGCTCTATATAATCCTGTATCGAGAAAGTCTGTATTACACAGACTTCACTGGCAGGTGGCTCCCCAACCCCTGCATTCCAACCAACCAACCCAACCCAGGTTCTCAATTCTGCATGTCCTGTTTGCTTTGTCTTCTGTGCTCTATATAATCCTGTATTGAGAAAGTCTATATTACACAGACTTCACTGGCAGGTGGCTCACCAACCCCTGCATTCCAACCAACCAACCCAACCCAGGTGCACACATAAGTCCTAATAAACTCATATCTTTTCAGTCAGTCCTCCAGGTTATTTCTTTGGAATCAGCAAACAGTATGCTGAGGCCTTCTCGGACGTTGGCTCTGTATAACAGGGATGATGAAACGTTCTGGAATTAGACAGTGTTGATTGTTGCAAAACCTTGTGATATACTAAAAGCCCAGTTACACACTTTAAAAGAGTGAATTTTATAATATGTTAATTATATCACAATTTTAAAAGTGAGGTGTGACTATAAGAAGGAGTTAAGAGTATACCTTATAACATATGTACCATCAAAGAGATACGACAGAAAAACAGTTAACTTGAAAATCACTACTAGACATTGGTGCTTCCTTTCACACTAACAAATATAAAAATAACTGAATTTTATTACCATAAACTGAACACCAACATAAAAAAGATTGAAAGGAAAAGCTAATTTGATTTCCATGAAAAACATCCAAGGATAAGTATTTGCTTTCTTCCTAATATCTCAGCTGGTTGGAAGTTGAGCTCCCTTAGAGCAGATATAAGAGCCTCTATGTTAGATCCGCTAACTGCAAATAGACTTGAAGGAATTCAAGTATAAGAACCTGAGCCTCAGGTGCCCTGTCTTTGGTAAATCATAAGTGGATTCTCTCTCGACAAACTCTGTCACTGCAGATGAGCATTCACTGTGACAATGACAAAGTCACAGAGTAGAACTTTCAATTACCAGCACCTCAACCTTAGAGGCTGGATGAACATTTTTCATAAGGCTTTTCTTAGAGTCCCTAAATAAATATGTGTGAGTCCAATGACCAGTTTTTCCAAATAAACACAGTTCATGTTGAAAATATTGAATCAGCCCTGGCTGGGTTTCTCAGTGGTTAGAGTGCCTGCCCACAGACCAAAGAATCTTGGTTAGATTCACAGTCAAGGGCACATACCTGGGTTGCAGATTCTATCCCCGGCCCCAGTAGGGATGCATGTTGGAGGCAACCAATCAATGCGTCTTTCTCACATTGATGTTTCTCTCTCTCTCTCACCCCGCCCTCTCTCTTTCTCTCTCCCCCTCCTCCCTCCCTTCCACTCTCTTTAAAAATCAATGAAAAAAATATCCTCAGCTGAGGATTAACAACAACAACAAAAAAGAATACTGACTCACAAGCAAACTTTGAACACATACAATGTAAAAGTGAAAATATAGCAGCATTCTGAAACAATGCCTGGAACATTACAGGCTCCCAATAAATGTTTGCTGAATGGATGTTTATAATGGTTAATAATATCTACTAAATAATTTAGATAAAAAATAAGCCAAATGCAATAGTATTTCTAAATCAACTTATCTTTAAAACTGAAAGGTGTTGTTTTTTGCTTTATTCCTAATGTAATACCATATCCTCACTGATATTCAAACTGACAAATCTAATTATTAAGAAAGATAATTAGTCCATTATAAGTAGAAAGGATATTCTGATTAATTATAAAGGTTAGTGCCACTCACCTTATATACCTTTATGAAATGAAACAACTTCAGGTTGACAAAACTGCAGGAATTTGTGAGATGATTAGTTTTTCATGCACCCTATGATTTATTTCAGTTAATGAACTAAGAAAAGATATATTAATACAGTTAGTTTAACAATAAGTTGTCCACTTTCCATATTCTGGAACCCTAAGGCAGATCCAAGCAAAACACAGTTCACCTTGGAGCTCAGCTCAGTGGGAAGGGACATTCTTAAAGCACTAATTTACCAAAGCTGAGAAGGTCAGCACTTAATTTTACATTATAGTTTCCTTTTCTTAAGCCTCTTTTAAAATCAGGGAAATTATTTCTCGGTATCTAACAACTGTGGGTGCTTGAAATACTATATGGGATCATGAGATGGATAAAAGACGTAGGAAGTATCTTCAGAGATCACATCTCCTCTTTCAGGACACTCACTTCTAAAAGTCTCTAAGGAGAGAGTCTACACATTCACAACGTGTGACAGACACCAGCAGAAGTCCTCCTCGATCTCCCTGACAGCAGCATAAGCTCTTTCCTTCCATCTTTAAGGAAACAGGAAGATGGCCTAAGTATCACCCTTTGTATTATCATCTTTCAGGTTTTTTATTGGAAATCACACTACTCAGTTCTCACTCTCATTAACTCTTGCTTAATTTACTGACTCCACAAAATAACACTTTTAAAGAAAACATAGTTATTTGGTCTCTGTATGAAAAGGACTTTCTGAGCATAAAAGCAACAAATCAAAAATAAAAAAGGTTAATAGGTAGACAACATAAAATTGTTTTAAATTCTATAAGTCAAAAGCATTATAAATTAAGTGAAAAAGGCCATTGTGGGGACATGCCCCCATATGATAAGCAAGGGTTAATATCCTGACTCTATCAAGAATTCACACAAATCAGTGTCTGGCCAAGTCAGCGCCCCCGGTGTTCCCCTCCTTGCTTATACAGAAACAGTGCAAGGTTCCTACAAAAAAAAAAAAGAGGTTACTTTCTGCAGGTTTCAGGAGTTCACTCTTGCCTCCCCTGCATTGGTCCTTTGCCTCCTACCTGGATACCCTCTTTCTTCCAAGTCCAGGTAGACTGAAGATTCAGATACACAGACAGTTAGCCTGGTCTTTATTTCAGATTTTTCCCAAGATACAGACGGAAACACTTTCTACATGGCTCTGTAGCCTGCAGGCAAGTAACAACTCGCCCTGGGCTCCAGGGATACCTGATTCAACGAATTCCAGCCAAAGCCCAGTACACTGGGCTGGGAGAGGCAGAAATCAAACAATTAAGCAATAGATAAGAAAAAAATGAGACTCCAATATAAAAAGCATCATAGTTTATGCAGGTAATTCACAGAAGAGAAATATCTAATAGCTAACAACAAGATTTTTATATGCTGAAATACATTAGTAATGAAAGATGTGAGTTAAAATAAGGAGGTACTATTTTTATCTGTGATATTAACAAAGATTTTAAAAAATAATAATGATCATACAGGTGTCATAAAAGTGATGGCGGGATGGTAAGCTAGTATAATCTTTCTGAAGATGGCAATGTGTTCAAGAGCATTCACAATGAGCCTGACTTTCGACCCTGTAATTGCATTTTTTTAAATCAGTCACTAAAATAACAGTATCATATTTAATTAATTGTTTCACAATTATAAGCTCATAGAAGCCTCATGACAATCTGTCAGATAGGTTGAGATATCCTCACTTTGCACGTGAGCAGACTGAAGTTAAAACTTGTCATAGCAGCCAAGCCAGGTCTTCTGTCACCTGGTTCCAACCAGTGCTCTTTCTACTGTCTCTTTTGTGGAAAAAAGTGGAAAGTCATTTTTTTCATTTTAACATCATTTATGTAGCTGGTGATGGGGTTCTTTTTCATTACATCAAATGAAGTGTTATAGACAATTTTGCCTAAAACCTCACCCTTTAGGTTCTTCCCCAGGAATTCCATCACTTTTCTTTTTTGAGAATATTACAGATGTCCCCCATTTCTCCCAACCACCTGGCTCCCCGCCACCAACACCTCAGGCCTTTACCTCACTACTGTCTGTGTCCATGAGCTATGCATATCCTATATAATAAAAACCTAATATGCTAAGTGTCCAGTCATCCAGTCATCTGTTCAACCAATCAAAGTGTAATATGCTAATGATATGCTAAGGCCACTCAATTGCTTGCTATGATGTGCACTGACCACCAGGGGGCAGATGCTCCAACCAGTAGGTTAGCTTGCTGCTGGTATCTGGCCGATGAGGACTAAGACGAGCCAGACATGCCCTGGAGCCCTCCCGTGGTCCTTCCCCAGCTGGCCAACCTCCTGTATCCCTCCCCGACCCCAATCACACACCAGTGGGGTCCCTCAGCCTGGCTTGCACCCTCTTGCAATCCAGGACCCCTCAGGGGATGTCAGAGAGCCGGTTTTGGCCCAATTCCATAGGCCAGGCCAAGGGACCCCACTGGTGCATGAATTCGTGCACCGGGCCTCTAGTATGCATATAAGTTCTTTGGTTCATCTCTTCCTGTCCCCCCACCCTCCTTCCCCCTTGAAATCTGTCAGTCTGTTCCATGCATCCATGTCTCTGGTTCTATTTTGTTCATCAGTTTATTTTGCTCATTAGATTCCACATATATGTAAGATCATGTGATGTTTGTCTTTCTCTTACTGGTTTATTTCACTTATCATAATAGTCTTCAGGTCCATCCATGCTGTCTCAAAGGGTAAGAACTCCTCCTTTTTTATAGCTGCATAGTATTCCATTGTATAAATGTACCACAGCTTTTTTATCCATTCATCTACTGATGGGCACTTTGGCTGTTTCCAGATCTTAACTATTGTAAATAATGCTGCTATGAACATAAGGATGCATATATTCTTTGATTGGTGTTTCGGGATTCTTAAAATATATTCCCAGAAGTAGGATTGTTGGGGCAAATGGCAGTTCCATATTTAATTTTTTGAGGATATTCTATACTGTTTTCCATAGTGGAAAACATTCCCACCAGCAGTGTACTAGGGTTCCCTTTTCTCCACATCCTCGCCAGTACTTGTTGTTTGTTGATTTTATTAGTGGTAGCCATTCCGGCAGGTGTGAGATGATATCTCATTGTAGTTTTGTCATTTCATTTTTAGGAAATGATCTTCAGTAATCAAAAATCCAGTCAAAAGTATGAAGATATTCATCTCGACATTGTGTACTTGAAATATAAATACCCAACAATGAGTAAATTGCAAATAAATTTTGGTTCATCCACAATGTGGATTATTATGAAGCCACTAAAAACGATGCAGTAAGTGCTGACCCTTCCATAGCACTAAAGACCACTCACTGTCCTAGGTCAGTGACTTTCAACCTTTTTCATCGCATGGCACACATAAACCAGTTACTAAAATTCTGCAACACACACAAAAATATATTATCTTTTTTGCAGATCTGACAAAAAATAGGTATATGAGTCATTCACACTGTGTGGCTATGATTGTGTTGGCTGTTATTTTTTTTATATGACAATCTAAGGAAAAAGAGGTCAGTGCCCCTGACTAAATAGTCAGGTATTTCACGTTTTAAAAATTCTTGCGGCAAACCAGTTGAAAATCGCTGGTCTAAGGTGATAGTGGTAGGGGCAGAAATAAGTGAATGAATTTGAGATTGGTTTGAAGATAAAATGAATAGATCTTGGTGATGATTTGGATATGGAAGGAGAGGGAATGGCAGGTGAAGGATGAGTTCAAGACTTCTGGCTTACAATCTAGACCAGTGGTTCTCAACCTTCCTAATGCTGCGACCCTTTAATACAGTTCCTCATGTTGTGGTGACCCCCAACCATAAAATTATATTCGTTGCTACTTCATTACTGTAATTTTGCTACTGTTATGAATCGTAATGTAAATATCTGATATGCAGGATGTATTTTCATTGTTACAAATTGAACATAATTAAAGCATAGTGATTAATCACAAAAACAATATGTAATTATATATGTGTTTTCCGATGGTCTTAGGCGACCCCTGTGAAAGGGTTGTTCAACCCCCAAAGGGGTCTCGACCCACAGGTTAAGAACCACTGATCTAGACAGATGATGGAATAATTCATTGAGACAGGAACAGGAGAGATTTACATGAGCCAGAAATTTAAATGTATGGGACATCTGCATACCGGTTGTAATTTGAAGCATGGACTTGGAAGCGTGTATAAAACAAGGAGAGAAAGCTTAGGTTCAAAACTCATTTCTTTCCATTCTCAGAGCCCTCCGCCAGTGCATGGCCACCCGGTTTTCTGATTGGATACTGGGGCTGTTTGGTGGCCAGACAAAAAAGCAGGTCCTCCTTAGCTAGGGAGGTGAGACCAGGAGTATCAAATCACCTGTCGCATGCAAATCCCTTACAACAGTGGTTCTCAACCTTGTCTGCACATTAAAATCACCTGGGAATCTTTTTAAAATCCTGATTTCTGGGTCCCATCCTCCGGAAATTCTGTTTCTTTGTTATGGGGTGGGGCCACAACATTAGTAACAAAAAAAAAAAAAAAAAAACAGAATTTCCGGAGGATGAGGCCCAGAAATCAGGATTTTAAAAAGATTCCCAGGTGATTCTAATGTGCAGCCAAGGTTGAGAACCACTGCCTTACAAGGAACTCTCAATGTGGTTTTACATTTACTGTTCACAAAGGAGTTTCACCTGCGGGCTCCTTCAAGCCCACAATTTTGTGAGAAATTATCTGCATTTACAGATGAGGAAACTGAGGCAGGGTGCTTAAATCACCTGTCCACTAGCCAGTCAGGGTGGTCTTATGCCACCCTATGGACTGCTATGTGCAGCCACTGTGGGCAAAGGGCTGTAAGAAAGAGCTACCATTTTATGAGGCCCTCCTACGTCTCAGGTCTAGGAGATTTAAAAAGATAGACAAGGAAGGGGGGGGGAGGGCAATTTCAGAACTTTTAGATGGGTTACTTTTCCCAAATCGCACTTACCCCATAGTAAGTTCGCTTTAAACTTTCAAAAAGGTTCAGGTCCCAAGATGGAGTGGAGGTGAGAGGTGGAGATGAACGAGGGCAGCCAGGGACCACCCCAAACACCGGACCCAGGGAAAACGGGGTCCCAACGGCTGGGCCCCAGCTGACGCTCGGAGGGG
>NW_005366171.1:1373126-1379208 GCF_000412655.1 Myotis brandtii
ACCGGGAGCAGCTTTGGGGCCGCGGAACAGCCGCAGGAGGGCGGACGGGGGCCGCGCGAGGACAAAGCTCCTTCTCCCGCCGTTCCCAGGAGCCCAGTGCCGGCTGCCTCCTCCGGCGACTCCCGAAAGCAGCTCCCGGTAGGGACGCACCTGAGAATCCTGACCCTGGGACAGGGAAGCAGCCATGTTACACGAAATTAAAACTTCCCAACAGTGACACCACAGGACGAAGGTGATGGCCCGGCCAACACTGTCCGCCAGCGCCCGAGGCCTGGCCGTCCGGCCACTTGGACCTTGCACTGCAGTGGGTTCAGAACCAGCCTGAAAAGACATGATATCAGGGTTGAGGGGAGCCGGGGAGGGAGGGTGTTTGTCCCCACCGAGGGGCTGTAAAGGCTCTGGACAGACCAAATGGCAATTCCCAGAAATACATTTTAGCCACAAACCTAGAACCGCATGAGTGCACGCGCCCTATAGCCTCCCGCTGCATGCTGATGCATTTCTTGACCTGAACTAGCAATGACTTCTGTGGACGTGGGCCCTGCTGTCCAGCAGCTGTGGGGAAGAAATTCAACTCTCCAATAATATTAGCCTAATTATTTGAAACTGATGTCCTCTAAAATCTGATTGATAGCCAATAACTTGGTACAGCAGTTCTATTCATTTTATTGCTTGGATACAGGGGCACAGTTGGCAACTGGTTCACCCTGTCAAGTTCATCTGAAAACTCAAAATGGCCATGGTGGGCAACTGGAAATTCAAACTTTTGCAAATTTTCCAAGCACAAATAATCCCCATTATGTCCAGTACCATAGAACTTTGGGATCTTGGCCAGTTTTTTTTCTGGAGAAATACAGAACTATTGTCTAAAAGGGTCTGGAATAGCCTACAAGAATTTTTTGTGCTCCTCCCAAACCTGCCCTCATCCAAGCATGAGTACCACTATGTCCAACAGAAGGAAATAAACTACCATCTGCTTAATTCAATGGTGTATAGATCTGCCTTTAACCAGCAGCCGTGAATGAAGCCTTACATTCCAGATCTTACCAAGAAATAGCTTTGAACTGTCCACTTCCTAATGCCCATCAAAAGCCTGGTTGAGAGAAACTGCAGTTTTGGAGAATTGTTTGAAAGGCATGCAGATGACCCCTCATCTATATACGGTCTCTGGGTCAATGAATCCGAAACCTGGCTACCTATCAGAGGCATCTGGGGAGTTCTGTTTGTCTTGCTTTATTTTGTGTTGAAATACAGATTAACAGGTAGCACTCCCAGAAACTGATTAAATAGATCCTATTAAATCATTTTTAAACAGTTTTCAAGCAAGTTTGATACAAAGCCAGGTCGGAAACCACTGGTCTACGTTTTATTCTGAAGTAAGCCAGTCTGTCAAAAAGCTGTGTGCTTGTACCACTTTGTCTTCACCCTTGCAAAATGCCTGTCATGCTTTACACTTATGCTATATGTTTAAGCTTAAAATATATGACATTGGTTTTTTCTAAATATGTTTTATTAATTTTAGAGAGAGAAGAAGGGAGAGGAATAAAGATAGAAACAGCGATGAGAAACATCAATTGGCTGCCTCCTGCACGCCCCCTAGTGGGGATCAAGCCCGAAACCCTGGGCATGTGCCCTGACCAGTGACCTCCTGGTTCATGGGTTGATGCTCAACCGCTAAACCACACCAGCTGGGCAAAAGATTAAAAGATTAAAAAAAAGATATTTTGTAATTAAAAACAAAAAAAACAACAAAAAATAAAACTCTGTACTTACTAGAGCAGCGGTTCTCAACCTGTGGGTTGCGACCCCTTTGGCGGTCGAACGACCCTTTCACAGGGGTCAACTAAGACCATCCTGCATATCAGATATTTACATTACGATTCATAACAGTAGCAACATTACAGTTATGAAGTAGCAACGAAAATAATTTTATGGTTGGGTCACAACATGAGGAACTGTATTTAAAGGGCCAGAAGGTTGAGAACCACTATACTAGAGGGATTAAGAATGATGCTTATTACATCTCTGTAGTAGAATCCTACCAGATTGCCCAGCCCAGGGTTTTTCAAACTTTTGGACCATAATCCACCAAAATAAATATGTTTTACATTATGACCCAGTACACATATACCTATGCATTTAATAACTGAAGCAAATTTTATAAAATATTATCCATCCCACATGCTATGCATTCCAGTACTTTTTATTTATTTTTCATGCTGGTTTCCACCTTTTACATGGTTTCTTGATCCCTGGATGAATGATGAGTTGCATTTTAAAAACAGAAGTATAGTTAGGAGGCTTTTTCTGGAAACCAGACCTGGATCCTCAGATAAGGTAGCTAGGCCATCTGGCTACAGTCAATTGCTCCAATAGTAGGTACCTGACTCACACTAAGTCGATCATATTCCTCTCCTAGGAATATGGAATTAGGACTGAGAGATTTCCATTTTTCTCTAGGTAGCTAACATATTAGCATAGATCATCGCAACATAGTCAGAAGCTGTTCACAGACATGATTTCCTACTGTGTGGCCTGGAGAAATGTAGAAAGCCAATCTGCAGGGGAAATGTGAAAAGAACAGGAAGGATTCACAATGAGGAAAGAAGAGACAAAAAGAGTTCTGACAGCTCTCCAACCCTGATCATCATATTTCCTGAAATGAGCTGCATTCCTGCCTATGAATTCCATGTAATATTTCAAATCTTTATAATAAAGTGCCCTCTTCTGCGTAAGCTAGTTCAAGTGGCTGAGTTACTGTTATTGCAACCAAAATGGGTTTAACTATATTGGTTTTATATGGCTGCAATAACAGATTACCTCCTGACTATACTGCTGCTTTTAAATTTGGTGACTAATATAATCATTCTACGTCCCTTACAGGAAGGTCCATGTAAGAAATGTATTTCAATCCTGAGTGCCGGAAAAAAATACTTTTCCCTTCAATACCCGACACCTCTTTTCCTTAAGAAAAAAGCAAATCATGAAATTCATCAATTTTCCCTTTTCACCTTGGCTTCCAGGAAGAAAGGAACCAAATTTGCATCTCAACTTTAATAACTTTGTCAAACTCTGCGGCATGTATACAGGCATTACAACTTTCTCCTGTTCTCTTCTATTTCCCCCTCATTTCTACTTTTATCCTGTTGTATGTTTTTCATTGTGTATTTTAAGATGCTTCAAATATTTTGCACTTACTGTGTCACCTGCCTGTAAGGCTTTGCCCCTATACCTGCACAAGGCTGGTTCCTTTTCATTACTCAGATCTCAGCTCACTTGTCACCTCCTCAGAGAAGCCTTCCCTGATCACTGCATCTAATGTAGTCCCACCCCACAGTCTATCACAGTACCCTCCTTTGTTGTCTTAGAGCACTTAAAACCATCTAAAATAATCATTTTATTTTTAAAATATATTTTTTTTATTGATTTCAGAGAGGAGGGGAGAGGGAGAGATAGAAACATCAATAATGGGAGAGAATCACTGATCAGCTGCCTCCTGCCACTCACCACACTAGGATCAAGCCCACAACCCAGGCATGTGCCCTGACCGTGAATCCAGCCATGACCTCCTGGTTCTTAGGTCGATGCTCAACCACTAAGCCACACCAGTCCGGGCAACAATCTTATTTTCTTTCTTCCCTCATCAGAAGTTAAACTCCAAGACAATAGGGACCCAATCTGTTTATTGCTTGTCCCAGTGCCTGGCACTTAGTAGCTATTTAATAAAAATCATGGCATTAGTAAATCAAAGAATAAATGATAGAAAGAGAGAGAGAGAGAGAGAGAGAGAGAGAGAGAGAGGAGGGAAGGGACGGAGAAAGGAAGGGATATTTTGTAGAACATGGTGAGCCCTGGCTAGTGTGGGTCACTAGTTGGAGGATCATCCCATACACTAAAATGTTGCCAGTTCGATTCCTGGTCAGGGCACATAACAGGTTGTGGGTTCAATCACAGGTCAGTTCTCTCCCTCCCTCCCTCTTTCCCTCTCCTTTTCTCTTTCTCTCTCTCTCTCGAATCAATAAAAGCATGTACTTTGACGAGGATTTTTTTAAATTATAGGACATGGTAAGATATAGATGGATAGATAAATAGGTGGCTAGGTAGAATGTCACTGACACTTGTAAAGAGAAATCAGAGAAAGTACACAAAGGAGTAAAATACAACTCCCTAAAATATGTATATAGCGGAACTGGATTTTCTTGGGGAACTCTTGATGTAAAAGCCTTAGACAAAACTTTTTTTTTTAAGTTTTCAAGTGGCTCAAGTATTAAATATTGTGGCTAGTTACCATAGCTGAAGCCATCATTTCTCAGTGAGATAATGGATTGCAACACCATGACCACCAACATGACAAACTCTTGATACTGACAAGGGAACTCAGTCTATTGCAGGGGTCATTAACACAACAATCACTCTCATTCTATTCCTGTAATATTAATGTCACCACTGGCAACAAATGTTATATGCTGTTGACTTAAATACTCTATGTTAACGTCATTGTTACAATGCAATATCAAGTTGCTTGACAGTTAAGGAAGAGAGATCAGAATTGAGATTTGTCAATATAACAAACATAGAAGCAATTAGTACAGTTTGTTCCAGGGTTCATGGACCCTGTTGGTAAAATACCAAAGTTTGGGGGGGGATGGACCTCCGTTTTTTTAAGTCCAGAAACAGTTGATTTATGCATTAAAATTTACCTCTGTTATTCAAGAGACTTTTAAGAGACTCCACATCACAAAAAGCCACCCCATAATTTTTCTGTTCTATAAGATAAATTCAGAGATGTTTAGATCACGTGTCATGTTAAGATTTTTTTTAACGGGGACATGTCTGAAAAGTATATAATGCAAAATGTAACTTTTTCCTAATGATAACTGTACCTTATGCCCATGGCTCAAAATGAAATAAACATCTGGCAATTAATTCTGTTTGTCTGATCAACTCTGAATGTCTGACCCAGCCTTGTTGTCAGATAAAACTAATTAGAAGTCAGGTTAGTGCACACACACCAGAACTAAATTAATGTTCCATGGATTAGAAGAGTTGATATTAAGATGGCAATACTCCCCAAATTGAGCACTTTTTTGTGTGTGCAGAACTCTCTGCTTAAGTATGGAGGATTGTTCAAAAATTAGAGAAGTAGCTAGTGCTGCCCTACAGCTTTCTTAGCCGTGTGGGAACTGTGGGAATAGGAGGGGCAGGGTGTCAGGACACGAGTGGGATGGTTGAACCTCATAGGAATGGCAGAAAACAGAGAGGCTGTGCAGGTGAGCTTCTACAGCAAGGGCTGGAGCTGTTAGCTCAGGCAGAGCTATGAAAGGTAAGCAAAGCCCTTCCCACCTAAGCCCAATCCAGAGACACCTGCAGGAGAGAAAGGGACAATCAAGATGTCACATTTTTTTTAAAGATTGTTTTATTGATTTTTAGAGAGAGAGGGGAAGGGAGAAGGAGAGAGAGAGAGAGAGAGAGAGAGAGAGAGAGAGAAATGGAGGAGAGAGAGAGAGAGAAGAAACACCCATGTGAGAGTGAAATATCAATCAGCTGCGTCCTGCATGCCCCCTACCAGGGACTGAGCCCAGAACCCAGGCATGTGCCCTGACCGGGAAAATGGCAACCTTTTGGTGCACAGGATGATGCCCAACCAACTGAGCCACACTGGCCAGGGCTAGGTTTTACAATTATTAATTTTAATTTTTTAGGTCTCATTTTTATATGCCCCTGAAAACTCTAACATACTAATTATTTTCAAGAGTAATAAATTTTTTCTGAAATTGTCATAAAATTAACAATTAATGGGTTTAACAGATGGTACAGTTTATAGATATTTATTTAGGTTTTGACATTTAAAAAATAATAACTTATTTTTATCAGCCCTGTATATTCTGCCTATACTGCCTAGTGGACGAACAGTTCAGAGGCCACATGTGCAGGAAGAGGTCTGCTTCAGGCTGCCTGCCAGGGCAGGGCTTGCTCTAGTGCAGTGATGGCGAACCTTTTGAGCTCAGCGTGTCAGCATTTTGAAAAACCCTAACTCAGCCGTGGGCAAACTACGGCCCGCAGGCCGGATCCGGCCTGTTTG
>NW_005366171.1:1379328-1387805 GCF_000412655.1 Myotis brandtii
AGTCTAGGACAGTGATGGTGAACCTTTTGAGCTCGGCGTGTCAGCATTTTGAAAAACCCTAACTTAACTCTGGTGCCGTGTCACATATAGAAATTTTTTGATATTTGCAACCATAGTAAAACAAAGATTTATATTTTTGATATTTATTTTATATATTTAAATGCCATTTAACAAAGAAAAATCAACCAAAAAAATGAGTTCGCGTGTCACCTCTGACACGCGTGTCATAGGTTCGTAATCACTGCTCTAGGGAGTGGGCTGACTCTGGCAGCTTGCCCTGCAACATGAGGGGTGGGGTGTAAAGAGGCTATATGCCCCCGGAACCTAGAGAAGGATGGTGCTAATAAAATGAGTAAGGACAAAACGTAGCAGAAAGCTCAGAGCAGGCATGGGAACGGTTTCAGGTACTTGGGCCAGGCTGAGTAGGGGTGGAGGGTCAGCGATGATTTCTACGTCTCATCTTAAGCACTGCAAGTACTGATCATCCTTCCTTAAAACACAGACTTCTCTGGCTTCTCTGACACCACATCCCTGATTTCCTTCTGTATGGTATATGGGAACATGGGCTGCTTCCAAAGCTCCAACCCCCTGCCACACTGGTAATATGGTGAGAGCCACCTGCAAGTGGACTGTGAGACACTGGGAGCCTGGCTTCTGAATGAATGTGAACTGGGACTGTAAGCAACTGCAGAAAAACAGCTTGTGTTTTGATTTCACACCATCATCCTGCATGTCCTGTTTGCTTTGTTTTCTGTGCTCTACATAACCCTGTACTGGGAAAGTTGTGGAAACTTTACTGGCTGGCCACCCCTACTGTGGCAGTGAACTTCACCCACCAGCCACCACTGGTATGCACGTAAGCCTAAGAAACCCGTGTTTTTCACAGCCAGTCCTCTGGGTGACTTCTTTGGAATCAGCAAGCAATACCCTGGGGTTTTCTCGAACCTCGGCTCTTTGCATAACACCTTCCCACATCCCTGGTTTCTGAGATAGGGAATATGCGAGTAAGAATACATTAAGGGCCCTGGAGGATGGTTAGTGTCTCAGGTGACATTGAGACACCCAAACGAAGGTGTCCAACAGACCACAAGACAAGTGGATCTGGAACCCAGAGAATGGGTCCATGACTTTGAGTCTCTGAGATTTCTACATCAAGTAGGGTGCTCAATTGCAAGTAAAACAAACCAATCCTGGCTAATTTAAGCAGAAAATGAGTTTATGAAAATACTTTTTAGGTAGTTCACAGAATTGTTGGGAAGGCCAGAAAATTAAACTAAGAGCTCATTGGTCTGCTAACGAAACTATCATGCCATCAAGCACCAGGTGTTACAACTTGTTCTGCTGCTACTGCTGCCGTGGAAACACCACCTTGATGCCACCAACTCTGCCACCAGAGAAGTCTCTGTGGTGCCACTTAAAAAAAAAATTACTACCACTAGACCTGTAGCCTGGCTGCAAGGCATGCTGGGAAATCAAGACTTTAATATATCTAGTTTCTCTAGTGAGAAGTGAGCTCTGCCTCTCAAGACTCCTGAGGTGGGGAATCCCCTCAATAGGATGAAATGAATGAAAAATATTCATTACAATGCCCTTACTCTAAAGGGCTAGAAACCACTGGTATAGAGTGGGCAGAGAGGAGAGATAAGGCTAGGCAACTGGGGAACATCACTATATAAAGCACATTCATGAAATGTTTAGCACCTAGAAGTGGGGGGGGCATTCATAAGGTGTTTTTCTCTAACCCCACCCCAGATTTGCTGCCTGTATTTTGAAGAATAGGCTGTTTTTCTGGCCTTCCCAACAATTCTGTGAACTATCTAAATAAAAGAAGCAGAGAACTCAGTTCTTTCCTGGAAAGATGGCTCCCCAGTTTATTCTTCCCTACCTTGTGTTCATAATGATGTTGGAGTCTGCGGGCAAGAAGACCATGAAGTATGTTCTACCACCTTCACTGAAAAAACACTCCAGGACACAATTATTAGTAAAGAAAAGTGCTATTTTTTAATTTGTTCTTGAATGTATAGGTCTTTTTAAGATCAGTAACACTTCCCCTCCCTCATGCCCCCAACCAAAACTTTGGATTCCAATGGCCACTTCTAAGACAAGGCCCAGGAGGAACTCTCCCTAGATATCCAAGAAAGGGGTGCAGCTTGAGGAATGGGCATGTAGCTCCAGAAGCAGCACCAGCTACTGAAGACTTTCCTCAAAGCAGCTCAGTTTGGCCTGTAAGTCCCTTTGCCCTGCCTTGGCCAAGAATCCCCACCTGTGTCCTACTCCCAATGTTCCTTTGTTCCCTGTGTGGCCTGAACTTCAGAGTTAGAATCACCATTACCATCTTTAGAGTTGGTGAACCTCTGAGAAATTGCTGTTTTTAATACTCGCCCGACACAGAGGGAGGGGAGCAGAGCAGCTTTATAGATGAGGAAACTGTACCCAAGGTCACACAGCTCATAATTGGCAGACAAAACTTAGCGGTTCACCAGCTCAAATCAGACCTCTTTACTATACCTCCCTACTTCCACGTAAACCACCCGAATTTGCTTCCAGCTCTAGCAACTGGAGCAAGCAGGTGGTCATGATCAGTACAGATGGGAAAGACCTGGTTAGAGAAGGCTAGGCTGACCCCAACTGAGCCCCAAGCAAGTAATTAATCACAGCACTTCTCAGTTTTCCTTCCATCAGAATGTTCTCAGGGGCAGACACCCACTGCCAGGATTCTCCTCCTGGCTAGCAGCACTGAACCATGCATGGAAACATGTTTACCATGATCCCAAGATCCTCACCAATTGTGGCAAGCTCTAACTGGTACAGGGATCATGGTGATGAGCTGTCTGATAGCCTGATGATCCCATTTACCAAACTGCTTCTTGGTAAGGCCCAAGCCACACTCCTGGGCTGATTTAGATGGACTTCTTAGCAAACATGGCTAAAATCTGTCTCTGTGCTGTGTAGGAAGAGACAGATGGAAGGACTCACAGATGCTATCCTCCCAGCAGAGCTCATAAACATGCTTGACATGAGGAGAACTGGGTCCAGGGGGAGAAACAGGCCAAAGAAAAGAGGCTGACACAGAGGGAGGGGAGCAGAGCAGCTGGGCTTCCTCCTGCCTACCCAACTCCTGAAGAGGAGACCAAAGTAAGTTACAGATGTGTCCCCCTGTCAAGGTTTCAAGGGAGGCTCAGCCTGTGTGGCTGAGAGATAAGAGGAGAATCCAGAGACTTGTGGTATCGTAAAAGCCAAGTGAAGAGGATGTTCAATGAGAAAGTGGTGAGTGGTGTGAAATGCTGTACAGATTCAACAGTTGAGAACTGAAAGTATTTTTTTTAATTTGGCAACTTGGGTGGTCACTGGTGACTTTTATGAAAAACTATAGAGAATGAAGAGTGACTGAGAAAAATCAGTGAAAAAGATTATTTTTAAAAGAATGAGGCTGACAAGATAAAAGTGTAAGGAGCAACACACTCTTAAGAAATTGTTTTTAATCTTGGGGAGGCTATGTGGAGGTAACCATGGAAAGGGAGGTTGAAGATGCTGGAAAGAGGAGCAGTGGGATAAGAAATAGAGCAAAGTTGTGGAGGACACAGAACAGGATTCAAGAACTAGAGCACCAAACAGGAGCAAGAGGAGGGATAGAGACACAGAGAGAGGGGAGGGGGAGAAAAATGAGGGGGCAAGGACATTCTTGCTTTCGGGCCTCTCTCCTGTGAAATGGGCAAAGAGGTCAGTCATTGGCTGAGAGCAAAGATGAATGTCATGGACTGAAAGCAGAATAATAATGTCAAATCTCAGTATTGATTGGTATATTATTATACCAATCAATACTGAGAGACCAACTGAGGCTGTCAACTATGGATCTCCCATGTTTAGCAGCCCAGGGAGAAGGAGCAAAAAATAGGTTGATGCAGCAAATGGAGAAGTTTCAGCAATAGGAGGGGATGAGAAATTTCAGGATGCTGATAAAAATATCAATGATGGGCCACAGGTTCAAGCTGGGGAGAGGAAGAAGTCCAGGAGAAGGCTGCAAAGCTGGGAGCACAACTGAGGTCATGGAAATGGCTAGAGAAGCACGCAATTTAAATAAATAGCAGTGAGAGAGTGAGAGGAGAGGAAGCACAGCTGTGGTGATCAGAAAGGAGTAATGTCTCAGTTCAGGAGTTCAGAAAAGAAGACTATAGGTCAGTGATGGCGAACCTTTTGAGCTCGGCATGTCAGCATTTTGAAAATGCTGGTGCCGTGTCACATATAAAAATTTTTTGATATTTGCAACCATAGTAAAACAAAGACTTATATTTTTGATATTTATTTTATATATTTAAATGCCATTTAACAAAGAAAAATCAACGAAAAAAAATGAGTGTCATAGGTTCGCCATCACTGCTATAGGTGATACCATGAACTGAGAGAGCAAATAGAGCAGAGCCCAGGAACAAACAAGAAAGGGCCTTGGTCTTAGGAGCGAGGCAAGGGCCCGTTGCCAGAAACGGGTACGGGGAGTTGGAGTGTGCCAAGGTTCATGGCAGGGCCTGCGTACAGCAAAGGCTACAGAGGGTCTGGTGGCTGCCACTCGGGATACCTACAGAGGGTGTAGTTGGCAACTGCTAGAAATCAGGCAAGACCAACCTACCCATGTTCTAGAATAGTGCTCTGAAAGTTCATCCTGCACCAGTTTGCACTAAAATCCCCTTCACATCAACTGAAGCCACTCCACTCTCCTGTTTCTCAGCACACCCAAGAAGCCCACATTCTTCTATAGGATGGCATTTTGTACCATAAGAATCCAGAATTCACTGTACCTTCAATTCCTGACTTTGTCAAGAGCCAATGCACGTGACTGACTTCAAAATGGGGCCATTGTAGAACCAAGTCAAAAGCAGAATTTGCTCAAATGTTTGCAGAGCCACTGAAGTCAATCACTCAGCTAGTAGCTTTTTAAAAAATTGTTTTTCTAAAAAGTCATGATCTGTTTTCTGCATGCAAAAACAAAACATAACCATGACTCACAACATTGGTAATAAGCACACAGGAAAAGCCAGAGAGAGGACAGTGCTTTCAGGTAAGCAGTGCAGGGATGAGATGGTGGGCCAGGGCCTTGAACCCGTGGAGGGAAGAGCACCCTACCTTTTGCCCTTCCCAGGTCAGGTGTCTAAAGGGAGCATCTCAGCATGCAGAGTATCTGTAATAAGAAGGGAATGTGTGACTCTCTACTACAATACTGAGGTCCCCTGGCCCAGCAGGCTGATCCCTGGGCCCATCATGCTATACCCAAGCTGGAAGCTTCATTGATAGACAGAAAGCAAAGCATCTAATCAGGCATTTCTGTGTCATATTTGTGGTCTCCAACTGGTCCTGGGAAGGATCTTAAATCAAGTCTGAGCCAGTCACAGCCTTCACCTGGCTGCCCAACACAAAGCACCATGAAGCTCTCTCAGGGGAGGTGGGAATGTGGGCCACACACAGGAAAAATTGCCAAGAACAGAAATTAGTGAGGTAATTACAGAGGGAACCTTGCCAAGCCAACCAGAGGAAAAGATTCAAAAATTGAAAGGGAAGTGGCCAAAGCCCAAACCAGGAAATTATGTGAGCCTCAAAGAGCAGAGGGCTAAGTCCAAAGACTGCCTGGCTACTGGAGTATTCAAGACTTAGTTACCCCAAACTAGGAAACAGGAAGTGGAATCCCACCTGCTTAGGAGAGCTTGGCAAGTGCTGGTGAAAGAATGGCAAGTTAATGGGCACGGTTTGCTGTGAGGTGAAGATGACCCTCCAGCCTGGGTGGAGAAGGAAATGAGCAGTACCAACTCACAAGGAGAGAAGAAATGTTTTCTCTGATCAAAATGTTCCTGTCAACAAAGACCCTACAAACAAGAACTTCCTTAAACTGCATCTCTTAGTAAAAATAAAACTATGACCTAAGACCCTCTGAAATTAACTAAACCAGGACAGGACCAAGGAGAGCTGTGTCTCTAGGCCACTGAAGGACCAGGTCCACAGCTCCCCACAACATCAGCAATAGGTTCTTTCCTGAGCAAGCCTTTGCCGGCGAGGTGGCCTGACCCCCAGCATCTGCCTGTGCCTCTTCCTCCCAAACACCCTGAATGAACCATGAAGATCCATCTGAGATGCAGCTCGGAGCTCTGTTCCTGTTCTCGTGGCTTCTAGAACTCTTCTCTCTGCTTTCAAGGAGAAGTCAAGTCCTGAAGTGGTTTCAGGGTCACTGAAGGGTACTGGGTTTTTGCCTCTCAGCTTTCCCCTTCTCCATCCTAGACAGAACTTCCCCATGAATGCTTAGGTCTGGCTCCTGCCAGTCACTCTGGCCTTCTTCAACTGCCAAAAAAAAAAAAAAAAAAAAAAAAAAAGAGCTGCCAGTATAGACTTGGCTGTTTCTGGGCCATGGACAGCCCCAAGGGCAGGCAAGTCAGAGGACTCACTTCCGATCTTTGGCTCTGTAAACATGGACAGGTTGAGGACTAGGATCTCTAAGCAAGAGGAGAGGCCCAACGGAGTGAGCTGGTTGTGGGTCACTCTCCTTGCCCAGGAAACTCTGTACCTGAAGCAGCTGCCTCACAGATTCCCAAGCAGAACTTGGGATCCAAACCTCAAAATGGAGATAATGAAGGGGTAGCCACCAACAATCATCTCTAGGAAGGCAGGTTCTGACACCAAAGAAGAGCTCTTAGCCCAAAGTGAGTAGCACAGAGAGCTAGCTCTGAAGTTGACATCTTCTAAAGCTCAGTGAAATCTGAACCTAAAGATGTAAGTGGTCCCTACACAGCCACCAGCCCCATCAAGAATGCCATACCCCCCAGAGCACGTGCACAGCAGCCCCCTATCAACATCAGGAAGGGGGCATGGAAAACAAATACCCTGAAAACCGTTAGAACCCGAATAGGCACCAATTGAGACCTCTGGCCTCTAGAAGCCTCCATCACCCTGCCCAGGGCTGGTGCCTCTGTCCCGGCAGGCCAAGCAAAGGCAAACAGTGACAGTCTTTGGCTGTGCTGGACCAGGGATCACAGGCCTGCCATATGTCAGAACCTCTCTCCCTTCTTTACCCTCTTTTGAGCCCAAGAGGAGTTCAGATATATACACTGCTCCTGAGCCCTGCACTGAGGAAAGTTTGCTTTCCTCAGCAGCAAGGACTCACCAAGGAAGGTAGGTCCCCCCAAGCCTGAGCAGGCTTGGTCTTGTCAAGTTACCCTATACATCTGGTAATAGGGAATATTCCCTCTTTGCAGTTTATTACTGAAATCTTCTCTGTAGTAGATGCACTATGGCTCCCAAATAAATGCTGTAAGATGCAAATGGCAAAGAAGGGCACTACACCAGCTCGACAAGACTTGTCTCACATCCACAATCTGAAGAGAATGAGCTGAAAGGTGGGGAGGAGTGGTCAACAGGATGCGGCACCATCTGCCAGAGTTCTGTCTCCTGCCAGATCTACACCTGGGAGATGCTGTTGGCCAGGCGGAAAGACATTCTTTTTGCTCTTTCATTCTCCTGAAAGAAAAATAAATTTGGGATTAGAAGGGACAAATGTGGGATTTATTCATGTGAAAAGGCTATAAATGTCCAGATTGGGATTCGCCAGAGCCAAGTGTTTTTTCCTACCCTCGGAATGCAACAGCAAAACTCACTGAAGCCACTAAACATTGTGTGCGAAGTATCGCAAACAACTGGGGGAGGCTGGTCAGTCCCTGGCGCACAGTAGGCAGGCAGTACATTTTGGTGGAATTAAATAGTTTTGAATTGATATTTCAGGTCTGCACAGGTCGGGCCAGCCAAAAGGTCAGAGGAGCTCTCTTTGTTGCAAGCAACACCTCTCCTTCCTTCTCCACACCAAGGTCCTGAAAAGATCCCTTCCTTTCTCCCAAAGGTGAGACCCACCCAAGTTGAAACCAGGCTCTGAGACCAGACACTTCTCTTCTTATGGGCATCGCAGTTTAGAATAACCAGCACTGAGCTGGGAGTCAGCAGACCTCGATTCTGCCGTTAATTTACTGAGTGACCCTGAGGAAGTACATCTACCTCTGAAATTTGAACCTCGGGGATAATTGGAGTTGATGAGCCCCGCATTGCCCTGCCTTCCTTTTAGACTAAGGGAGTAGAAGTGAGGGTTCACTGTCACCGCTCTCCTGTGCCACCAGCTTCACTCTAGGTTGCTCTTATACATGTTGCTCAGGTGCCCCGTGCCTGCCCAATCACCCACCCACCCATCTGCCTGCCAGCTGGCAGCAACTATTTACCATGTGTCGCCGCCGCCTCTTGGGTTGGATGCCCTCCTGCATGTAGTGGGGCCACGGGAAGCCCTGGGGAGTGGAACAGCCACTCTCACTAGACACCTCCTCGGAGTCTGAGTCTTCTTGCCTCGGCTGGGCGAACTGTTTCCCTGGGTAGATCTCCTTCAACCAGCCTTCAAAGAATACTTCCAGGCAGCGGCCGGCCTCTGCAACCTCAGAATCAGGCTGGGGGGGGGGGGGGGG
>NW_005366171.1:1387972-1422725 GCF_000412655.1 Myotis brandtii
GTGGCCACGAAGTTTCAATCGCACTGTACGTGCGTGCCCGCATGTGGTATTTTGTGGAAGAGCCACACTCAAGGGGCCGCAGTTTGCCAACCACTAGTCTAGCCTCTTTCCACCAGCTCATCTCTTCCAGGCCTCTCAAGAGCTATACAGAGACCATAAAGCCTAACTGGGTCTCCTGGATGTCTGGAAATCTATGTTTTTCCCCTCAGGACTCAGAATAACCAGTTTGGTATCAGTTCTTAAAACAGAAATGACCATGACAGTTCCCACAGGTGGCCAGGCACCAGCACCACCACCCCTCCGAGCCCATGCTGAGGCCACATGTGGGAGAGAGTTTTTAAACCATCACTACCACAGCAGGCCCCCAGAGGTCTACTCCAAAGTCCTCATGGCAGCCCAGGACCAACCGGATACGCCACCCAGCCATGATAATCTTGGGGTCCTGGGAAACAGGGGAGAGGTCAAACAGGCAAGACATACATAATTAAACTTAGCACAGTTCCAGAACATGAGGCGCACGTCTGACACCACCTCCTCCGGGGTGGTGTAGTGAGCTGGATCCTTCTTCTGCAGCCTCCTCCGAATGATTGACAGGTCCATGGGCCTCTTGATAATCTGGTAGTAATGCCGGGCCTGGCGAAGAAGAAGCCAAAGCAGGAAGAGAGAAGTGGAGATAAGAAAAAAGAAGAGATGGAGAATGAGTTGGAGAAGAAATGAAAGAACATAAGAAAGAGAAAGTCAGCAAGAAGAAAAGTGTGGGGAAGGAAGACAAAGAGAAAGCGAAGAGGAGGAATGTTCTACTCGTCAGGTCAGGTCTGTTGTAGCAGCATTGGGGTGGGAGGGGCTGTATTGGCCATGGCCCCCTGGTCTCCTGGACCATCCACTTCTAGTGGCTGTGCTCTGAGCCCACATGGGTACCATGGTGATCTTCCCCCCGCCCCAGGGCCCTCTGAGCAGAGAGCACAGTGGCAGGCAGAAACAGCAAGGCCTTCCTTACCAGAGGGCTGACAGGTTCGTGGAAAGGCAGGCTGAGGCTATTGCAGCACAAGGACAGTACCAGCTTCTCACACTTCTGCAGAGATCAGAATTGGCAACAGTGTGACTTTGTTCTGGTCCCACCTCAATAAGAACTAAAGATAGTGACCCTGAGAACTCTAATGGGTTTGGCTCTGCTCCACAGGGTATGAGCCACCATACTAAGGTACAGTTCAGCCTTCCAGGCCAGAAGAAAACTGGGCAGAAGGAAAATCAGAGCAACTCCCAATGGGCCAAACTGCAAGGCATAGCCCCAAAGAGAGGTACCAGGAGAAGCCTCTCATCCCCTAGGAAGGCCTCAGCCCCTATTAACACAGGAAGGCTGCTGCAGGCCTGGAACCTTCTCCTAGAGACCACGCCCTACCTTCTGGTCAGATATGCCCAGGCCAGGAGGGGCCCAGATTCCAGGCTGGTTATAGCGGGCATTCTCACAGTCGTACTCCATCTCGGGCTGGGTCAGGCTGCGGCACAAGGTACACACCCAATCTCCCCTGCAGAGACGGGTGAGGCCACGTTAGACTCCAACACATTGCCCAGAGCTCCCTCCCCTGTCCCTGTGCCCCAAGACAGGTGTGTGTAGGGGGAAAGAGGGGCATTGGAAAACTGAGTCCCTAGCTCTACACTGTAAGGAATGGCTTCCTAGCCAAAAACTTGAGAGAAATTCAGTAACTTGGGATTTAGTGAATGCAAGGAAAGAGAAGTTGTAACAGGGCAGAGACAAGAGTATAGGGACAATCTGTGTGCAGGGGGAAGCTGGGAATAGAAAAGGAAAGAAAGCCACCTGAATTTCAACCACCCACTTTTCTGTGCGCAGAAGGAACACAGCTACAGGATCACTAACTCATTCATGCAGGCTCAGAGAGGAGGGGAAGCCCACCAGAGGGAGCTCTGAGGGCCAGGCCTGAAATAATCATCCTTGGAAGA
This sequence comes from Myotis brandtii, assembly GCF_000412655.1. Lineage (NCBI taxonomy): Eukaryota > Metazoa > Chordata > Mammalia > Chiroptera > Vespertilionidae > Myotis > Myotis brandtii. Next base: position 1,389,932 of record NW_005366171.1, read on the forward strand.
TCTCCCCCGCACCCCACCCCACCCCCGCCAGCCAGGTGATAGCCCTGGATTGGCACGACTCACCCAGGGAAGCTGAGCAAGGCTGGCAAGTGGCAGGAAAGGTGGTACACTTTGGGGCAGCGGTCACAGCACAGCAACTCTCCCCCATTGAGGCACACAGCACAGAAGTCCTCATTCTCTATCGGTGCTGGCGGCCCCTTCTTGGCTCCAGGAGCTCGAGGAGTGAGTCTGTGTTCTTCGGGAGATGCCCCCTCCACCTCTGGTGACTGCTGCCCCAGAGATGTGACAGTGACCTTCCTTCCTCCCAGACTTGGGGCCTGGCTGGCATCAGGCAGGGTATGCTGACTGACCTTGGAAAAGAAGTGAGTCTGAGCCAATAGATACAGCACCAGTAGGTTGTTGAGGGAGAGAAGGAGGGGAGGGATTGACAATCTCTGAACACTGACTTATTCCAGGACCACAAGCCCCGTGACTGCTGGCAGCTCACTCCTAATGTGCATCTCACAGGCCACTGCAGCAAGGAATGAAGTCTGGCCAAGCTGAAGCCCCACTCAGAGACGCAGGACAGAGCCAGGGCCAGAATTCTGCCAGTAGCAAAGAGAAAGGAGGTTCAAGGCCAAAGCAGAGCAAAGTGGTACCTTAATGGACATGCTGGAGGACTCATTGCCACACTCGATGATCAACAGGAAGCTCCCATCCTGATCATTCTCCTGTGGCTTTAACTTAAACACAGGCATCTCTCCCGAGGAGGAAGCATGGATCTTGAGTCGCTCTAGTCGCACATAGGGAATCTTGGACTCACTATTGTAGGATCTATGGCAAGAGAGATACCCTGGGTCTCAGTGGGAACCTCCTCTGGCCCCAGCCTCTAAATAGGGTTCATCCAGGATCCCACAACTAAATTGCTGCTCAAAATCTCCCCCACGACTGGCCGGTGTGGCTCAGTGGTTGAGCGTCGACCTATGAACCAGAAGATCATGGTTCGATTCCAGGTCAGGCCACATGCCAAGGTTGCAGGTTCGATCCCCAGTGTGGGGCAGGCAGGAGGCAATCGATCAATGATTCTCTTTCATCATTCATGTTTCTGTCTCTCCCTCTCCCTTCCTCTCTTTCATCATTCATGTTTCTGTCTCTCCCTCTCCCTTCCTCTCTGAAATTAATAAAAATATATTTAATTTTACAAAAAGATCTCCGTCCAACCCTCGACAGGCCCATATTTTGCCCTCCTGCCCAGCTCTGCCTGGCCAGACCCTGTCAGCCTCTGGGAAACCCTTTGGCCCAAGAAAGGGATCCGTGAAGAGGGAGGACTGCACACAGAGCGGGTGCCTCATGGTGCAGGAGCCACAACATCCTTCCACAAAATTCCAGACACCCGCCCACACAGACCCCACTTGAAGGTCTAGGGGTTGAAGAAAACAGTTTCAGGCAAACATCTGCTTCTAGTGAAGTCATCAAAGATGCTTACTTCCTGTGCCAGCCTCCCAGGACCTGAACCTGAGGGGGCGTGGGGTGGGGTGGGGTGGGGAGAAAAAGGTTGGGCCAAGAATCTCTTACCTGATACTCTGGTTCTCTTTTGTATCCAGCTCTAGGGCTCCTTGTTCAACATTCTCATACTCTAAGGCAAAAGACAAATACCTGTGACATATTTATGACAACATATCCTGTCACCCACACTCATATCTGCCACTCATACCTTTGGCCACACACCTCTCATATAATAGTTACATACACGGTTATCATTCATAGTGGTGACAGTCCTTCCATGGCTGGTTTTCTAACTTAGATCTACCTGACTCCAAAGTCAGACAAGCTCTTTTCCTTAAATAATCTGCCAAGGCTAGCCTTTCTGGGGTGCATTCTTCCGGTTACCCCTTACCTATAACTCAGGCCTCCAGAACCGTTTGCATGGGGAATGTTACAAGGAGGCTAAGTCTTGGCCATGCCTGAATCAGCCATGGCCACAGCGAGGGAAACAGAACAGGAATCAATAAATCAGTTCTGGAGGAGAGAAGTGAACTTAGCCTGAGAGAGGAACACTGCTCCCTCCGGCCCAGAGCCTGGCTGCTACCTCCACCTCCCCTGGAAATGCTGAGCCCATCTGCTCAGGTTTGTGGCCAGCATGAGAGCAGGTTGCTCACGTGAGTCTCACCTTTTAGGTTCTGGTACTGCTGCAGAGCCACGGATGTTTTGACCACTGAGACTACAGGTGGTTTTTTCACCGAGAGGTTAATTGGTTCCTCCAGTTCTGAGGGGACAGGCAAGTCCTTGGAAACCTCTAGACCAGGGCCTGTGGGATCTTGTCCCAAAGAGTCATTGAAATGGGTGGAATCTTCACTTTCCATCTTTCAAAAGTAAAAGGCCAAGAAAAATCAAAGAAATCAGACATTTTTGCTGTTAGTGGTCACAGAGCTGTTAAGTGAAAGCCAGGATAAGGCCTTCAGGGACCACCCTTTTGCCCCGTGATGAGCAGAGATAGTTGAATGGCATTTTCCCAGGACTTACCTTACAGAGGGTGTTCCCCATGGAGGGGTCAGCCCCATCGCCAGGGCACAGGCCCCTTGCAGCTCGGCCAGGGCCAGGACTGCCACTGGCTCCAGTGTCGGGCTGCACGTCAGAAGCCGGAGGCGTACTCTGCAGAGGACAAATTGCCAGGCTTGGCACAGCCTGGCTGGGACCAGACATCAGGTTGGGCCCGGCCTGACAGTAATTACTTGCCCGGTTTGTGATGGCCTGGGAGGCCTCACTAATCAGGTTGGGCATGGACCGGGCTGTGCCACGCATGAGGCTGGGCATTGTCTGCAGGTGACTGCCTGTCAGGCTGGACAGAGCCTGGTTTTGTCCGCTTGTCAGGCTGGACACAGTCGGTGGGGGGCCACTCAGCAGACCTGGTACTGCCTGAAGGGGGGCAGCTGTCAGGCTGCTCACACTCTGGATCTGTGGCTCTAGGGCCTTCGCCAGCCTCGTAGATGACAGCTCCATCTCCACAGTGTTGGAAAAACCCATGATGCTCACAGAGGTGGAGTGCTGCAGGAGCAAAGACAGGGCAGAGCGAGGCTGTTAGCTGGGGATGGTAGAGGGAAAGGGGAGAGGTAGCCCATACCAGCTCCCCCTTTTATGCTCTCATAAATCCTTGTACTTTATTCTAATAGCACAGTCTGTGGCACCATTTGATACTAATGTCTGCTTCCCCTACAAACTGTAAACTCCATCAGGGCATGGATTTTTATCTATCTTGCTTACCCTCTGCATTCATAGACCCATAAGCAGTGCCTGACTAGATAAATAAATTAATGAGCTATTAAAAAATGTTTTAAATAACAATAATGCATGACTGTTTATTCTACAAATCTTAAGCCAAATGAATAGCAGCTTAGTTCTCCTAACAACTGAGTCTATGCACCTCTCTAACATAATGATTGTTTTTATATTGCTAAAATTTATTAAGAATGTATTACATGCAATGCAATTTGCTGAGTGCTTTACATACATTTCATCATTTAATCCTCACAACAAACATTAAAGGGTTGCTGTAAAGGCCAAAAGAAAGAATCCATGTAAGCATTTGGAACAATGTCTGGCATATTGCAGGTACTCAATAAACCCAGCTGCTGCTATTATTGTTGTTATTGCTGCTGTGACCCTAAGTTTACACTGGAGGAAACGCTGCAGAATATTAAGACAAGTTATTCATTTCATGTACAGGGAGAAAGAGGGGAGTTGAGAACCTCCATCCAGAAAGGCATCTGCAGTTTTTTGGTTTTCTTTTTAATGTTATTGGAAACCTAATTTTGTAAATTTCCATTTCTTTTTATTTGTGCTCACATATAGAAATACAATTCATTTTTGTATACTGACCTTCTACCCAGAGACCTTGTTAAAGTCACTTTGGGGTTTTTCTGTGCACACAAATCATGTCATCTGTGAATAGTAAGTTTTATGTCTTCCTTTCCTTATGTTTGTTTTTCTTGCCTTACTCCACTAGCTCAGACCTCCAGGACCAAGTTAAATAGAAGCAGTTGGAGTAGCCATCCCAGTCTCTTTCCTGATTTCAGGGGGAATCCTCTCAGTATTTCACCACTAGGTAGGACTTCTGTAGATTTAGAATCCAGATCTCCGGCACTGAAGCCACACTCTTAATCCTGGCCTGTCTGGCACTATCCTTCTCTATGCTTCCTCCTTTCCCCTACCTCTGCCATACTCTTCTTCCCTCTCTTTGTCCTTCCTTCACCTGCTCCTTCTCCCCCTAACCTTCTTCTCTCTCTTCCTCTCCTGTTTCCTTGTTCTTATCATCTTCTCTTCCCTCCCAACTCATTTCCCTTATTGTTTTAGCAAAGTCTATATTTTCTATTCTTAATTCTCAATTTTAAAAGCAAATAAGCTAAATACCCTCTGTGTCTCCAAAGAAAAGTTTGCTTTTTATATGTTCCTTGGTAGTTCAATAGTCTTCATTTTAAAAAAGGGCTCAATTTCCTCTATAGTCTAAAGTAGCAGTCTCAACCTGTGAGTCGTGACCCCTTTGGCTGTCAAACGACCCTTTCACAGGGGTCGCCTAAACTTCCTGCATATCAGATATTTACATTATGATTCATAACAGTAGCAACATTACAGTTATGAAGTAGCAACGAAAATAATTTTATGGTTGGGTCACAACATGAGGAACTGTATTTAAGGGCCAGAAGGTTGAGAACTACTGGTAAAATCTCTTTCTTATAGGTAAGAAAGGTTGAAGAGAAAGAAGAATGGGGAGAATGCTCAAACCAAATTTGGCAGAGTAGGCATGGAGCACAGTTTAAGGGACTGCGATTAAAAAAAGGGGCTATTTCAATCACCCCTTTGTTGTCCTGATTATGTACTACCATAGCTTTCTATTATTCTATATTTTTTGTCTATGAACAAGAATACCAGATGATGATTGCATTCCCTTCTGTTACATAGGACCATCCAGTCCTTGGAGCTGGATTTTTTCACCTTTTCCGATTTGACATGTATATTTAATGCAGTGCTGGTGTTCATTTCATCTACCGACTACACAGATGGCTCTCTGCCTTTCAGTGAGACCCTTCGTGCCAAGCATTAAGAACACCAAGATCCACAATGAGGGGATAAGGACACATTTGTAATACCTTAATCAATAAAGGGGGGGGGAAGAACACCAAAACCCACCTGGGCCCATGCCAAGTAATGACAGTCAGGTGCAATATGTCACAAGATGTACACAAAATTAAATTCCCAAAGACAAAACTTTCCAGATTAGGGGGTAGAAATCACACTTGTAGGATATCAACTCCCCTGTCCTGGTTACTTACTGCATATCACGCAATGTGAGTTAATATAATAATAGAGGAGAGCAGGGCATGCAGACTGAGCCGTGGAAGAATTGTGGAAACTGCGACAGTTTATTTTAACCTGGACCTGATGGACCTGCTTCCATAAACACCCATAACAGTATCATAACAGTGCAAGAGCAGTAACAAGCCCTAAGATACTGCAGACAAGACCGGTCTCTTTTGCCTCCATATCTACAGCCAATCTCAAGGAGGCTAAGGCCATCAGGAGGTGGGGTGAAGCTCTGGCAGTGGTAACAAGAACCTGGGAAATGTCCCTGGGGGAATTCTGAGTAGAGACTTAGAGCAAGTGCCATAAGGAAGCCAGCCACGACTCCCATTTCTACAGGCTGTACAAACACAGTGGCATTTCCAGAACCGCTATTTGCTGAGTATTAGTTATTTTAAGATGCTTTATCTATCTCTCTGGAGTGAAAGGCTGCAAAAGGTACTCATTTCATGTATAGAAAGAAAGAGATGAGTTGAGAACCTCCATCCTACTCTCCTGCCAGGGCTACTAGGTGAGTAGAGGGGTAAGGGGAGGGTCTACTTTCAGGGCCAGGAAAGCAGGCTGAGTCTCTAGGGCCTGCAAGGAAGGAAAGGGCTTCTGAAGCACATGCTCGCATTGGAGAAGGGCTTGGGAATGTGGCCACACCTGACATTTGGTGCCTCACACACAGGAGCTCAACTGTCAATGGAGATGATGCCACCTGCCCTCTCTGCACCACGATTGTTCACAGGTTAAATGAGAAACGTAAGCCTATGGCCTGCTGTAAAGTCTGTATAGGGCAATCACTGACACTTCCAAGCTGGCAGGTACACAACCGATACCTTGATCTCATCTTTACATACAAAATGTTCAGATTTCATTGGGGAAAATGTATACTTGAGGTTTTCAAGTGAAAATGAACATTTTCTAGTTCAGGGAACAAAAAAAGTCAAAATGCCAAAAACATTCATTCTGATAATCCACTCAGGTTACCTTTGGGGAAGAGGGGAGAGTGCCCTGAGCCTAAAGAGCCCCTCTTACCTCTCTGACCTAGCATATACTCACTTGCCCCTAATTTTCTCTCCCCCCAAACTGCATATTCCTGTCCCTGTCCCTTTCCTCTTCTTGTCTCTTATCTCTTTATCGCTATCTCCTTATCTCTGTTTGCATCTGCCTGACCTATGATTTGTCTGAATCACCCCATCTAGAATGTATATAATCTACCCGTCTGAACCACCTGCCTCCACAACTTGCCTGGCCTGCTACTTCCCTGAATTGTCTGACTTTCACCCTCTTCTACTGGTCACCTATGCAACCCTTCACCTGTTTAACCTGTCTTTCTTGCTTGCCCTGCTCTCGGTTACCTGTGGCGCCTCCTCCCTCTCCCCATCCTCACCACACAAATCTTTTTCTAGAGTTCAATGTGTTAACATTATTATTCTAATTATTGCCACATGGTGATGTCAATAATCAGAGGAAGCTCTGTTCTTTCATTTTAGGAAGGGATTGAGACACAGAATGATTACCCAGATCTCCCAAGCCCCTATAGGCCAAGACTAGGAATCTGAGCCCAGCCTTAAAAACCTGCTGACTGGTCTTGATTTTCTGCCATTAGCTAGAAAGCCAGTGCCCTAGTAAGACGGAATTGAGAAGGCAATAAACAGACACTTAGTGCACATGCCCTGAGTTTAATATCAATTTCAGGTTCTTACAGCAAGACAATAGTGCTGGGGGTAAAGTAGTGTAGATGGGGTGGTATTCCACAGAAATTCATTTTCGAGATATCTGAAACATACCTTAAAATTATTATTTTGAGTGGGAGCACTTCTGAAACACCTTACACACTAGCTTGTCTTATTAAATAGAGCACATGGGGCCTAATGAGACCATTTCTTTAGTGACACAAAGGAACTTTGATGAACTCCTCTTACTGGGGCAGGACAGTGGTGCTTTAGGGAACGTCTGAGAATGCAGGGCGTTGCTTGTCATTTCGGGGCTCACACCGCCCCACTTTTCCGGGTGAAGCTTCTCACCTTCCCCAGGTGTTAGCTGCCATTATTGAAGGCCCGACTCCCTGCTTCTGATCTGCTTACTGCCGCAATGTAAGAAAACTAAGTAATTTCCAAAGAAAACCATACAGCTAAGCTTTCTAGATCAAGACTGCTGACTAGACACCTGAGTGTGGGCTTATGGTCTCATACAGAATATAATGCGTGGAGTTCATGACATTGTGTTCTGCTGCTGCTCCGAAGCTTTGACCGATCACTTCTGGTTTCAGGGTTTTGTTCAGTATTAAAACTGTCTAAGACTAACCGCACCATGTAAATGGGCAGTATGAGAAGGGACCAGTGACTTGGCAGTTGTGTCTGGGAAACACACGGAAGGCCTTCACTCTGGCTGAAGGAAACAGATAAGGAGACAAGAATAGCGGTAAATAGATTTGTGAATTAAATCCTTGGGATATTTGAGTGCGTCAGCAGCTTCCGAGGTAGGCTGGTTTAATATAGTATAGTAGATCTTGAAACAGTTGAACCAGATAGCTGAGGAAGGAACTAACTTTCCAGCAAGTGGTTTCACAAGCTGATTTTTATAGTGAAGTCGCTGCTCTTGTTGACAATGAGTGTTCTGTACAAATTAGGGCTACTGCTGTGGCTGTAACTATGCTGATTTAGGCTAACTGACCAAAGCCAAATGAGAAAACATTCATGGGTGGTGAAGAGATAACTAAAGAGTACCCAGTGCCTTGATGATCATAAGACACGGAAAAAGCAAAAGAGAATCCCAGAGCCTGAGGTGGAAGGAAGAGGAAAGGAATCAATGGATTCCAGTGAATCTGAAGTGAAAGAATGAGTAGAACTCTCAAAATAGTTGGAGGGGCTGCATCCTTGGCTACTCTGGAGAAATAGGTCAGAGGTATTGTGACCAGGCCAGGGTAAGGAAATTTAAGACCTACAGGCAAGAACCTGTTCTCTCATGGGCCAGGTGACCTAAACAAAGGGCTTGAGTTTGGTCTGTGAATTAAGCCAGGCTAGAGCTAAGGAGACAGGTTTCCTAGAGGGAGCTAGATTCAGGGAACCAGGCCTGGGGAGTGTTTGCCTCGATTCCTGAGTAGGACAGAGTAGACCTCTGTATAAGTTCTACATGTGCTAACACAGGCTGTGCCCTAAGAAAGCCTCATCAGGCACTTTGTTCAGGAACATTCTGAGCAACAGCTGCTCTCAGGGCTAGGCAATGAGGAGAATATGGTTGCTGAGGTCGAGAACCCATGATCTGATCCATGGCAGTGGATTTGGAGACTAGGAAGACTAGGAAGACAGGATGCCTAGTATTTTCTCACTTATGCCAGGGTTTAGACTGCAGAGCTGGGGAATGTCCGGCCCATGGGCCATCTAAGGCCCACAAAATCATTTGGTCTGGCCCTGCCAAGCCATTAGGGCTGAGTTAATTAAATGTTTGATCAAATATAGCAGGTTTTTAATTGATAATTTTATATGGCCCACGAATAATGTTATCCAAATATCCAAATGGCCCTTGGCAGAAAAATGGTTCCACACCCCTGGTTTAGAGTATGGGTTTAAGCACATCATTTCCCATTTCTGGGTTTTAATTCTTTTTTCCACAGGTTAATGTGAATCTCACTGAGTTGTAAGAATCAAATTTAGAGCTCAGGCATCAAAGTGCTTTAATAATGGTAATAAATGCTATTTGTATGAGTCATACTCCTTTACTTTCTGCATCACTCTTAATCATCTGGACTACAGGAATGCCTACTCTTCAGTAACATTTACTGAAAATACATCCCAGACTCCTCTCAAACCATGAGCAGCATCCTGATGGCTCAAAGTTCTCTGTTAGAGATGTGGGGCCACATTATGAGCAGAAGAAAGATCCCTCTTGCAGGTGAAGTGGGGCTCAGACAGGGCTCCCCGTGATGCCACCAGGCTTGACTCCATGAGAGCTTTGCGTAAAGGGGGTGTCTTTCTCAGCAGTCAAATCGTTCAGAAGTATGAAATGGAGCCATCAAATGTCTTCCAGTTTCACTTGGGAGGTAAGAGGTTCTGCTGCAGAGCTGTAGCCATGGTCTTTCTTCAGAGTGGCTAAACCAAGACTAGGAAGCATAGGTAACAGCTAGTGTCAGACAAATGTCAACCTTCATTCAAAACATACTGGTGGATTCAGGGAAGGTGGTGGATAAAATGCTCCTGAGATCGCAGAGCTCAAGCCACGAGAAAACCCATTCTGGAACTTTCAGATCTGCTTTTAGCATCAGCTCACTTAGTACCAAGTCCTAGGTACTTGTGCACAGCAGCTCTTCTGTAACCATAATCTTCCTTGTGGTGACATAAAACCAGTGAGCAGCTCAGAGTATGAAAGAGTCCCATGGAACATGCAGAGGTGCCTGGTGCCATAGGTTCCCCTGGTCTGTGACATTCAGATAGGCTTCTGACTTCCCTGGCACTCAGGCCAGTACAGGCTGAGGAGTGGGCTGGAGGCTAAACAACCTTTATCAGATAAAGAAAATCAAGGCCAAACTAGGCTCCTAAGACCTCTCCCCAGCAAGGCCTCAGACTACTTCAACGATTATAAGGACAGAAAAATCCAGCACATGAGAGGCCAAATGAAGTACTGCCTCCTCCACTGCAGTCCACAAAGAGAGAAAATTTAACCTAATCACTAACACAGGGATGAATAAGAGACCTGTGCTTTGGTCATAACATTGCCAATAATCAACTGTATAACCTCCTGGATGGGTCACTTAACCTCTCTGTGTCTCAGTTTCCACATCTTTCAAAGGGGAGCAAGAAAGTGGCTTGCTCATAGTATTTCTAGATAAACAAAGAGACAAAATGAATAATCCATGTAAAAATCTATAGAAAAAGCAGAAAATGATATACAAAATATTATCACTTAATGATAAGATGCTCAAAATGTTATCTTCATACCTTCCACCCTGCCCAATTCCAGGCTCAAGGCAATGACTGCCCTCAAAAAGAAAGCCCTTTTTCCTATTTAAGTAGCTTTGTATTTAATTAGGACTCTCTCAGTCAAGTGGATCCAAAGGGTCCTCTGGGCCAGAATGGCAACCCTGATGTTCCTTTTTCTGGGAGTTCAAGCCATAAAGAAGTCTATAAAACATCTAAAAAATTTTGGGCCCCCTGCCCTACAAATTTCTGCATGAGCCCAGGTTAATAAGGGCCATGGCAGCTCAAAATGGGAAATTAGAGTTCCTAGGACCTTCACTAACCCCATTACCAACCTATTCGTGGCTCATCTCCTTTCCTTCCTCTGTCCTGTGTTTAGGAACAGAACTGAGACTCATTAAACAAGATGTGACATTTTCTGCATGACTTCTACTACCACTTGAACACAGGAAATTCCCATGCTTCCTTCTGAACTACGGACATCTACAGCTACCTGCCTTTTGCTCATCTTCTAATGCAGCTTCCACAGAAGACCATTAACAGTACAAAACATAACTTTTTTCTCCCCCCAAATATACCTTCTTCCCATGCTCCCGTCTCAGTGAAGGGTAAACCAGGGGGACAAAACAGACCTAGGTGTTAAGCCAAAAGACTTCCTTTCCCTCTCTTCCCATCACTGATCAGGCTCTGACTACAAACAGCTCCTGTAATCTGCTTTCTTGAAGTCCTTGTTTCCTCTTTAGCCCCATCACTACTGACTTCATTCAACTTCTCCTATTTCTCCTCTGTACTATTTTGGTCTCCCTTACTGCAGCTAAAGTGACTTTTCTAAAATTTCATTCAAACCAGATTCCTCCTTGCTAGAAATTCTTTATTCACTCCTCACAACCCACAAGACTGGATGCCAACTCCAGAGCTTAATTCACAAGGTCTCAGACTCTGGTTTCACTCCCATCCCCCAGTACATCTCATGTTCCTACCAAGCCAAATTATCTGAGACCCCCTAAGTGCCCGAGGCTTTCTCTCACTTCTGGAGCTTCCTACTTGCCATTGATTTTGACTGTTTATTCTAGCCCCCCACCCCTACCTCTTTCACTAGCCTAACTTGTCTTTCAAATCTCAGCTCAAAATCATGTCCTCTAGGAATCTTCTCTGAACAGTCCCTCTCCCAGGGCTAGGTGTTCCTTCTATATTCCCCAATAGTTATCACGGCACTTTATCCTAATTGATTGTTGTTGCTTAACTATCTCTCCCATTAGACCTTAAGCACCAGTGTGAGACTATTCACCAATGTGTGCCTGACACCTAGCAAAAATATTTAGCACATACAAGGAGATACTATATATATATATATATATTTTTAACATTGAGTGAATAAATGTTTGGATGTATAGGCAGTTGGCCTAAGTATAAGAATTTAAGGACCCAAGTAGTATACCCCTAAGAGCCACAAAGGGCCTATTTACAGCATCTCTATGGCCTCTAGGCCAAAGCATTTCAACAGGTAGGACAGGACAGGCATAAACCAAAAACCACTAATACCAGAGGCCTATCCAGACTTCAAGAGTCACCAGGGATTTCTAAGTTAACATTTCATTTTGGCCACCCCTTACTTTTCTAAATTCTCAAATATCACTGAGATAGATTGACCTAAGCATAGATGGCACTGGTGCTGCTAGGGAAACATGGTGAGGGGGTAGGTACACAGAACAACTAGTGAACTGGGCAGAGGGTGCAGACTGGAAGGCTACAGAATAGCTGACAGAGCTTCAGGTGCAGGGCTGAGTGGAGCACCAGGAGGGCTAAGGGCACCAGACCAGAGAAGGCAATAGATAATATGAAAAGGGCCAAAGTACATAGGGAGGGCTGAGTGGAGGTCATGGCACAGTACTGAGGTTTCAGCTAGGAGGATTGCAGGGGTGGGGCGTATAGGACAGTAAGAGTAGGACAGCTGAGGAGTTGTGGGGTTCAGTAACTGACACTTCCAGCCAGCAAGGAGGTGGGTGCACAGGGAGGGCTCCAGTAGCTGATCTTTAAGAGATCTTAGTGCCCCTAGCTCCTCAGGACATCTCTGTACTCATTTAACAAATTCCATTGATTCTAATTCCAAGGTCAATCAATGTTGGATTGTGGAGTCACATAAAATATTTTCACCATTTCCATTGCAGAGAGTTATGTTCAGGCTTTGGATTCTGACAGATCTCATTTGAAATAAAACTCAGCCCTTTTATCTACTAGCTCTGGGGCCCTGGACTTCAGTTTCCATAGCCATATCATGGGGATGCCCACCTCACAGAACTGCTGGGCGGGCTGAGATGCTTGTGAAGCACACGCACAGTTCTAGGCACAGAGTAAGTGTTCAGTAAACTGGCTCTTCCCCTTTCTAAATGAAGCTTAGCTGGTCCCATTTTAAGTATCTATGTGGGGGTGGAAATGGGGTGAGGAGGACTTATGTTGCTGACTCATTAGGACAGAAGGCATGAGTCAGGGCTGTGTAACATCCAGGGATGGAACAGGGAAACTCCTCCCCCCGCCCCGTCCTCCTCATCCAGCTCCCGGGGGTCTTGGCTACCAGTGGGTCCCACGTGGTTAGGAAAAGCAGGCTCTGTTAGTACCTTTCTCACCACATTTGGAGAGGAGTGCTGGGCAGTGTTGTCCAGGGAGGGGACACTGTGAGGGGTTTCTTCCCCAGATGACTGGGGCAAGTTAGCAGCAGTATTCTTGTCAAGAGAGAGAGCTGGCTTTGGGACTTCAGATGCTGGGGGCTCATCTGTAGCCTGTAGAAGAAAATAAAAACTTGGGTGGCTTTCACTGCAGAGAGTAGAGGCAGCAGCAGCAGCAGCTGCACCCAGGGTTAGTGCCCACCCGCACTCCCCCTTACCACCACTGTGAACTGCTTAAAATTTTTTCAGAAAGAAAGATACTCTTATCTAAACTCTTCCTAAGATATATCCTAATAACAGTCTTAGGATAAAACCCCAGGAGAATTCTGAACTAACTCTGTCATATTCGCCTTAGCAGTCATAACAGTTATGACTTAACTTGTGGTCCTCTAGGAACCCTAGACTCTTCACTGCCATGATGAGGATTAGTCTATATCCCCTCGTAGAAACTGACCTCAGAGGAAAACTTTGAAACATGGTCTAAAGTTGAAAGTACTAAGTATTAATGTAAGGCCTTATATTTTGTAATAAAGTAAAAGTCTATAGAGCTGCTTTGAAGATATAACTGTGATCACAGATCTAAAGGAGACACCACTATGGGAAAAGTGAGTAGAGAGAAGGGGGCTGCAACAGGAAGTTCTGGAAAAAAAAAAAGAAGAAAAGAAAAAAAAAAGAAAAGCAAGAGTTAAGAATGAAGATGTAGAAGGCAGCAAAGATCCCAGAGGTCAAAGTGCGCCTCTTCGGTTGGCTTTTAGCTGAGAGAAGCATTCATCATCCCCCAGGGAGAAAACAAGGCCTCTTCTGTGGCATTCCAGAGTCCGCAGACCTGGATCCAAGACTTGGTTCTACCACTATGTTTCAGGATCTCAAGGCTAATTCCTCACCCTCTTTGACCTCCACTTCTGTACCTATGAAATACAGATGGTAATGCCTCCCTGACAGCATTGTTGATAGGATAAATGATACACTGTCTATAAAACATACCTAGCGTAGTAGGTTTTAAATAAATTTTAAGCCTATAGCTATGCAGTGGTATAAAGATGCTGCCCTGGTGCTATATACAGATCTTGTAACATAGAAACCGACACCTGAAGCCTATATGTTCATGTTGACCAATGTCACCCCAATTTAATAAAAGAAAAAAAAAGATGCTGCTCACTAGCATCTAATGCATACCCTCCGTTGCTCTTTAAGTTCTCCCTTTCTCCTGTCTGAGATTCATAAGTTCCCAGCAAGGAAAGGGAGGAGATTACAAAGGTTTAAGAGATAGCCTCTCTCTGCCATGGCACTGGCGGAAATCCAGCACAGATCAGAAAGGTCTAGTCATGAATAAGGTTCCGGGTGTCACAGAAGAGGACAGGGCTGAGTTAGGCCACTCTGGAGTGTTGAGCCCCATTCTATGTTGGGACTAGTCAGGGGTGGGCAAACTTTTTGACTCGAGGGCCACAATGGGTTCTTAAACCGGACCGGAGGGCCGGAACAAAAGCATGGATGGAGTGTTTGTGTGAACTAATATAAATTCAAAGTAAACATCATTACATAAAAGGGTACGGTCTTTTTTTTTTTAGTTTTATTCATTTCAAATGGGCCGGATCCGGCCCGTGGGCCATAGTTTGCCCATGGCTGGACTAGATGCTATGTTCTCTGGAGGTTCCTGAGATAAGAGGTGGAACCCAGGGCAGTCTTGAAATGTGAAGGTTGTGCTCAAGGCCACCCTAAGGTGAAGAGACTGTGTTCCTGTGCCACCCTGTGGTTGGGAGGCTGTGTTCCTGAGTGATCCCAGGATGGGAAGAATATGTACCCCAAGCCACTCTGAGGCTCACCTGCACGGTGTCCTCCTGCGTCTGGGACTGGATTGGGGCTGGCTGCCTCACGATGTAGTTGATCTGCCCCACAATGGTTTGCTGAAGATGCTGAGGTGATTTGGTCTGACTCAGTTGCAGGCTGGGCTGTTGAGCCTGAAGGAGAAGCTCCAGGTCCTTCTGCATTTCCTCCAGCTCAAACTTGTGGTGCATTATGTCCACGTTCTGGGAACAGGCAGGCCCAGGAGGGTTCTCATGCTGACTAGAAGCCAGGTGCTGGGATGGAGGTAGAAGTGGGGGTGGCTGCTGCTGGGGTGGGGGTGGCAGAGGTAGCGGAGGTGGCAGCTGCTGCTGTGGCTGCTGCTGAAAGTGGCTGAGCTTCAGCTTCTGGTGGTGGCCAAACTGGACTTGGATCGAGGGTGTCTGTAAGGTGGGCTGGGCATGGGCTCCAGGCTGAACATCCTGCGGGGGGACAATGCACACCGGCTGGGAAGTCAGCTGATGCCCCAGCCGCTGGGATGTGCTCTCCGGCTCCACGGAGGGCTGGGTTTCCAGCCACGGCTGCAGCAGCTTTGGTGGGTGAGGATTGCAGGGCAGCTCTTTCTCTCTGGGTAGCAGGGTGGAGCACTGCAGTGACCCCAGCTGCTGGGGCACCACCTCAGAGGGCTGCCTAAAGCTGTGAGCTTGGTGTATGCTGGGTGGGGGGACCTGGCCTTTAAGGGAGGGTGAGACGGGGGAGCAGTGGGAGCAGCACACAGACGAGGAACACAGTGCTGGAGAGTGGAACTTGTGTGAGGGGTGGCTAAGAGTCTCTTGCTGAGCTACTGGAGACTGGTGGCTTTGATAAAAGGATGATGGCCCCTGTAAACTTCCATACGCATGGGTATCTGTCCGAGACAGTTGTCCACCTTCTGTGGTTATGCAGCCTGGAAATTCAGAATAGAGACAGTTTCCAAAGGTAACCTGCAATTGTTCCCTACTTGCTACCTCCTGCTCCTGGGACCAATAGACATCATTCAACAAACCTATACCAGGCAGAAATTAAGAAATTCAACCCCTGATCTCTAAGGCTCAGTCTTAAATGAGACCAGTAATTGAATCTGTATGGACCAGCTTTGGGGGCCTGGGACATTTGAGAAATTAGCACTGCTTTTACCAGATGCTCATTCCTGACTCTGTATCTTACTAGAGAAACAATGGGCTCCCTCAAAGAGAACCCATTCTTTCTTTTCTTTTCTTTTTTACTGTTTAAAGTATTACAAATAGTAGTACATATGTCTCCTTTGTCTCCTTTTTCCCCCATTGACCTACCCCCGGCCTCCCGCAACCCTCGGCACAAACCCTCACCCCCCTAGTGTCTGTGTCCATTGATTATGCTTGGAAAACTGTGGTACATCTTCACAATGGAATACTATACTGCTGTAAAAAAGGAATTTGACCCCATTCTTTTTTTTTAACAAAATAGCCCGATAGTGCCCTAACCGGTGTGGCTCAGTGGAAAATAGCCCGATAGAGACTGAGACCAAAAAAAAATTAACATTGGAGACAGGGAGGAAATGTGCTGGGAAGTAGCAAAGAAGAGAGAGCCATCCCCAGGACAATGAGCAAGTCTGCAGATACAGACCTGGGGAACTGTGTGTGGAACAAATAAGGTGGAAGAGAGTAGGGAAGCTCCAATGCAGCTCAGTGCCAGGGACCAGCACTGTCCTCTGAGGTCCCTGGCCTGGCGCATGAGTAGATGGCATCTATTGCTAGCTCAGTTTAATGGCTCCTTTGGTTCAGTTGTTTGTTTGTTTTAATATATTTTTATTGATTTCAGAGAGGAAGGGAGAGGGAGAGAGAGATAGAAACATCAATGATGAGAGAGAATCATTGATTGGCTGCCTTCTGCACGCCTCCCAGTGGGGATGGAGCCCACAAGCCAGGCATGTGCCCTGACCAGGAGGAATCAAACCTTGACTTCCTGGTTCATAGGTTGACACTCAACTACTGAGCCATGCCAGCTGGGCTTAGCTCAGTTTTGATGAGACTTATTTAGGGGAATACTGAGCAACTTGAGGGCAAGAGGTGTTTTATTCAACTTTGGTCTCTTAGTGCCCAAAATAAGACCTGACCCAGAGCAAGGGTCCACCAAAGGTCTGTTGAGTTAAACCCAAAAGGAGATGGCAGCAAAATGAAATCCTAAATATCATTCATCATTCTGTCAAGTTCAAAAAAACTTTCAAGGAAATTAATAGCCCAGATGAAGGCAACATTTGGCTATTAGTTTAATAAACCTACCATTAGGTTGTCAACACAGACACAACCACAAGTGGTCTATATTCTGCCTAAAGACTGAATGTCAGCAAATTATTGCAGCAGAAAAAAAAATGCACAATATTATGAATTATCTGCTTACATCTCAACTCCAAAGAGTGCACAACATTCACTTTCTCTCACTCTCTCCTCTTCCCTCCCTCTCTCTCCTCTGTGCGCATGCTTTCTCTCTCTCTCTCTCTCTCTCTCTCTCTCTCTCTCTCCTTTTTCTTTTCTCCCTCTCCTCTCTCTGCTCTCTATCTCCTCTCTCATTTCTCTCTCCCCTCTCTCCTCTCTCTGCTCTTCTCTCTCTCTCTCTCTCTCTCTCTCTCTCTCTCTCTCTCTCTCTCTCTCTCCTCTCTCATTTCTCTCTCCCTTCCTCCCTCCCTGTTGCTGATATACCCATTTGTGCCCACACTGGTGTACACCCTTGTATAACCACAGAGACACAGGTTCACCTGTACTGCCAGACATTCTGTAGAGCAGGGCTACTGTCTTGTCTCCTCTCTGCAATAAAACCAAGGTAACAGGGACATTCATACAGAATGGGAAGCTCAGATTTCAAATGGTCCTGTTACAAAAGTCCTATATAGCCACTGGTATTTAAGCTGTCCACTCACTCATACCTTACTTCCACTCCCAAGAAAGGTTTGTTGAATGACTCCATGACCTCTGGCAGTCTCAGGGAGTGCTTTCTCTTGGGCATAAAAGCTGACCTACCCAGTAAGCTCAGCTAAGCAGACACTTTATATTCATTCTTAGCAAATATGTAAAAGCCCATGGGGTAGGCCCTGGCTCACCAAGGGAAGCCAGCTGCTTGGTCCAGAAGTTAGGCTCCCAGGTGAATCTGATACTCCAAGGGGAGCCAGGATCTGTGTTACAATTTGTCTCCAGCAATCGCTGCATCTGAAACACAATCTGACAACAGCACCAAAGTCATTTCTTTGGGCATCTTGCTCCAGAATGAAAATTCCCTCTCCCTCACTCTTTGAACAGGTTGAAGGGCTCAAAGCCATGGTTCTTTAGACTCAGTTCTTCTGCCATATGCTCGTTTCCTTGAACCTTAGTGTCTCCATATTCTTATCCTGCCTCCTCACCACCTCTACCCACCTGGAACTCCCTCCCATTCCCCACTGATCCCCTTCCTCTTATGGAGGCTTCTGAAATCCTTACATTCTTATTTCTTCCAAGCCTCAAATAATTTGTAATTCCTCTCAGGATATCAGTTGCTGGCAGACCTCCATTCATTCTACCATATCTCAATTTATAAGCCTATGGGGCAGACATTCTCTGAGCTCCCTTAGTGCTGTCCTTCCACCCACAGGTAAAAGTCCCTTCCATCCTAATCAACTGACCTCTTCCTCCATCATCACTTTCATCTATTTCCTATCACTAACCCTCCCATTTATCTAAGGCTCTGGCAAATGACCAACTTATCCTGCCATCATCTAGTTAACTAATGCCCCAATCAACATCTTGGCCTCTTACTTCCTTGATCTCTTTTAAATGTCAATCAACTTCACTTCTCTTTTCAGTTCAGTCATCCTTTTCATCATCTACAACCATTTTACCTATGAGACCGTAAACTCCAATAACCTATTACCTGATCATAACTAGTTCTTACTCTTTCAGAGTAGGCTCTTCAACCTCGTTGAGCTCCGTAAGCCTGCCATAAGACCATCCATAAGACCATCTCAGCTTTTCATCATTTTCATTAAAAATGTCACTTGTGCCCTAATTCCTCCCCACCACCAATGCCTAACCTTAGGACAATACAGCCATTCCAAAGCCATGTTATCTAGGGTTGGGTCAATGATTATGAACCTCAGTCCTTTTTCTTGTCACTTCCTTTCTTGTCGGCTTCTTCATCCACTGCCACAGTGACTATTTAAAATCTTTACACCTACCCAAGGCCTAACCCTCTTATTATCACTTTCAACTTCACAGAGGACAAAAGAGACCATAAAGGGCCAACTCCCTCAACTTGTATCCCTCCTACCTCCAAACTTAACTACATGAAAGCTGATGCCTGCCTGTCCTCCATCTCACAGGAAGGGAATGCCTCTATGTTTAAGGTGAACCAATTCACTCTAGACCCCATTTCTTTCTGCCTTCTCAGTATGCTCACTCTACCACAAAACTATTTTCAACTTCTCCCAAATAAATTCATGCAAACATTTTCCGTGTTAAAAAAAACAAAAAACAAAAGTCAAGTCGCCTTGTCAAGCTATCCTCTGGATTCCCTTCTTTTCACTTCTGTCTCTCCTTCACCTCCCATCCTCAGTCCTCTTGTTCTAGCTTTTAATTCTAGACTTTGCTAGAATTTCTTTCAAAAGATCACCAGGGACTTCCTGATTCCCAGATCAAGGTGTCTCTTCACTACTCATCCTGTTTCACCTCAGTAGCAATGATAACATTGACTACTCGAAACTCAGTTAATTTCTGTGCACCACACTCTCCTATTTCTCCTCAGACCTTTGCTTTTCACTTTCTTTCAGTTGTCCTTTTCCTCTCTTCTCTGCTGAAATTCATGGCATTTCCCTGGGTTCCAGATTTGTTCTTTTCTCCTTCCATCACACACTCTTCCAATGCGATACTAGAGATATTCCAGTGACTCCCACATCTCTATCTCAAACCCTGACTTTTCTTTTGACTTCCAAATCCATCTATCAATACAGATTTTGGATTATCTCCATTTAGATGCCCTACAGGCATCTCAGATTTAAACTCCTCTGCTGTATGTTCATTTCCTTGAACCTTAGTATCTTTATATCCTTCTTCTGCCTCCTCATCCAAATATAAACCCCACCAACTTCTCTCAAAATCATTGCTCCTGGGCATCATCTCCTCCCAAGCTCAACACTTCGACATCATCCTCCACTTCTTTCCTCTTAGGCCCCATTTAAACCCAAATAATTCTGTAGGGGATGATCAGCACACCACCAGTGTTCGGATAATTTCTAAATCTGTGACCTAAGGCAAATAACTACAGAATTTCCCAGCTGAGTTGCCTAGAGGAAGGCAGGATGATTTCAGCAGCTGGGTTCTTTGCACTATGGGGTTTGGTAAAAATAATGGCATCCACTTACTAACTTAAAAGCAGTGATTGAGGAGTTAAGAGTTCTTCTTACCAGCTCTTTGCTGAAAAGAAAAGGGATACTGGTTTTGCTGCAAACAGCCCAATTGATGAAATTCTGCACATGCTCGAACTGACGGTTGAGCACCATGATGCTCTGTAACTGCTGCTCCAGCTTCCGCTTTCTCTCATTAGTAATGCCCTGGGTACAGAGAGAGAAGACAGAGTTCCTGATCCTATTCTTGGACTGCAGTCTACCCGCTTGGAAATCTGGTGGCCTGTGTGTACCAGTGTAAACACTGATGGAATCAGATGAGACTGCACCCGAGAGGAAGACAGCAGGACAGAGCACTACCATGGGCTGCTGAGGGGTGGAGGAAGGGAGGGAGAAAAAGTGGGCAGATTTTATAATGCAAATATGGAACAGGTGATAAATGAATGAGAAAAAGAATGAATGTCTACATCTCTTGGGAATAACTTGATGAAGAAGGAGGGCTGTTTTATGACTTTCTTCCAAGGCTATAATGTTGCACAACCCAGGAAGGCAGCTGCCTTAGAGCCAGAGTGCTGATGAGAGTTTGAACTAACTTTCCAGCCTTTAATGAACCACCCTCCCCAAATTAGAATGAACATTTTAAGTTGCAGGGGGCAAGAAAGAGCACATAAATTCCAGCCCAAGAAGCTCTGCGCCATGGGCCCAGTTTGATATGTGTCTGGTTTCTGACCTAGGGAGAGCACAGAACCCACCCGCTGGCCCATCTGTCCACATATACCTCCAACTCTTCTATGAGCACGTTGGCCTGTTTGTTCAGCTCATTCATTAGAACCATCTTGGCCATTTTGATCTGGTTTTCCACCTTCCTGTGCTGATGCTTCACCTCAAAAATCCTATAAACAAGATGGGACATAGCATGGTGAGCCCTATGAGGGCTTAGAGACAGCAAACATAAGAGCCAACAACTTGGAGGCTGCCCATTGAGATCAAGGCCCATCAGGCACCAAATATACAGAAACAAGAACCTTCCTCACCAACCCACCCTTTGGACAACCCAGACCAACTGAGCTAAGTGGGCCAGTGGCCCAGAGTTCAACCTGGTTTTCTTGAGGTAAACCTCAGGTCCACACCCAGGTCAACCCAGCAGTTCAACAGTTCACACAGACTAGAAGCAGGATAGAGTAAGTATGAGTATGACTTCACGTAATCTATTGTCTAAAAAGGAGAATGCTCCACTAAACAGTGCCATGTAGTAAAAAGAGCATGGACAGAAACAAAAAGTAGACTAGTGGTTGCCAAGAACTTGGGATGCTGGGGGAATAGAGAATGACTGCTAATGAGTACGGGGTTTCTTTTTGGGGTGATTAAATGTTCTAAAAGTAGGTAATAATAATGGTTGCACAACTCTATGAATATACTATAAACCACTGAATTGTATATTTTAAAAGGGAAATATTATGGTATGCAAATTAAATCTCGGTAAAGCTGTTAAAAAGAAGAAAAAAAAAAGAACATGGGCTTTGAAGTCATACAGAACAGCTTCCAAACTCAGCTTGATCACTGACTGTGTATTCAAACAAATCACCTAACTTCTCCGAACTTCAGTCTCCTCGTCAGTAAAATGGAGTTAACCCAACTCAAAGAATTGTAAAAATTGAACAAAATAATGTATGTATGATGCCTGATCCAGTGCCTGCCACATGATGAACTCTTAGTACCTAGTAATTCCTCTTCCTCGTAAAATACTAATGATTTCATGTCATGTGTAGATTTCTACAGAAAACATTTGGAAATGGGTGATAAAGGGCAGATTACCACCTACTAGCTGTACCCTAGGATAAACAGGACTCTTGTCCCAGTTATCTACTCTGTGCCCTTGTTCTCAAGCACCAACCTCTGGCTATTTCATGGCTACTTTCAAAAGGCATGTGCTTTGGCCCAGACTCACTCTGATCATCCTGACCTAGTTTGGTCCCATTCACTAAGTGATGACCTGAAGCCCTTTCACTGGCCCTGAGACCTCTAAGGCCAAGACATATGCCTCTGGGACATATGCCCACATCTGCCTAAAGGCATATCCAGGGTGTGAGGGAACAGAGCATTTTCCGAGTTGACAAAGGGCTAGCTTGTGCTACCTGTCCTCAATTTGCTTTGCAGATGTCTGCAGGCTGGATTTCTTATGAGCCACCTGTGTAGTCACACTTTCCAGAAGCATCCTCTGATTTTGCAGAACTTCTTCAAGATGTCTGCACCTACACGAGGAGGCAGAGAAAAAGCTGAGGAAAGCTGAGTTTAATCTGAACATGCCAGCCAAGCAAGAATCCCCACAGTGCGTGTCTCAGCCAGGCCAATGGAGGCTGGAATTGCATCCAGGAAAAGTCAAAGATACTGCAGGCTCTTGGCTTTTTAGCTCTTCTGCGAAGAATCCCCACAAAAGGAGCAGAGAAAACTTCATCCCAGGGGCTGAAGGTTGGCTTAGGCAGGCAAAGAATTTTGATGCACCAGGAGCCCAACACTCTATAAGTAAGAAGTACAGAGCCCTCCCAATCCCCCTTTGAGCAGCCAGCCAACTCTACCTGTGTTCTTTGTGTTCCACCATGAGGCATCTATGGCACGTGAGCACATCACAGGTCTCGCAGAATAGCTTAAGCACTTCCTGTGTGTGTAGAGGACAGTACAAGGCGAAGTCCCCAGAACCACCATTCACTCCTGCCAGACAAGATGGAGAAAGTGGGCTTCTCTTCTTCAGGAAGACCTCTCAGTTAAGCCCCACCGAGCAGGCCTTGGCCCTCAATGGGACCCTCCATGGACACAGGGGAGACACAGAGCTTCAAGGATAGGTGGTGCAAACAGAAGAGGCCTCTTGTTGGGCCACTGAGGTTCTAGGAGCACGAAGAATGCTGGCTTAGCCCAGCTGGCCAAAAATTGCACAACTGGCCAAAAATAACACACTATGAAGCCCCAGGCATCCCACTACCTGCCAGAGGCTAAGGAAAGTGTTTGTTACTACTCCAGCACATGGATCGCCTGCAGGATAATGACTCCTCTAAAATTCAACTTAGCCGAAACCGGTTTGGCTCAGTGGATAGAGCGTCGGCCTGCGGACTCAAGGGTCCCGGGTTCGATTCCGGTCAGGGGCACGTACATGGGTTGCGGGCACATCCCCAGTGGGAGATGTGCAGGAGGCAGCTGATCGATGTTTCTCTCCCATCGATGTTTCTAACTCTCTATCTCTCTCCCTTCCTCTCTGTAAAAAATCAATAAAATATATTAAAAAAAATACGTGATTAGCTCTACCTGGTTTGGCTTAGTAGATAGAGCATCGGACTGTGGACCAAAGGGTTCGATTCTGGTCAAGGGCAGGCCAATTCAACTTAAAACTCTTCATTAAACCAGGATTCAGTGTGATGGGGCTGAAACCAGCTAACCAGCCTCACCAGGGTCAAGGTCAGATCACATGGATCATTAAATCTGATTCCTGTGGCCCTAGCCGATTTGGCTCAGCGGATAGAGCGTCGGCTTGTGGACTGAAGAGTCCCACATTCGATTCCAGTCAAGGGCACATGTCCGGGTTGTGGGCTCGATTCCCAGTTGGGGGCGTGCAGGAGGCAGCCGATCAGTGATTCTCTCTCATCATTGATGTTTCTACCACTCTCTTCCTCTCTGAAATCAATAAAAAAATATTTAAAAAAAAAATCTGATTCCTATGGATATGACAACAGTAAAATTCCTCCCATGGTTTAAAGGCCTTGGGAAAAGACTTTCAAAAAGATTGCCATTGAAAACAAATTAGACAAATGGATAAGCCCTGATACAAGCTGTTTAATTAAGTAACTAGAAGTGAGACATGACTGCTGTAAATAGAGGTGAAAGTAAGGAACTCAGCTAGTTTCCATGATAATTCAAAACTATTCCTCCCTGCTCAGGAAGGCCACTCACCCACTCCCACCCCCACCAGGGTGAGCCTAGAGTGACTTACACTGTGACTGTGATTCTGGAGGAGACCACCCCTACCGCCGCCACCATCACCACCACCACCACCACCAGCGGGGAAACAACATCAGAGAGCTATTCTCCCAGGATTTTAAGGTTCAGCACCGCTTAAGGGCATGTGAGCTGGTGGGACAAGCCAGCAGTGATACCTGGAGATCCCTTCTGGGCCGGGGGAAAGAGCGAACCCCCAGGGGCAGGGCCATGCTGGTGCTCTTCCGTGCAGGAGCTGCAGAGCCAGCGGTTGCAGTAGGTACAGAGAATGTGTGCCGCCCTCTTCTCCTTGCACTCGGAGCAGTTCTGGAAGCAGAAAGTTCTGGAGTTATTTGGGCCTGCCTCTCTGAGCAGTAAAGGCTCTAGGGCCTGGGGTCCTGCAGAGCTGTTCCTCCACTAGTTTGGAATGCAGTCAATCTGGAGAGCTGCCTGGGAGTGACATGTGGGGGCTTGTGAAGAAAAGCAACTTTTGTGACTAAAAGAAAAGTGTCCTCAGGGGCTATTAGCACAAGTACAGTGCTGAAGATGAGGGTACCCAAATGAATAAGGCTCAAATAGCCTGACGGGTGGCAGAATTCAGAGTAACGCTGTGATAAGGATACACATCTAAGGAAGCAAGGGGGAGTTTCCAGGGGCTCCATCTAGGAGAGGCCAGGAAAGTTCTCAGAAAGAGGTGACATTTGAGTTGAATATGGAATGACAAGTAGAAGTTTATCGGAAAACAAGAGAGGAAAATGAGAAAGCACAAGCAATAAGTCAATGTGCCTGCAGAGAGGAGGAAGCTGCTGATGTGGGGTACACAGAAAGATGATTGTATACAGCCAGGAAAGACCAAGCACATATCAACTCTCAGTTATGTTTCCACAGCTGAGGCTTGCTGGGCCCAAGAGTACCCAGTCCTCTCCTAATCCAAATGTCCATTCATTTGGTCAGCAAATACCTTGAGGGCTGATGTACTAGCAAAGCATGTGGAGAAGAGATTTTGGAAAAAAATTAGCATGTCTATTTCTGAATAATATAGGCCACTGAACTGATGTAGGTTCTAACAGCTTTCTCCTCACACTGACATCTGAAACACCCATAGCAGGGAGAAGAAGAGAAGAAATACTACAAGTTTTACTAATTAAACTATGAACTAATTAAGGGTAGAGAACATGGGTCTCTGTCTGCCTAGCACCCAGCACAGGGCCTACCACATGCAAGATATTCAATAAAAATTAGATACAGGAGCAAGTAAGTAAATTGACAAATGAATAAAACGTAGTGTCAGGGATACCCTAGTGGAGAAAGGAACAAAAGGAGAAGCAGTCAGTAAGTAATGTGAACTTTCAAAAATTCAGGTTACAGGTATCAGTTGTTAAATACAAGAAAGACTGATGAACCCATTTAACCCAGTCTGCTGCATGAGTTTCAACTCAGGGGTAGAAAAGTGAAAATAAAAGCTCAATACGAATATTTTTCAGTAAGAACTGTAAGAATGAGGGGAAAAACTCTCATTTTGCTTTCCCCAACTCAACATTTTCATTTTTTTCTGGATAGATGCATAGAAGGAAGGAAGGGAGGAAGGAAGGATGGATGGATGGGTGGATGGATGAGGCAAATTGATAGCAGGGTAAGAAGTTGGATGGAGTGATAAGTAGACAGACTTATGGAAAGGGGTCCCACAGATTTCTGAAAAGGATCAGCTGCTTCTTTGGTCCTGACTTACCCTGGCCATCTTGAATTGCCCAGCAGAGAAGCACTGCAGAAAAAAATGTTCAGTTACATCCCTGGTAGGGTACACTCGCTTACACCCAGGACAGGAGATGAGCTCTGGGAGGGGGGGAAAAAGATAGCAGAGTCAGGGCAACATGGCAGATTATACATAAGGCCTTGACATGAGGCTTTCTAATATATAACAACCAAGGTATGTGCCAATACCACTTGTGCCAAAATTAACTATGTCTGACACCATAGCCTGCACTTTCCACCTAGGTACTCTGAACATGACCATCCCCTTAGGTGCCTGCCCTACACACCTCTTTACAGCCCTATGTTTGCTGGTCCTACCTTCCTTCCCCCTCCCACAAGCCATTCTACTACAGTTCCAACCCTACTCTGGTTGATAATTGGGTGCCTTCTGCTGCTCCCACTCCTCTTTCCACAGTCCTAGGAGCCCAGCAAATCTCCAGGGAACCAGTTTAGACTAGGGCACAACTCCAGCCATTAAGGTTACCGGGTAGCAGAATTACTTTAAAGATCTCAAAGCGGGGGCTTCCAAAAGGCCCTAACCAGAGAAAGGCAAGGCCTTCCTGCATGCTCATCAAGGAGGTACTTTTCTCTTGTTACAGCCAAGACCAAGCGGTCTGCCCTTGGGGCTTAGAGTGCTTCTATAGCAGCCGTGGGCAAACTACGGCCCGCTGGCCGGATCCGGCCCGTTTGAAATGAATAAAACTAAAAAAAAAAAAAAAGACCGTACC
Organism: Myotis brandtii; assembly: GCF_000412655.1. NCBI lineage: Eukaryota > Metazoa > Chordata > Mammalia > Chiroptera > Vespertilionidae > Myotis > Myotis brandtii. The sequence continues at coordinate 1,416,441 of NW_005366171.1, forward strand.
CTTTTATGTAATGATGTTTATTTTGAATTTATATTAGTTCACACAAATACTCCATCCATGCTTTTGTTCCGGCCCTCCGGTCCAGTTTAAGAACCCATTGTGGCCCTCAAGTCAAAAAGTTTGCCCACCCCTGTTCTATAGGGCCTTCTCCAGCTAGTGATGTTGGGTGCATCACATATATGTGTGTTTCACCTGTGAACATGCACATCTTGTCCTAATCCCCTCTTCCCAGAGAAATGCAACCATCTTCAACACATTCCTCAGCATAATGGGCTCCTGAACTATATAAGCGGAATCAGACTGCCCCCCTCCCCCACCGCCAGAGACTATAGTGCTCTTCAGGCCCACCCCCAGAGCTATCAGCTCACCAGGTGCCAGGAAATGAGCCTCCTGAGCAGGACTGGGTGCCTGTGTCCAAGGATGAGAATGACATGGGAAGGGACTGCCTGTGGCAGTGAGTGCAGCTATACCACGACAGTCTAGATTTTCAGTAAGACAAATGTAAGCCCAAATACCAGGTATACCACCCAATGACCTTGGTTGGCAACTCATTTAAACTCACTTAACTCCTCTGTGCCCCAGTTTCTTCATATGTAAAACAGAAAGGGAAAACAAGAGTTGCTATGGGAATTAAATTAGGTAATACTTGAGAAAGCACATGACCATCCATGAATGTTGACTTTGCATTCAAAAGATTTCTCATTTCCCATTCATGGCAATGACCTCAATTAGCAACTCTCCCAGATGATGAAAATCAAACAGTCTGAGAGGTAGATTTAAAAAATGTCCACAAATTCTTCCCCTCTGTGTGCCCATGCCCTTCAAATAAGCCACTTCAAAACTTCATGGTTAAAACAACTAAACCGTTAAGGTTGAGTCTGTTCTCCAGCCTTTGAAGCTAGGCTGACCTCATGATTTCCTTTGACCAACAGAATGTAGCAAAAGTGACAATGAACAAGTTCCAAGCCTAAACCTCAGGTGCCTTTGTATGGTTCTGCTCTTGCTCTCAGGAACTCTAAGTCTCTCACATGAACCTCAGGTAAATTGCTGGAAGATCAGAGGCCATGTGGAGAGAGGTTTCAGTTGTTTCAGGTGTCCCACCTGAGCCATCATAAGCCAGTTAGCTCCAATTGACACCCAGCTGAACCCAGACACAGGAATGAGCACAGCCGAGATAAGCCAAGCCCAGCTCAACCCAGCCAAGAATTCCAGCCCAAATGCCAATCTGTATAATCATAAATTAAAATTTAGTTATTTTAACCATGAAGTATTCCACAAAATCATGAAAAATAATAGTTTAATATTCTTCCTCCACCCATCCTAGCCCCCCTCCCTCAAATGTTTAAAACCTCCCCCAGCCTTCACAGAGCCATGAACAGAACTGAGTCTGGAATCTCCTAGTCTTTGCCCATCAAGAACAGTGGCCAGAGGTGGAGAAGGATGCTCTCCACAGGTGGTCTTATCCAGGGGAATCAGGTGACCGTTCCTCCCTTCTAATCTCTGGGGAGACCCTAGTCATCTATCCCTAGATAAGAAATGCTGCTCTAATCGTTGAAAATTTCCACAAGGCTTCCAACTCCATGGTACCAGAGGCCCACACATTAGTCATACTAACACAGCCTCATTAGCATCATAAAAAAAAGAGAAATAACTGAATAGATCAGAGAAGCCCTTTTTACATATCCTCTGCCTCCCTTGGCCTTAAAGGCCCAAATCCTCAACTTGGTTCTCAGGCCCTTTCCAAGTTGCCCTCTCTCTCGTGACATCTCTAGCTTCATCTGCCACACACCCTATGTCCTTGCCATGCCCCAATATCTCTGCTATCTCCCAAATACACCAAACCTTTGCATAACTGTTTATAAAAGTGCTGTTCCCTCTCCCTGAAATACTTTTTCTTGCTCCCCTTCTTTCAGATAAACTCCTATTCATCCTTTCAAACCTGTTCCAAATGCTCTACCTTTGAGAAACAGGGTTGATTTCCCTTGGGATAAGTTAATTATTCCCTCCTCTGAGTCCCCACAGCACCCTGAACCTTCTTCTAGTATAACAAATATCACACAGCATTCTATCTGTTCACATGTCTGCATTAAAAAATAATCCACAATTGGTACTAAAAAAAGATTGCATGCTTTTTAGCAAATTGGGACAATTAAGCTTCTATTGGGTTTGAGGATTCCACGTGTAGTCCTTGTACTCACAGCCACTGAAAGTAGTAAGAAGCCATCTGCAAGTTTTCAGGGTGATAGAAAAAAAGCCAGTCCGGAGGACAAAGGAATCAGGTCTGATCCAGGGCAGAGCTGTGGTGCTTGGGAAAGGCTGTGAATTGGGAGATGTGGGTTCCAGGCCCAGGGCTGGCACTATCTGTGTAATCTTACATAAGTGACCCCCTTTCTCTGAACTGTACTTTCTACATCCTTAAAACGAGGGAAATGGGAATATCAGGGAATCATGGATTATCCAACCCTCTTCCTCTGCCTACTGCAGCCAGGCTTCAGAAATATTCCCCTGGGCAAGATGGGAAGACACAGAGAGCCAAACAGCGACCTGGCTATCAAGTCAGCAAGGCAGGAGACAAGCTGTGGGCTCAGCCCATCTAAAAAGGGGCTGCAGCAGCAGACTGCACAGATGGGAGACTGTGGGCCCAGAGTGAACTCAGAGACACAAGTTATCTGTCACAACACTTTGTCCAGAAATTCTTATCTTCCCTCAGAAGGTCCCAACCCCATCAAGCTGTGTCAACCTTGAGCTTTTTTTTTTTTTAAGAGAATTCCCCATTTTTCAATGAAGATACAAAAACAAAATTTGTTAAGACAATTGGAATACATGAACTCTTAATTATCTAAAATTATCAAACATCTATAATATTTAACATTAATCTGGTTATTAATACATATGTAAGTCACATGTTACATAAAACATTATTTAGATATATTGCTTTTTTTTCTACTTGAATTATTCAAGCAACAGCCTTGAGTTTCTATGTTGTACATGGGAACATCAATTCTGAGAAATGGTCCAAAGGTCACGCAACCATCCCAGGTGGGGCGTCTGCTTCCAGAGTGAAGAAGGCATTGGCCCCAGAGGTCCTCCTGGGTACCTAGCAGCCTGGTAGAATGGCTCTGAAACTCAAGGATGTTCAGTGACACTGTTGTAAGAGTGAGCACTTCTGGTCCCTAGGATGTGTGGGACAAATTATTTTTTACCACTACTCCCCGTACCAGGCACTTTACATGTGTTATCTCATTTAATCATCAATCCACATCTAAGAGGTAGCCATTGTCCCCATTTCATAGTTGGAGAGACTGAGGCTCCAAGAAATTGTCACCCATCAAAGATCACGTAAAGCAAGGGCAGAACTACCATTGAAACCCAAGTCTCTCTATCTCTAAAACCCAGCCCTTTTCACTATGCTAGGCTCCTCTCTAATTCAAGTGTGAATAAAAAAGGTAGCCCTAGCTGGTTTTTCTCAGTGGATAGAGCATCAGCCTGAGGACTGGAGGGTCCCGGGTTCGATTCTAGTCAAAGGCACTTGCGGGCTCGACCCCCACCAGGGGGCGTGCAGGAAGCAGCCAATCAACGATTCTCTCTCATCATTGATGTTTCTCTCTCCCTCTCCCTTCCTCTCTGAAATCAATAAAAAATAAATTTTTAAAAAGGTAATTTTATTTTAATCAAGTAAATACTTCATAAGTAAAATATTCCATAATAATGATCCAACTCTAATGATGACATGGAAACAGCTCTGGACCTGGGAATCCAGGAGAAACTGAAATCCAGCCCCAGCTATGCTTAAAGTTTTAAGAAATATGATCTTTGAAAAAAGGCAAGTGAAGCAGAGTTTTTCTGCCTGGAGAAAATAAATCTGGAGCAGTTTCATTCTACGGACCAGTGGTTCTCACACTTTGTTACATGTCTGAATCATATGAGGCATCTTTAAACACCCTGATCTCCAGTCCACATCCCATAGCAATTAAATCAGAGTTTCAAGTGATAGGATCCAGGCATCAGTATTTTTTAAAATTCCCCAGGTGACTGCAATATACAACCAAGTTTGAGCCTGATAGCTCTGTCCCCTGTACCTGGCAGCTGAGAAAAGCAGGCTCACCCAGTTTTAAAGAGGCTCCAAAATGTTAGAGATTCTGAATGCAGCTGGGATGTATTTGCCTTCTGACAGAGAAGAGCAGAGGCCAGGTGCTCAGCACACAGAAGGATACCCTGATACCTAGGTACCCTGAGGGTTGGCAGAGAGTTGGCAGACATTTTGCCTCCACTAAAGAACCGATGAGCGGGCTTAGGGTACAGCCTGGGGTCTGGCACTACAAGACTGCTACAGGGTCCCAGAGAGTGTGCTGAGCCCAGGACGTAGTGAGGCAGCCAGGGAGGGTAGTCCACACTTCAGACATGAACAGCAGAGCCCAGGCAACCTGGGCACCAGGGGGTTGGGGTGGAGAGAAATGCCAGCATTGGGTCAGCTCAGCCCACCAAGTAGGGACACATACACCCCAGGTACATAAGCCTGAGCTCAGTGCTAAGCAACCAACCCTCAGAGGGTTAAGCCCTTCATTCTACAGCTCCTGTCCAGGGCTCCATGAAACTTTGCAGCTGGGGCGCAAGCTCTGACTCCAACAGAGTGGCATCCTCTGAAGCAGCCTGGTGGCCCTTTGCCAGGTCTCACATGCACACCCAAAGCTGGACAGACCTAGTTTTCACTGCTCATCTAGCCAATTCTCTTACCATAGAGAATGTGACACGGAGGCCCAGAGAGAGGGAGGAACTTAGCTAAACCCCACAGAGCCCTTGTAAAACACAGGTGGTATCTTGGACCACTGAGCAGTCCCTGATTACCTCCAGAGCTACAAATAAGACAGTCTACCTCCCTATGCCTCTCTCAGCCACTATACAAGGAGAAAAATCAGTCTGTTGTATCCTCTGATGGGCTGGCCATCCTCACTAACCATTCCTGTCCCCCCACACAAGAGCAGCTCCAGAGTACTGGGACATCAGCTAAGACCCCCCATCACACAAGTCCCCGAAGCCTTCCTCTAGCCCAAAGCTCAGAGCAGCACCACCTTTGAGAAATACATTGCACCCACTCCCCAGATGCCCAGTCCCTGCTAGAAAGACAGATTTTGATCCTAAGTGATTGCTGCCCCTGCCCCTGGCTGCCAGCAGGCTTACCTGTGGCCCTCACTGCCCTGTGATTAGAGCAACACCTGGGAGAGAAGTCAGAAGAGCGACAGGTGAGCCCACCACAGGTCCCAGAGGACGGTGCTTACCAAGAGCCCAGGAACACCCACCCTGCATGCTGCAGCCAGCAGGGCTGCAGGGCCTAAGCCTCGGGGAGCTGGGCACTGGGTAGGGTAGGGGGAGCAGCCTGGATCCTCTCCTCCTTTCTCTGAGGGATCCTCAGCCAGGGTTGCATTTCTCCAGCTCACCTGAGATGCTGCTGCAAGAAAGGGCTTGGATGACTCCTCCTGTTCCTGTTTATCTCGAAGGCGCTGCAGCAGTTTTCCCAAACTGAACAGCAAGAGGGAGACCTCAAAGAGGCGACTCTCTTCCTAGCTGCAGCTCCTTCCTAATCCTCTGGGTGCCTTGGAATAGAAGCTCAGAAGGAAGAAAGGAGATTTTCAACTTTCAGGAACTAGCTCTGTCGCTCTCTGCTCAGCTCAGGAGGCCATCACTCTCAGCCTTTTAGGACTCGATCCAAAAATCCTTCAGCCCTCCATGTTCCCCAAAATGACAGTGCTCATGTATGGCTGGAACCTGCCCGGATCCGGCAGCTCATTTAAATAGAGCTCATCACAACAACAGTGTTGGTGGAGAAGTGAGTAGCTGCAGGGCCCTGGGGACCCCCTGTTTATACGTAGGAAGAATGATGCAATCTGGGTATCAAAATAGCAATCCAGAATGGAATAACAAGCTCATGCAGCAGCGGTGCCTGCACAGCCAGAGCTCAAGTTGACACACTCTGTCAGCCCCACACTGCTGCAGCACGCAGATGCCAGGCACACACTCTCACCGCATCATTTTTAAAATCAGCAGGAGCCCGAGATATCCCTCTATGCCCCCAGCACTGAAGGAGGGTTGTGGGGGGGCCTTCGACAGACCTTAAAATCTGTCTCCTACACACTCACCTGCTCCTGCCACTTCACCTGAAGTCCTTATCCTGTGACGTCACAGTCAGTTGCCATAGTGACCAATTGTCCGTCACAAGTGGAGGATTAGGACTTCAGATGGAGCAGACACACATTTTATGATGCACAAAGGTCCTGGGGCGGGGGAGTG